>NC_133365.1:13463028-13596792 GCF_049309525.1 Garra rufa
GTCTGCCATACTGCCATCAATGCCATGGCAATGGAATGCTGCCAAAGTGCCAATTGCCCTCCCATTGAAATTGGTTGCCCCTTGATTACAGTATTGGCCTATCATCATTTGCGATGTCATTGGAACACTGCAAAAAGTGCCAATTGCCCTCTGATTGCCCTCTGAGTTGCACTGTCCACATTTCTGCAGTGACAATGCAGATTTTCCACTTGTGGGACTAATATAGACAGATCAGAGGTGAACCAGGAACTGAGGGGCAGCTTTTTTTATGGTTGTTGTTTTTTTTTTTTTTTTGCTATTTTTTTACATGAACAGGCAGAGGACAGAGCATATGAAAGCTGGAGCGATCACACAAAAAGAAAATTTGCTTTTGGTGTTATAATTCAGTGATGTGTTATAATTCTGTATGTGTACGAACATGTTTGCACACATTTTTTTTATAAATAAAACAGTTGTGTTCCCATATAATGTGAATATGTGTCTTTAATATTTGCAGGTCAGTCAATGTGTTGAATATTTTTTATAGATATGGCAGGCATTTTTGAAGGTTTCCATGTCACACAGAGGTTTGGCCTGCCTTGAGTTACACTGAGTAAAAAAATGCCAATGTGCCAGGCCTCACAGGTAAATGGGTGTGTTTGCACAACAAAAGCAGGAGGACAATCGAGCTGAAGAAGTGTGAAAATCTCAGCAGGGGTGATTCACACCTCAGGACTTTCACCAAAAAATAAAAAAGTCAGTAATTCTAGTGTTAATAGTTGCACTTCTCATTTCTGCCCACTAGGTGCCACTAGAATGTATTGCTTTTATACATCTTCTCGAATTGAACCCCTTACGTTTGGTTTGAGAGGTAAGCCCACAAACATAGGTAAACATTTAGCTGCAGAAAGCTTCGAGTCGTTATTATTATTATTCTCTGACTAAAACTGCACGTTATATTATAATCAGCAATAACATTAAACACGCTTGTACGTACAGTAAAAGCCTGCTTTACCTTTTATAGGATGTCGTTCGCGTTGCATCATCTTACTGCGCCAGAAACGAAATGTTCTGCCTGATGATTGGTTTAAACTTACGTCAATCACAGTGAATCGCCAATCAGGGATAACGTTCCAAATCCATCACATTGTTGCATCAGCATTGGCTTTCCTGCAATATCCGGGAAACGTGTATGCCGGTGTCCTGCATAAAGACTGTTCAAGACTGTTGGATCGTGTTGTTTGTTCGTGTTTGTGATATTTTCGTGTAATTATGGCGGATGAGAGCGTTACCGAACAAATGAAGGATTTGAAAATGGACGAAAAGAAGGTCAGATGTGCATGCTGTTAGCTGACTAGCTAGTGAAGTCCACTGAGACAGTCACAACATGTTGCTGTCAAAACCCTGAATGCCTTATTTTTTTAGTTTTTGTGGTCTTTGGAAGACGTTGCTTTCGTTATTTGTTTGACCGCTGTGTGTGCAGTATATATATATATATATATATATATATATATATATATATATATATATATATATATATATATATGCTGTTTATTTGTAGGTTTGCAGTCATGTTTTGTTTCTGTATTACTTTACAGTGGGTGGAGTGACATGTTTGAACTTGAAATGTTTGAAATGTTGACTTGAACAACTAGTTGAAATGAATAACGTCGCGCCCTTTCTTTCAGAATGGCAAAGATGCAGGAAAGAAGAAAAACAAGAATGCTGGTGGAGATGCAGGTGGCAGGGCTGAGGTTGGTGTTTGCATTATTCTGTTACTGTGTTGAACCTTCCACTATGAACTTACATCATCTAATAGTCTAATGTAATAAATGCATTATTAAGCATGTGTCTAGTACTGCACACATTGTGTAACATGTCAATATTTGGCATAGTTGTATTGATTTAACTCTAGAGGAGGATGGGCTTGGTTTGGTTTATAATTGTGAGCCCAATATATCTCATGTAGGGGTGGGGGATATGACCTAAAATTAATATCACCATATTTTTCATCTTTTGAATGGTGACGGTATAATATCACGGTATTACTTTTTTTGGTATATTTTGGGAGGAGTAGCCTGTCCTGTCCCTTTAGTATGTGAATAAAGTTAATATTTGTTTAATATAATAAGTAAATGGTAGGTATCCTTATCAAAAAGAGACAGGGGAGAGTATGCATTCTTAACATATTTATTTTGCAAAAAACCTAAAGATCTTACTTAACAAAACAAAAATGATTTTTTTATTGAAATTGAATTTCTGCAATATTTAAAACCTTTAAATAACTGGGGGAAATCAACCCATGGCAACAGTTTAAAAGTAGACCAATTCTGTGGGGAAAAACGCGGACTTGGCAACCCTGCATCCAACACGAGCTGCTGGAGTTAATGTCATTGCACACATGAGTACGAAATTTTCGTTGAGATTTTTGTACGTAAAAAAAAAAACACAGGTTATGTTAATCGAGACACACTGCCTCTGAAACTTTCGTCCGTCATAAAAAAATTCGGATCGTGTTTGATTTTCTGCATTTTGATAAGGATGGCGAATATGAGAAAACTAAAAAAAAACGCATATGAAAATCGAATTCAGTGTACAATGACCTTTAGATTTGAATGATCACGGGTCGAAAGTAAAGAGAGATGACAAAAATAGACTGGAGGATTTGCTGCAATCTTGTACTCACTGACAAATATCTATTATAAGATGTGCTGCTCCCTTTACACAGAGTGTGCGTTATCGCAAAATCGAAAGTAAAAGTAAACAGCGCGAGAACTCATTTAAAAGGGATTTCTATACCCTGCATATTGAAAGTGCGAAAATTATATACAATATTAGAATATTCGCGGGTGCGCAGATAAGAAAAAAATATGGAGCTCAACTAAATAACACGCCAATTTTGTGATTGGCTACAGTATGTAGTGTGGGGCTTGGGACGGGTGGGCCAAGCTTCTGATTGGGTGGCCGTGGAGCCGGGCCTGTAAGGAACTATAGAAGTAAGAGCATTCTAGAAAGAACTTTGTGATTGGATGGAAATTTCAAGCATCATGCAGGACATGCAACTGATATAAATATTGGTTGGACGTTTAGGGGGGAGTATGAGGGAGTATTTGGCCGCTGTCCGCAGAGAATTTAGTAACATCAATGATTCTAATAAGCTCAGGCCGGTCGCTTTCTTCACGATGTTTCACCAGGCCACTCCCCTTTTACGTACCACCTGCAAAGCTGATACGAATATATAAGATATATAGTATAAGGCCAGGTATTCAGACCACAACTGAATGTTTGAAGAAAGTTTAATGCCTTATTATTTAGAATTAGCTATTATTGATGTAAATGCAGCCGTTCAAGGCACATCATTGATTTATTACGGTATTGACGGTATTAGAAAATCCATGTCGTGGCGCAATGTCACACCGGTGATGACTATGACACCGGTGTACCGCCCTCATGTAATGCTAAAATGTGCTGTGGTTTGTTATTTATGATATGTACACTTGAAACAATGGACAGTGGTGGTGTTGATAATATGAGTTTTTCTCTTTCTTCTCTATAGTTGAATCCTTTGCCAGAGTACATTGAGGATCGACTGTCCATTTACAACAAGCTAAAGGGAGAACATGAAGCCCTGCTGGCCGAGAAAGCAGCTAAAGACAGCAAGCCCATCAAGATCACGCTTCCTGATGGAAAAGTTGTAGATGGGGAGTCCTGGAAGACCACACCATACCAGGTTGCCTGTGGCATCAGGTTAGTGACTAAATAAAACATGGTTCATATTTTATTTATATTTTTATAGTAAGTTTTCTGGCATAGAAATATTGACAGATAGGGTGGGACAGCATATACAGCCGATAACATTTACATTTATGCATTTAGCAGACCTTTTTATCCAAAGCAGGTTACAATAGAGGAACATAAGGAATTTGTCACAGAGCCAACAGACATTTGGTGAAGTTTCGGTAGTTACATCTTTGGTTTTTTTGGGTGTTATGTCATAAAATTGTCAAAACCATAACAGTCACGACCGAAACATGTCATCGTTGTTTCTGTAGTGACAAAAAGGAACACATAATCCTTTATTTGGGGGAAATAAACAAAATGTTAATACAGTTATCCAAATTTTTAGTATTTTAGTATGTTTTGTTCAGTATGTGGGTAAAAATTCTGTAATGTAATGTGGTCGCTACTGAAACATGGGATGTTTTGGCAAAAATAAAATATACTGAATTGTCAGCTAAGATGTTATGATAGTGTTTGGTTCATTGTATGTTCAGATTAACGAATCCTTAAGTTTGAAATCAGTATGATCAACGTTTTGCCTTTTACAAAGAAATCTTGGATTCAAAATACAAGAAATCTCATAAATTACACTTGAAATATTGTAACAGGGTTCCCACAGGTCTTTGACATTATCAGAAAGTTTGTAAATTTGAAAAAAATACATTTCAAGACAGTTCCTCGAAAGTGCTTGCATTTCTGGAAAAAAAATCCATATTCTTCCCTCCGGTCCGCTAATGTGTTTAATTTGCCAGCAGGTGCTCATGAAACTACTACGATGGTACCTCACCAAAGAAGAAAACTTAAAAGCACATTCATATATCTTAAAATGTCTGGTTACATGAGCCTAAGCTCTTTTTAAATCCATGCAAAAGTTAATATCAGATATTTTTAGAATACAGTAAATGATGTACTGAATATTCTTCAGTTTCATGCAAAACAGAAATACGACTATAATAGAAAATAGAATATCAGATCTCTGTCATATGGCCAAAAAAATGCTTTTTGCATAGTTGTGTTTGACACGTGAAAACTGTAACAATGTATCTTACAGGTAACACAATGTAACCTTGCTCTCACTTGAAAAGCAAGTTTGTATTGGATCTGGAAAGTCCTTAAAAGGTCCATGAATTTGAAGTTAACCAATGTGTGGGAACTCTGTTGTTAAAATTGTAATTGTTATTGATTTACTTCTAAAAACGTCTTAATAAAATAGAAAAAAATATATTTATAAGAAGGATGTAAGCAAAATCTTAATAGGTCAATAAATTATATATTACTGTGTTTCAGTAGTAACAAATTCGGGGAGAGGACAAATATTCCAAAACTTTTAAAAAATGCAATATGAGAATTATCTGCACAATTACTGGAAATGTGTACCTTGGATATTATACAGTTTGCATACATACAAATTTGTGGAAAAAAGACACGTTTTTTAAGACGTTTCCAACTCTGAACCAATTCTGTAGAATGGCCCATATATAAAGTGTACCTTAAAGGGATGGTTCGGAGTAGAATTGACTTCATTGCTATGCACTCCGAAGCCCATGTAAATACCCCATCCGAAGTTTTTTTTTACCTTAGAGTTTTTCGAATTGCTTGTTACAGGAGTGAATGGTACATGTGATGTATCTCGTAAATTGCACCACTAAACGTGCAAGTAATCTTACCAAACTTGTACACTAGTGTAAATAGGTTATGTACTCACAAAACGCTGCATCGGAACATTTGTAAGTCCACCATGAGTGTTTTAAAAACACGTTTTACCCGAGAACTACTAGTCTCAAAAACTACAAATGGCGACACGTCGACGTCACTTCCCTGGTTTGAAAAAAGCACATAAAAGTCCTCCTACAAGTTGACATGCACACAGATGTAGTAGGAGGACTTTTACGTGCTTTTTTCAAACCAGGGAAGTGACGTCGACTTGTAGTTTCTGAGACTAGTAGTTCTCAGGTAAAACGTGTTTTTAAAACACTCATGGTGGACTTACAAATGTTCTGTTGCAGCGTTTTGTGAGTACATAACCTATTTACACTACTGTACAAGTTTGGTAAGATTACTTGCACGTTTAGTGGTGCAATTTACGAGATACATCACATGTAACATTCACTCCTGTAACAAGCAATTCGAAAAACTCTAATATCTCCATAAATGTTCGACTAAGGTAAAAAAAACTTCGGATGGGGTATTTACATGGGCTTCGGAGTGCATAGCAATGAAGTCAATTCTACTCCAAACCATCCCTTTAATCTTAAACCTTTTCATTGAAAGGCACCAAAAATTGTTTTCTTAATGAATTGCTTGATTGCATTATGCTTCCAACTCAAGCAGTAACTTCTAATCACAATGTATGATATTATAATGTGTTTTACTTAACAGCCAAGGCCTTGCTGATAATACTGTGATCTCCAAAGTGAACAATGAGGTATGGGATCTGGACAGGCCCTTAGAGGGAGACTGCAGTGTAGTGTTTCTCAAATTCGATGACGAAGAAGCACAAGCAGTAAGTTTAGAATTTTTTTTTTTTTCTCAAGTTTGCATTTGTGTTTTTAATTTTAATGAGTGCTAGTCCACAATAGCAGTGGCCCCACCACATATGGAGTAGTGCATTTGTAAGCATGGAGAAAATATTTACATTAGGACTTATTTTACTGTGTAAATGATTGAAAGAGTGCATATTTGGATATTATTTAAAAACTTTTTTTCTTAAGGTTTATTGGCACTCCAGTGCCCACATAATGGGAGAGGCCATGGAGCGAGTCTATGGAGGATGCCTTTGTTACGGGCCGCCCATTGAGAATGGCTTTTACTATGATATGTTTCTTGAAAACGAGTAAGTCAGACATATTCTCTGTTGAATTTTTTTTTTTTAGAAAGATTTAGTTTCATCAAAGAAACTGTAGTATTACAGAGCAGACTACAGAAGTCAAATAATAATAATATAATATGCTTCTCACGACTGTTGTCACCCATTCTAATGCAAGTGACTGTTATGTCCGTTTACCATCTATGGTTTAGAACTGTCAGTCAGAGCTTAAAAAGTCACATTAATTCATCTATGGTTAGAAATTATGCTAAGTAGCTGGTCAAGAAATAAAACATTTTAATTTTTTCATTCCTTTTGACAATTACATGACCTTTAGTTTGACCATGATCAGTGCAGTGGCTTTAGAAAATGCAAGAAGGAATGTAATAAATGCTGTAGTTTACTTGTTGAAAGCCAATAAATGCAAATGTTATTCATTTTGATAATATCACTGTCAAGGTCTGCCTTGTTTATTACCGTGGCTCTGTCTAGTCCACAATAGGTAGTTTTCTGAAAATGCATTGCTTTGTCATAGAAGACGCCTGCTGGTAGACTAAAGTCTCTTTAAATGCTGACATCTGTGAGATGTTTGGTAATCCTTTGCAATCTAGTTTTTATTTTAGAAGAGCTTATGTTTTTAATGAAATCGGTGCACCTTTGTGTACTTTTCTTTCTCTGTCCTCTGCCTTCCTCGCCTGGCGGTTCTCAGAGGTGTATCGAGTAATGATTTCCCCTGTTTGGAGAACTTGTGTAAGAAGATCATCAAAGAGAAGCAGCCCTTTGAGAGGCTGGAGGTAAAGAAGGAGACTCTGTTGGAGATGTTCAAGGTAGGTGCTTCCTTTCTAAAAGAAATATAAGCTCTTGCTATGAATAAACCCTTAAAACTCGAGTACCTTGAAGTTCAGACTAGTGAAATCTGCTTTTCTCTGTCTTATAGTACAACAAATTCAAGTGCAGGATCCTAAATGAAAAGGTTACCACTCCGACAACTACAGTCTACAGGTATGATTTTTGATTGCAAAAACATGTACTTTTGAAGTGTGTTGTATTTATTTACTTAATTCAAGCTTTTGGAAATATTTTTCAAGTCTATTTACACTGCCATTCAATAGTTTTTAAAATATACTTCTATTCAGCAAGGACACATTAAATATTAAAAGACTGAAAGCATCACATTGATACTGTAACATTGGTACAAAATATTTCAATTTCAAATAAATTCTAAATCAAAGCACAACTGTTTTCAAAATTGATAACAGTAAGAAATGTGTCCAGAGCCTCAAATCAGTTTTTTTTTTGTATTTTAAAATAGAAAACAGAAACCATTTAAAATCAATATGAAAGTGTGTTTTTGGTCAGATTTATACAGTTTTGGTGAGCATAAGAGACTTCTTTCAAAAAGTAAATTCAGACTTTTCAGGGGTAGTGTATATACAATATATTTATACCTTAGTTTATTTAAACATTTTGCTGTTGATTTTGTAGGTGTGGACCTTTGATCGATCTGTGCAGGGGGCCTCATGTAAGACATACAGGAAAGATCAAGGCCTTGAAGATCCACAAGGTGCAGAATTTAGCCCTTATTTTTTTTCCTCAATATCCTTGCATATCCTTTTCAACAATTTGAACAAATTCTCAATTAAAACTCCCTTCCCCAGTCCTATATATAATATCATCCCATTCTGTACATTAGGCATATTATCCCTACAGCATGATGTATAATCCCAAATGATGTATATTATAGAATTCTTCTACATACTGGGAGGGCAAAGCAGACATGGAGAGCCTCCAGAGGATCTATGGTATCTCTTTCCCTGATCCTAAGATGCTGAAAGAATGGGAGAAATTCCAGGAAGAAGCCAAGAACAGGGATCATCGCAAACTAGGAAGAGTATGTGTAGATGTGTGAAAATTTACATACATACGTGATCAAAACCCACCGCTTATTTGAAATATGTAATAGGTTTTTACTCTAAACCATTTTACCGAAAACGCAGGTACTGTTTACAGATAAGCCAGAAATATACATGAAATACGGATGTGGCAGCTCATCACAAAAACATGAGGAAAATTTTATTCATGCAGTGGCCACCAAAAATACGCAAAAAGCTGCGTCAGCGTTAATCTCTGCATGTGGATTATGTAAATCATACTTTATTTAAATACTTTGATGATAGGAATTAAATGTACTTATGGTGCACAGCACTGACTTACAGCTGAAGTCAAAAGTTTACATACACCTTGCAGAATTTGCAAAATGTTAATTATTTTACCAAAACAAGAGGGATCATACAAAATGCATGTTATTTTTTTTTTTTTATTACTGACCTGAATAAGATATTTCATATGAAAAAAGGTTTACATATAGTCTGCAAGAAAAATAATAGTTGAAATTTAAAAAAATTACCCTTCCCAAAAGTTTACATACACTTAAGTTTTTTAATACTGTGTTGTTACCTGAATGAACCACAGTTGTGTTTTTGTTTAGTCATAGTTGTTCATGAGTCCCTTGTTTGTCCTGAACAGTTAAACTTCCCGCTGAAAAATCCTTCAGGTCCCACAGATTTGAGATTTTTCCACATTTTTGAGTATTTGAACCCTTTCCAGCAATGATTGTATGATTTTGAGATACATTGTTTAAACACTGAGGACAACTGACAGACTCATATGCAGCTATTACAGAAGGTTTGAACGCTCACTGATGCTTCAGAATGATCATTTATGCATTAAGAACCAGGGGTGTAAACTTTTGAAATGAATGAGAATGTGTACATTTTTCTTATTTTGGCTAAAAGCTACAAAAGACACTTACATGTTTCCCAGAAGACAAAATAAGTTAAATTTACCCCCGGCTCTTAATGCTTTGTTTGTTTTTGTGAAGCATCCGTGAGCATTTGAACCTTCTGTAATAGTTGCATATGGGTCCGTCAGTTGTCCTCAGTGTGAAAAGATGGATCTCAAAATCATACAGTCATTGTTAGAAAGGGTTGAAATACACATAAATGCTGAAAAACCCAATAATTTGAAGGACTTTTCTGCAGTTTAACCGTTCAGGACAAACAAGGGACTCATAAACGAGTATCACTAAACAAAGGTCAGTACTAAAACAAAAATAACATGCATTTTGTATTATCCCTCTTATTTTGGTAAAATAATAAACATTTTGCATGGTGTATGTAAACTTTTGACTTCAACTGTAAATGACAAATCCGGCAGTAACATGTATGTGCATCCGCACAACTGGAAGTGAATAATTCTAAGAAGTCAGAAATGTGCAAATTAATTCAAAAAGCAATTTTCCACTGAACATTTGGGGGACAAAACTGCTCACACCAGAGGACATGTGGACACCTCGGTGTGCTAATGACTCGGGCAGCTCTCATTTGATGCACTGTGTAGGGAGTCTCGAATCTGCGGTGACTGACGACAGGTCTGATAGGTGGGCTGGGTGGGGAGAGAACGGGGACTGTGCCCATAAAGAAGGCAGATGTCTGTCTCCTTAATGTGCCATCTGTTCATGGGCATGCTGATGGGTGCACAGGGAACACTTTGTCACAACAAAAGCAAGAGCATAATCAGCCATTTGTCCTATTTTTTTGTCTCTCTTGCTCGTTTGAACTTCTAGTTCTTTTCCGTTGTAACCTCCTATATTCTCCTTTTGATTTCTGACTTGTATAATAATTGTTTTTCTCACCCTTAATGTTTTTCACACACTCTCTCTCCGCCTTTGTCTTTCCAGGAGCAAGACTTGTTTTTCTTCCACGACCTGAGTCCAGGTAGTTGTTTCTTTCTGCCTAAAGGAGCCTACATCTACAACACGCTGATCGAGTTTATTAGGGTGAGTTTCCCCCCATTTTGAATTCATAGTTCATTCTGTTACTACAGAGCCGATATCATCCATTAAAAAATTTACAATAGCCAACAAAACAAGGGTGTGATGTGGAGCAGGGTTTGCAGAGGTCTATTAGGATATGCTAAATTGCATTTTATGGATGTCATGGTTCAGTAGACCATGTAATGGATAGGTTGGTCCACTTCAAGGACCCTGTTAATGATTGTGAGCCAACCACTTGAATATTTATGTATTTTCAAAGACCTTTTTTGTTGTACTGTGCTATATTTTATTGTGCAGAGTGAATACAGAAAGAGGGGATTCCAGGAAGTGGTCACACCGAACATCTACAACAGCAAACTATGGCAAACCTCAGGACACTGGCAGCACTACAGCGAAAACATGTTCTCCTTTGAGGTGGAGAAGGAGATCTTTGCTCTCAAGCCCATGAACTGCCCTGGACATTGGTACAAAATCTTTCTGTATTTACTACAATGCTAAGTAACAGAAAGTTAAGCAGGGAAAATCATTTTTGCACGCTTTTTCGTGTTTCTTATTTGCCAGTCTGATGTTTGACCACCGGCCGCGCTCTTGGAGGGAACTGCCTCTGCGTATGGCTGATTTTGGCGTCTTGCACCGTAACGAGTTGTCTGGAGCTCTTACTGGCCTGACTAGAGTCAGACGTTTTCAACAAGATGACGCGCACATCTTCTGCTCTATGGACCAGGCAAGTTTGAAATGCATGATGCTTTTTTTGTGACTTGCCATTTAGGGTTCCCACTATTTTAAACACTAATGGAAATTTCAAATTATGCTCTTTATTTGTGGTCTCTGTAGAATTATTTTAGTAATCCTTATTGAGTAATCACAAACAACTGGAAAAGCCATGTAAATCTATTGGTTTTAAAGGGATAGTTCACCCAAATCTGAAAATTCTGTCATTAATTACTCGCCCTCATGTCATTTCAAACCCGTAGGACCTTCGTTTATCTTCGGAACACAAATTAAAATATTTTTAATGAAATCCGAGAGCTCTCTGGCCCTCCAAAGACCGCAAGAGTCCTACCACATTCAAGGTCCATAGAACTACTGATGGCAATTGGACTATTTTGTCAATGTTTTTGGTAACTTTGTGGACCTTGAACATGGTAGGACCCTTGGAGGGTCAGAAAGCACTTTGATTTCATTAAAAATATCTTAATTTGTGTTTCAAAGACGAGCGAAGGTCTGACTGGCTTGGAAGGTCATGAGGGTGAGTAATTAATGACAGAATTTTCATTTTCTGGGTGGACTATTCCTATAAAGTGTTGGAGCCCTAAATATTTCAACATGTTAAAGGACCATGTTTGGTTCATGTGGCTATTAATGATTTGTTTGTTTGAATTTGCAATCAAGAGGTCATTATTCTCTTCGTCTTACCTCCTTACCCATTTTCCTACCTAACAGATCGAGTCTGAGATAAAGGGTTGCCTGGACTTTCTGCGTACAGTGTATGATGTGTTTGGCTTCACCTTCAAACTGAACCTTTCCACCAGGCCAGAAAAGTTCCTAGGAGAACCTGAAGTGTGGGACCAGGCTGAGAAGGTAAAATTTGACATAAAAAAACGTTTAATAGTTCCTTGAACTATTGGCAGAGGTACCTACTTTTTGGCATGTTCACATCGCAAGAACTAGGAACATATTTAGTTCTAGGAACTCAGATTGGGGGAAATAAACTGGTCCTACTTCATAGTAGAGTCACATTAGCAGTCAAAAGTTTTTGAATAGTAAGATTTTTAATGTTTTTTAAAAAGTCTCTTCTGCTCACCAAGCCTGCATTTATTTGATCCACAATACAGCAGTATAATACTGTGAAATATTTTTTACTATTTAAAATAACTGCTTTCTATTGGAATATATTTTAAAATGCAATTTATTCCTGTGATCAAAGCAAAATTTTCAGCCTCATTACTCCATTTTTCAGTGTCACATGACATGATCCTTCAGAAATCATTCTAACGTGCTGATTTGCTGTTTAAGAAACATTTTTATTGTTATCAGTTATATTTATATTTCAGTTGAGTACATTTTTCAGTATTTATCTTAACCCTCATGTGGTGTTCATGTCATTTTTGACTGGAGAAGATTTTCTTTTTCCTGAAAATACTAGTTAATGTTATCGCATTGAACTGAAACTTAGTGACTTTGTTCACAGAGACTATAAAAACTTGTCCACATTTTTTATTTTATCTTTTACCTTTTTTTGTGTTTTTTTCACCTTGTTACACCTATGGTGTTCCCGGTCAAAAATGACAGGCCTACACAAAATAGCTTATAAATCACTTGTTATGCTATATTATCACCCAAAATTGGATTCAATCTTTTTATCAACTTGTTTTCTTTCAATTAGGACTGGTTTTGTATTTCATTTTCAAACGGTTTAATTGTAGGAGTCATTTATCCGAGCTCCTGGTCATTGAAAGTGAATGGGGGAGACTGAAAATTAGAGAAAAATTTAGTTGTCAGGAGCATGTTTCTCATGTTCACATATGTATATGTGTGCTTGCAGACATAGAGCCATTGGACATGTGCATGCATGGATACATGTATGCCACACACACACACACACACACACACACACACACACACACACACACACACACACACACACACACACACACACAAACTATTTTCTGAAATAAACATTCTTTTTCACAGTGATACATTTTTTTAAAAATGCTTTTGTTAGTCATTTGCATGAGTTTACACAGAGACCTGGTGTTTGTCGTTTTGGTTAGTTCATAATTTGGAAAACTGAAAGAAGTGTTTGATTTGTGTTCTCTATATGACAGCGTTAATGTGTTCTTTCTTGTATGTCACAATGGTTAGATTTGTCAAGGAACAGCACAAGTGTTACTGTGCACCCCTTTTCTCAAAATAAATGCATTGCAAAATATAAGTGCTGTGTTTTGTGATCTTCTACATTAACTTTTTAATGGCCGGTCATTTTTGAGCAGGAACACCACAAGTGTGACACTGTGCCATTTTATACAAAATAAAATCATTTCAGTTAAACATTAAAGTAGACTAGTGTGATCAACAGTGCAGTTTTTTTTTTAAATATTTTTCTCAATATTGCCAAAATTATTAACAAATAATGCTTTTTTCACTCAAAAATTGAGGTGCATAAGCTCGGATAAATGACTCCTACAATTGAACTGTTTGAAAATTAAATATAAAACCAGTCCTAAATGAAAGAAAACAAGTTGATACAAAGATTGAATCCAAGATTGGGTGAAAATGTGGTTAAATGTGTGATTTATAAGCTATTTTTTTATAGGCCTGTCATTTTTGACCGGGAACACCACAAGTGTGACTATGTGCCATTTTTACAAAATAAAAGTTTTTCAAACAAACTTCCTGGTGAACCATTAAAGTAGACTAGTGTGATCAACAGAACCAATATTTTTTCATATTTTTTTAATATTTCCAAAATTATTCAAAAATAATGATTTTTTTACTTAAAAAATGAGATGCCTACTCTCAGATAAATGAGGCCCACAATTAATTAGATGCAAATAGAAATATAAAACCAGTCCTAATTGACAGAAAACAAGTTGACAAAAAGATTGAATCCAAGATTGGGTGAAAATGTGGTTAAATGAGTGATTTATAAGCTATTTTTTTTTATAGGCCTGTCATTTTTGACCGGGAACACCACAAGTGTGACTATGTGCCATTTTTACAAAATAAAAGTTTTTCAAACAAACTTCCTGGTGAACCATTAAAGTAGACTAGTGTGATCAACAGAACCAATATTTTTTCATATTTTTTTAATATTTCCAAAATTATGCAAAAATAATGATTTTTTTACTTAAAAAATGAGATGCCTACTCTCAGATAAATGAGGCCCACAATTAATTAGATGCAAATAGAAATATAAAACCAGTCCTAATTGACAGAAAACAAGTTGACAAAAAGATTGAATCCAAGATTGGGTGAAAATGTGGTTAAATGAGTGATTTATAAGCTATTTTTTATAGGCCTGTCATTTTTGACCGGGAACACCATAGGTGTAATAGGATTTTGAACACCACATGAGGGTTAAAAAGCTTTTGTAACATTATACACTATACCTTTCAAAGGCTTGGAATCAGTATCTTTTTTTGGGATGCTTTAAATTGATCAAAAGTGATGATAAAGACATTTATAATGTTACAAAAGATTTCTGTTTCAAATAAAGGCTGTTAGTGTATTTACTCCACGAACACGGAAAACGGCGATAATAGCATTTATCTACCTGTTGTCAACAGCATTGTGTTCTTTTCTTAGCCTTGATGATATGTAACACTGCAAGTTGTCATAAGAGATTTAATCATGATTTTCATGCTCTTTCATTGTGTAAATTGTGCCTTTACATTCTGTCTCCGTTATCATGAAAGCCATGACAAACAACAAAAATTCAGAGTTTCTGCTGCTGGTGTGAATGCAACAAGGAAAATGGCCTGAGGGGGAACCACAATGTTGGCTAGTTTCTAAAACAATGCGGTGCGAAAGCCCCTTATAATGTCATTTTACAACTATCATGCCATAGTAGCGTGTTATTACTCTTGGTGTTTAATACAGTTAATCTCTTATTAAATGCATAATAAATCTTATCTACTTTGACGTCATTAAGCCCTTGTTAATTGTTTTAGCAACTGGAGAACAGCCTGAATGATTTTGGTGAGAAGTGGGTTCTGAATCCTGGTGATGGAGCTTTCTACGGCCCAAAGGTACAAAAAGATAAATAAAGTGTAACATGAGATATGAACACCTATGAATGACTTTACACTAAAGTATTTTTTGTGCGTGTGATTCAGATTGATATTCAGATAAAGGATGCCATCGGCAGATATCACCAATGTGCCACCATTCAGCTTGACTTCCAGTTGCCTATTCGCTTCAATCTTACATTTGTGAGGTATGTTTACTCAAGTACTGTACTAAATAAGAAGAAAAAATGAAAACAGCCAAAGCAGTTTCTGTTCCCTGTCCAACAGTGACATTTTGTGGTTACATTTGATTACTACAGCCCTCCTGCAGTTTTAACTGTGCAAGTTGCTGACTTTGTAACCCAAACTTTGTCTCTCTTCAGCCATGATGGTGATGACAAGAAGAGACCTGTGATCATCCACAGAGCGATCCTGGGTTCAGTGGAACGCATGATCGCCATCCTTACTGAAAACTATGGTGGAAAGTGGTATGGCTAAAGAAGAGACTCTATTACATGATAATGTTTAGTCAGACTATATGTGCACATACCAAATTCTCCTGCTTTTGTTTCCCACAGGCCACTGTGGCTTTCCCCACATCAGGTGATGGTGGTTCCTGTAGGACCCACTTGTGAGGAGTACGCCCAGAGAGTACGTTCTGCTCACAATTTACCATTCGTGACCCTGGACCACAAAACCAGTCTTAACTAGCACGGGTATATTTGTAGCAATAGCCAAAAAAACATTGTATAGGTCAAAATGATAGATTTTTCCTTTATGCCTAAAATAATTAGGATATTAAATAAAGATCATGTTCCATTAAAGGAGTAGTTCACTTTCAGAACAAAAATGTACAGATAATGTACTCGCCCCCTTTTCATCCAAGATGTTCTTGTCTTTCTTTCTTCAGTCATAAGAAAATTGTTTTTTGAGGAAAAAAATTCAGGATTTCTCTTCATATAATGGACTTCTATGGTGCCCCCGTGTTTGAACTTACAAAATGCAGCTTCAAATGGCTCTAAACGATCACAGCCGAGGAAAGAAGGGTCTTATCTAGCAAAATGATTTTTTATAAGTATATATTACAATTTATATACTTTTTAACCTCAAATGCTCGTCTTGTCTAGCTCTGTGTGTACTCTGTGTAGAGATTAAAGAGTATATAAATTTTAAATGTTTTTAGAAAATAAGCGATCGTTTCACTAGATAAGACCCTTCTTCCTCGGCTGGGATCATTTAGAGCCCTATGAAGCTGCATTTTGGAAGTTCAAACTCAGGGGCACCATAGAAGTCCATTATATGGAGAGAAATCCTGAAATGTTTTCCTCAAAAAACACCATTTCTTTACGACTGAAGAAAGAAAGACTCGGGGTGAGTCCATTATCTGTAAATCTTTGTTCTGAAAGTGAACTACTCCTTTAAGATGTTTTGTACATTTTTGACCATAAATATATAAAACCTATTTTTTGATTAGTAATATGCATTGCCAAGAACTTCATTTAGACAACTTTAAAGGAGATTTTCTTTTTTTTTGGCACCCTCTGATTCCAGATTTTTAAATAGTTGTCCTGGCCAAGTATTTTCATATCCTAACAAACCATACATCAATGGAAAGCCTATTTAGTTAGCCTTTAAAAAATACCATTATGACTGGTTTTGTGGTCCAGGGTCACATTTTAGCTTTGATTCCAACATAAACTGACAAATCATTGTTATCAAAAACAATCCCTTGTCTCAGGTACAAAAGGAGTTCCACGGGGCAGGGCTGATGACGGATGTGGATCTAGACCCAGGCTGCACCCTGAACAAGAAGATCAGGAATGCACAGTTGGCTCAGTACAATTTCATTTTAGGTGAGTGAGAAATTGAATTGACAAATGTCAATAAAGCTTTTTAAACCAAAGACGATGTAAAACTAACTTTACGACTGATGCAACGACAGTGGTGGGTGAGAAGGAGAAGAGCAGTGACACAGTGAACGTTAGGACTCGTGATAACAAGGTACACGGAGAGAGGAGTCTGAAGGACTGCATGGAGCGACTCAAGGAGCTGAAGGCCTCAAGAACCCGGAATGCAGAGGAGGAGTTCTGAACTCCCTGAACCTCCTGCCAAGTCTTCCTTCATATATGCCATATGCAGCATATCCATATGCGTGCTGCTATTCTCCATAGATGATCTATAAATTCTCAACTGGATCTGTGTGGTTCAGGGGCTCAGGTTTTAAATCAATGACAAGATTTTATCTGAAATTCTGTAGACCTCATTGTCAGTACTTTGCTTTAAGAAGAAACAACTGTAAAATATCTGGAAATGTTTAGTTGTCAGATATCCATTATCCTTTGTTATAGGAAAGGGACTTTTCTATCAATATTTGTGAATGGGTAAATGACAATAATGTCTGGTTGTCTGATGTTGTTGGAGATGAAATAAAACGGTGTATCTTTCCTGATATCCTCCTTCTCTTGTCTCATTTTTGCTATAACGACTTAAAATCTACAATTCGAAAGCTGTTATTGTTGGAATATTTATTTGTTGGTTAAAACTTTACCGTATAGTCATGTTGAGTACATGAATAGTGGTGCAGAACACACATTGCAGGAGTAGACATACTTGCTTACGTAAAACGCAGTATTACTTTCACTTTCATTTACGTTGTGGAGCTGATTTATAAGAAATCGTGCTGAGTGCAGATCGTTCGTCTAACCGGACAGACGAACCAGTAGTAAACGAGATCTGGAGTTAAATGTTTTAATATTTTGGACGTATATATTGTTTTAACCGCTATAGTTAAAGGTATAAAAGTATTTTTTTTTTCATCGTGTCCTCCTGCAGCCGAGCGTTTCGACAGCTGAGGTTTTCTCTGGAGGATGTTTACTCACAAATAAACTTCTGTTTGCGCATAAACTGTTCTGATGAAAATAAATGCCCTTTAACATTTAAACGGAGCTCGGCGCTGCTTTTAACGAAAAAGGGATTTTTAGCGTCAAATGATTTTCCTTACAAGGTAAGCCAAAATCATTTTGTATATATGGGTGGGAAAGAGTGAATGAAAAACTATTGAAACAGACGCCTTGAGACAGGACATTAGACGTCGATACTGTAGCTAACATTATACAAGCCGACCTAAACTAAGGAAGCAATAGCCAAATACTGTGTGATGCCGATCTTTTACAAATTAAGCAAGAAGAGGCTAGCTGTAAGACAAGAATCAATCACAGTTTTTAATTTGAAGTGTTCCTTTCTTCTTGCAAACTACGTTATTTTAAAGAAAAACAAGATAGTAGGCTATACTGTTTATTTTCACTTTCACTTATGCCACTAGTCAAACCCTCTTGCTTGGGGAAAAAAGGTACTTTTGCTGTCTGTCTTTTAACTAAATGACATTTGATATTGTTTTCTGTCTGATGCATACATTAAGTGGGATTTTTAGCGTCTAAAAGCATTTTTGGATCACATATGCTTAAGACGAAGGCTTATAGACCCTAGAGGCGTCAAAACATACATAGGCTAAGCGTTTACCTTTACAGCAATGTGACAAGAAGTTCTTGAAAGACGATATTGCCAGTGTATAATGTCTAGCTTCTTTCAGTAATAATAGATTGCTATGCTATTATTAATTGAGAAATTATTTACTGGTTTCAGTTTTGCGATGGAGTTCACAGATGAGGAGATAATATGGCTGCAAACAGTGTCCTCTGAAGTAAGAATATTTTGTGTACTCATCATTTTTGTTGTCCTTTTTTGTGTATTGTTCAAACAGGGAAAACACCATGTCAAAATCTACAAGTTCATCAAAAATTATTATTATTTTTTTTAAAGAAAAGATGATGCCCTTTTGCCATGCGATGGCAGTATAATACAGGATTCAAGTTCATCATGACCTCAGTTGTTCTACTTTATAATTTTCAACTGTACTTTAAATAAAATAATCTGATGCATACATACATGTAAATGTAAAAACATTTATTTGACTTATTTAGATACCTGAAGGAGATGAACTCACTCCAAAAGAGAAGCAATTAAAGGAGCAAGCAAAGCCAGAGACTGACTTTCAGGCCCAGCTCTTCCAAACTATGGCCTCCATACGATTTGGATTGAGTGGTTTGATAACCTCAACAATAGAGGTGAAAAACTCTGAAAAACTCCAGCAGAGGTGCAGCATCTCATCACAATGTGGATAATCATACCAGGAAGGTGACACTTTTACCTATTCGTTTTGGTTGTGTAAATATTCCAAATAAACTAGCCTAAAACAAAATCATCTGTACAAAAGTGTGATATTGGGTAACTTTGGCACTTTGTAATTAGTCACAAGAATACAAGTTCATCTTTTGCATGATCTCACCAGTGAATTCTTACTGCAATAATGATTTATTGGGTTTAGATTGTAGCAGCATCATGAAATGCTCATGAGATGTTTCCTCAGCTATGAAAGGTGCTTTGCAGTTGACTTTTAAATGATTGCTATTGCTGTTTACGTGTTTTTTTATTATTGTTGTTGTATGATCTTTGAAATCATAACAAGAAACCCAGTTGTTTTTTGGTGCTCTTTTTTCAAGATACATGCTACATTTTGAAATGCTTTCCAAGTGAAGGTTCTTCAAAAACTCAGTATACCTTGTGTTTATCATATTTGCAGGGATGATAACATCTCTACCTCATTCTGAGAACAATAACAAACAGTACAATATTTTCTTTTGCACACATGTATAAAAATAGAACGCAAAATTTGGACAGTAGCACAGTTCTAATTTTAAGATATTGGTTTTAATACTGTTTATTTATATGATTTCTATCCGTGCAGACAAAATGTTATTTCCAAATACATTCCACGGTTTTTTTTTTTTCACGTTTTAATTGGTGTTTATTGTACTAAATAATAAATAATAATGAAAATGAATCTATCGAGTGTATTCTTTGTATATTTTTTATACATAATTTCAGTATTTTTTGATAGCTGTTTGTGAGCAGAAGTATCACGTGGTTTGTTGCTATTACTCTGACATCCACACGGTGGTGTTACAATGCAAGATTACAAACGCCACAACGAAACAAAACCAGACCAAGTCAAAGAGACAGAGACAGACTGAAGTCTAATCTTCTCTTCAGTTGACCCCTGGCCTCAAGTGATGTATAGCAGAGAGCCGGTGAGCACTCCATGAATCTTCCATCTGCCTGGGGTAGATTCTCACCATATGTTTCATCGGGCACCTGGCCATGCGGCGGGGTTAGAATGCTCCATTGAGCTAAACAAACTGAGCTTCTTCTGCACACTAAAGTCAGTGTAGGACAATGAGGGCTCCGTGAGTTCGCTGTTCTGGATCAAGAGTCTCTCTAGCACACATGAGCAGCGACATGGCTCATCGGCTGACCTCTGGAGAGAGAAACTAGCGAGAGAAACTTTTAGAGAAGCGCTGAACTAAACAAATGAATGAACTTTCAACATTAATAATTATAATACATGTTACTTTAGCAGCAGTTGATCATATCAGAAAGATTTTTAAAGGATCATGTGGCACTGAAGACTGAAGTAACAGGAATAAATTGCATTTTAAAACATCCAAAAAGGATACAGTTTAAATTGTAAAGTTGCAATATTACTGTTTGTATATTTGGATCAAATAAATGCAGTCTTTGTGAGCAGAAGATATAGGCCTACTATCAATCGAACATTTTTGGACAGTAAGATTTTTATAGAAGTATGTATCCAAAATACAGCAAAAGCAGTAATATTGTGAAATAGTTTTATTATTTGAAATAACTGCTTTCTATTGGAATATATTTTAAAAATGTAATTTATTCCTGTGATCAAAGCTGAATTTTTGGCATCATTACTTCAGTCTTCAGTGTCACGTGATCCTTCAGACATCATTGTAATATGCTGATTTGCTGTTTAAGAAACATTTATTATTATTATTATTATTATTATCAACATTTAAAACAGTTGAGTACTTTATTTCAGATTATTTGATGGGGGGTGGAATTAATTAATTATAGAAATTAATACTTTTATTTAGCAAAGATGCTTTAAAATTGATCAAAAGTTATCATAAAAACTTTACAAAAGATTTATATTATTCCTTTGTTTTTAAGCAGCAAATCAGACTATTAGAATTCTTTTTGAAGGATCATGTGACTGGAGTAATGATGCTAAAAATCCAGCTTTTAAATCACATGAATGAATTACATTTTAAAATATATTCAAAATAGTAAACTGTTATTTTAAATAGTAAAATAAATCTAAATTGTACTGTTTTTGCTGTACTTTGGATCAAATAAATGCAGGCTGGCTAAGCAGAAGAGACGTATTTAAAATAAATAAATAAATAAAAAGTTATAATGCCAAAAATATATAATGTATTAACAAATAATGTTAATAATGTTCACAAATTTAACCGTATTATCAAATGTTACCAAAAGTATTTTCAGTTTTCCATGTGCGGTCTTGCAGTTCATTGATTCATTTTTTATTTTATTTTATCCCACATTTCTCCCCATGAACAAATATGAATGTGACTAAAACCCTAAATTATGGTCTATTACCCATGAAGTTTTTGCTTGGGAAACCAAACTGCCATCTTTAATATCCTAATGTCACAAAATTACACGGTTCTGTTTATGCATGTCCGATGACATTCTGGCACATCTGGAAAGTTGGTGACCTCAAGTGAAGCCTTTCTGCAAAATCACAAGTATGACCTCTGCACATGACCCGGTGTAAATTAGGCAAACCACTTTACACACGCAGCTTGGCTGAAGAGGGGAACGTCACACTCCGCGCATGTGCAAGCGTTTTTCAACTTTGAAGTACATAATATGGGTTTAACCCCAGAAAGAACACAGTGAAACCAAATATTTGCACTCAGGCACACCACATCATAAATTGCGCATATATAATTGCAAGGGACTTGGCCATGCAAAGCTTCTGACTGAAGAATGAAAAGCAAATGTTAAATGTAAGATATATACAGACAAACACAAAAGTGTAGTAAAACAAAAGTGTTTCAGTGTAGCTTCAGTTAATGTTTTCTGATTTCACTCTTAGTCGATTTTTTATGTTTTTTTTTTAAAGAAGTCTCTTCGGCTCACCAAGCCTGCATTTATTTGATTCAAAGTACAGCAAAAACAGTAAAAATGTAATGGTTTTGAATATATTTTAAAATGTATTTTATTCTGAATTTTTAGCATTATTACTCCAGTCACACAATCCGTTGAAAATCATTCTAATATTCTGATTTGCTGGTCAAAAAACATCATTATTATGTTGAAAACAGCTGCGTACGATTTTTTATGTTTTTTTTTTTTTTGTTTTTTTAAAGAAGTCTCTTTGGCCCCTCAAGCCTGCATTTATTTGATTCAAAGTACAGCAAAACAGTACAAATTTTAAATATTTTTTACTGTTTAACGGTTTTGAATATATATTAAAATGTATTTTTTTTTATCTGAATTTTTTGCATTATTACTCCAGTCACACGATCCTTCAGAAATCATTCTAATATTCTGATTTGCTGGTGAAAAAACATCATTATTATTATGTTGAAAACAGCTGCATACAATTTTTTATGTTTTTTTTTTTTTTTTTTTTCAAAGAAGTCTCTTTGGCCCCTCAAGCCTGCATTTATTTGATTCAAAGTACAGCAAAAACAGTAAAAAAATTAAATATTTTTACTATTTAACAGTTTTGAATATATTTTAAAATGTATTTTATTCTGAATTTTTAGCATTATTACTCCAGTCACACAATCCGTCGAAAATCATTCTAATATTCTGATTTGCTGGTCAAAAAAACATCATTATTATTATGTTGAAAACAGCTGCGTACGATGTTTTTTTTTTTTAAAGAAATCTCTTTGGCCCCTCAAGCCTGCATTTATTTGATTCAAATTACAGCAAAAACAGTAAAAATTTTAAATATTTTTACTGTTTAACGGTTTTGAATATATATTAAAATGTATTTTTTTTTAATCTGAATTTTTTGCATTATTACTCCAGTCACACGATCCTTCAGAAATCATTCTAATATTCTGATTTGCTGGTGAAAAAACATCATTATTATTATGTTGAAAACAGCTGCATACAATTTTTTATGTTTTTTTTTTTTTTTTTTTTCAAAGAAGTCTCTTTGGCCCC
Source organism: Garra rufa (assembly GCF_049309525.1). Classification (NCBI taxonomy): domain Eukaryota; kingdom Metazoa; phylum Chordata; class Actinopteri; order Cypriniformes; family Cyprinidae; genus Garra; species Garra rufa. The sequence continues at coordinate 13,486,289 of NC_133365.1, forward strand.
TCAAGCCTGCATTTATTTGATTCAAAGTACAGCAAAAACAGTAAAAAAAATTAAATATTTTTACTATTTAACAGTTTTGAATATATTTTAAAATGTATTTTATTCTGAATTTTTAGCATTATTACTCCAGTCACACAATCCGTCGAAAATCATTCTAATATTCTGATTTGCTGGTCAAAAAAACATCATTATTATTATGTTGAAAACAGCTGCGTACGATGTTTTTTTTTTTTAAAGAAATCTCTTTGGCCCCTCAAGCCTGCATTTATTTGATTCAAATTACAGCAAAAACAGTAAAAATTTTAAATATTTTTACTGTTTAACGGTTTTGAATATATATTAAAATGTATTTTTTTTTAATCTGAATTTTTTGCATTATTACTCCAGTCACACGATCCTTCAGAAATCATTCTAATATTCTGATTTGCTGGTGAAAAAACATCATTATTATTATGTTGAAAACAGCTGCATACAATTTTTTATGTTTTTTTTTTTTTTTTTTTTCAAAGAAGTCTCTTTGGCCCCTCAAGCCTGCATTTATTTGATTCAAAGTACAGCAAAAACAGTAAAAAAAATTAAATATTTTTACTATTTAACAGTTTTGAATATATTTTAAAATGTATTTTATTCTGAATTTTTAGCATTATTACTCCAGTCACACAATCCGTCGAAAATCATTCTAATATTCTGATTTGCTGGTCAAAAAAACATCATTATTATTATGTTGAAAACAGCTGCGTACGATGTTTTTTTTTTTTAAAGAAATCTCTTTGGCCCCTCAAGCCTGCATTTATTTGATTCAAATTACAGCAAAAACAGTAAAAATTTTAAATATTTTTACTGTTTAACGGTTTTGAATATATATTAAAATGTATTTTTTTTATCTGAATTTTTTGCATTATTACTCCAGTCACACGATCCTTCAGAAATCATTCTAATATTCTGATTTGCTGGTGAAAAAACATCATTATTTTTATGTTGAAAACAGCTGCATACAATTTTTTTTTTTTTTTTTTTTTTTTTTTTTTTAAAGAAGTCTCTTTGGCCCCTCAAGCCTGCATTTATTTGATTCAAAGTACAGCAAAAACAGTAAAATTTTTAAATATTTTTACTGTTTAACGGTTTTGAATATATATTAAAAAAAAAAAAATTTTATCTGAATTTTTTGCATTATTACTCCAGTCACACGATCCTTCAGAAATCATTATAATATTCTGATTTGCTGGCGAAAAAACATCATTATGTTGAAAACAGCTGCATACGATTTTGTTTTTTTTTTGTTTGTTTTTTTAAAGAAGTCTCTTTGGCTCACCAAGCCTGCATTTATTTGATTCAAAGTACAGCAAAAACAGTAGAAAATGTAAATATTTTTACTATTTAACAGTTTTGAATATATTTTAAAATGTATTTTATTCTGAATTTTTAGCATTAGTACTCCAGTCACATCATCCTTCAGAAATCATTTTAATATTCTGATTTGCTGCTCAAAAAACATTATTATTATTATGTCGAAAACACCTGCATAGAATTTTTAGGTTTCTATGATAAATAGAAAGTTCATAAGAACAGCATTTATCTGAAATAGAAATCTTTTGTAACATTATAAATTTCTTGATCATAACTTTTGATCAATTTAAAGCATCCTTGGAAAGAGCATATACACTCTAGACATTTATATTGAAGTTATAGCTTTACCAAAACATGTTACATTAACTTACAATGCAAATTACTAAAAAGTGAACCAAATGAATGGCCTGACCCCTTTACACTGTTAAAGACTCATTGTGTAAATGAGCCCAGTCTTTGTAACCCATGGCCTGGGCATTTTGGTAAACCTACCCGCTTAATTTGTGCCTTGTGGCTACAGAGGTCTGACCAATGACATGACATGAATAAATCATCTGTCAAGAAAAGCTCCAATCAGAAAACACCCCAGGTGCTCAGCAACAAGCCTCCAAACCCTCCTCCACACAACATGCCACATAATGACCATCTGGTGGCCAATTAGTGAGTACCCCATGCTAGTGCTAACACCTTCCTCATAATGAATAGAGAAAAGAGACATGTGTTCTTCATAGTGTTGCTGATGTTTTATATTAAGCTGTGGTGAGATCAGGGCGTTATTTTGATTGGTGATTAAGGCAGCACTGAGCGACCGAGAGTTTTGTGTTGCGCATTTTCCCACATGTAAAATAAAGGGAGGAGGTATGTGAAACGCTTCTTCTGTTGACACTTGTTGACTAGGGCCAGTAAACTAGTGTTTTTCCATAATGTATGCAGATAGTGCTTGTCTAAAAGCAGAAATTTGCCTTTTACTTATATTTATAAATGCAGCGTTTGCTGGAACTTATACTTCAGGCTCTAATGTGCTCATTCACACAAATTACAGTCATCTCTCAGTCAGTTAAGTCATCTGTCAATGTAAAGTGTCTGGACTGACAAAATGTTTGAGGCCTGTGCTGCCTTTCAAAGGGACAGTTCACCCAAAAATAATCATTCTGTCACCATTTACTTAACCCCAGGTTATTGAACATAGAAGATATTTGTAAGAATGTAGGTAACCAAACAGTTGCTGGTCCCCACTGATTTCCATAGTATATATATATAACACTATGAAAGTTAATGGAATCTGCTACTATACCCACATTCTTACAAGTATTTTTTTTTGTGTGTTTTTTTTTTAAGTTGGAGTAATTAAATGATAACAGAATTTTCATTTTTGGGTGAACTATTCTTTTAAAAGAGTTCCTTGGCTGACAGAAAAATACTGGTAATTACAAGTAAATACTGATTTTAGACAGATATATGGGCCTTTGAGATTAAAAACTGAGTTATTGCTATTCAGTTTCTAAAGGGGTAATTGGATGCAAAACTAACTTTTACATGTTGTTTGAACATTAATGTGTGTTAGCAGTTTGTGTACACAACCACCCTACAATAATAAAAATCCACCCAGTGGTATTTTTTTAATTTTGAAAACTAATATCCTCTTTTTAAAATCAGATAATTCTCAGCTTCTTGTCATTGTGATGAAACACAGTTGACTGACATGAGCGTCTTACCTTAGCCCTGCCCTCACCAAGCTGAAACAGTCCGAATAGGATCACCATTGTGTGGACTAAATGCTAAATGCGGCTAAAGTAAACATTACAGCTCTAATCCCTCAGCAGAGAGGGGCGGGGCGAGCAGAGCTCATTTGCATTTAAAGGGCCCATGCGATAAAATGAGCTGATATTTTGCAGAGCTAAAAGGGAGGTAAAAGGTTTTTTTTTTTACACTACTATTGAGAATTTTTAACCAAAGTATATTAGAGACTTTTCATTAAGACCCTAAAGAATCATACGAACCTGTGGAAAATGGCCATCCGATGACCCCTGTAATCAAAATACAGTAAAAACAGTAATATTGTGAAACATTTTTAAAAAAATGTTTTCTATTTTAAAAAGTAATGTATTACTATGGCGGCAAAGCTTAATTTTTAGTGGTCGTTCAGTATGCTGACTTGGTGCTCAAAAACATTTCTGAAAACAGTTTTGCTGCTTAATATATTTGCGGGAACTGATACATCTTTTCAGGATTTTTTGATGAATAGAAAATTTGCAAAATTATAGCAGATTGCCAGAGGGATACCAAATTGCAAGAAGAAAGTGTAATAATTTATATAATAACTAGATTGCTTAGAAATTGTAATCCGTTACTGGTTCCAAATTACATGACAAAAATTTAAGCTAGTAGCGTAATCCATTACTTTACACATTTTAGGTAATATAATTAGACAACGTTTGATTATTTTTGACCTAACTTGTTTATCACATTAATTTAAATATACATAATCTTGTACAATACTGACATAAAAGTAGAGCAGAGTAAGAAAATATATCCCATTTGTGGTTATTGACATCATGAAGTGCATGGTGTTTGTGAAGGAACTGCAAATTAATATGTAATTAAGTGTTTATGTTAAAATATGTATTTTAAAAACTCAGGGTACTTCAAGTAAATATATTAGGTGAAAGAGGATCGGTTGACAAAAAAGTGAATTTGTGCATTTTAATGTGTTTGAAAGACAAAAGTATTCCAAAGACACAGAAATGCATGGATAAACAATCTACAACATAATAATTCAAATAAAAATCAATTTGTTCATCAGTAGTTGATGCAATGTTGAAACACTTATTAAACCTGAAATGATTTTTGTAAATCAGTGGTCAAATGCTGTGTCACCACCTGACTGATCTTTGTGTGAATGTCCACAAAACTTGAAGACTTTCTGAATGTAGGCTAATTTAGAAAGGTAAATTTAAAAGATTAAAATTAGGGAGAATTATGAATAATTTATTGCTATTGTTTAAATAATATGTAATCATGTAATCCATAAAAAAGTAACTGTAGTCTGATTAGGAGTATTTCAAAATGTAAATTAATTTAATTACAAGTACTTCATTTTTGGAATCTGATTACGTAATCCAGATTACATGTAATCAGTTACTACCGAGCTATATATATATTGTTAGTTAAACAAGAAAAATACTTTCCACTACTAAAGTCTTGAAATATTAATAACAGATGTCCCAGCAGAACATATAGCCATGAATCCAGATCAGAAAATTGATTGACTATAAGGATTATAAGTGTGGCGCCAGAGCTCAAGTCATGATACCTGGTTTCTATTCAAAGACTGTCTTTCTTGGCTAGCTGATGCAACCAGTGATGTCCTGTTCTGATTGGTTACAGCTGAAGAATTTAATTTTGCATATTCAACTATCAAGACTATCAAGAACAGAGCTAAAATTAAATTATTTTATGGAATTTAAATGCATGTTTTTTCTTATTTGGTTTTGTAATTTTACTTACTTTTTTCTACACTATAGTCTGAACAACACAATTTCATTTTTATTAAAATTAAGTAATTTTACATTCATTGTTACATTCATTCTTTATGTACAGAGATGTCAATAATAAACAGAGTTAAATTAAATTATTTGAATGGAACTGAAATGAATTTGTTGCGAGTTCTGCAATTATACTTTATGTTTGATTCTTTCTACATCATGGTCTACATGCAGAAAACAAAAAAGTCGTGAAAGTGCAAGCTCTCTAATGGGTATAATGTCAACAAGCATATACATAAACTAGCTTGGCGTCTAAACACAATTTTTATGCTCGATTTCAAACATCTTTTTTTCAACCCTCTCTCCGTGTCTTTCAAAAGGCCAAGCATTCAAAAGAGGACATATTTCAGAAGGGAGACTGAGCAAGACAGAGGTATGCAGTGAGTATTTTCCTCTCGTTTTTTTCTTCCTACTTTCGCTCTGCTTTTTCTCCCTCCCTCGAAGGAACGTTTACTTTAGCTCCTTAAGAGAGAGGCCGGGAGGCTCAGGTCCCGATTTGGGTGCCCACAACTCACCAGGGCCTGCAAGCCTGATGAAGTTCAAGCTGACAGCTGCATAAATCACAGCCCACTGGAGCTAATAGGTGGCAGTATTAAAATCCAGCCCCCTGCCTCGGACCACCCAGGTAGCCTTTACAGGAATAGGAGCATCCAGTCATATCTAACACAACTGAAACTGTACAGCCATCTGAGGCACTTAGCCCCCCACTCACCACCCCTCTGGCTGCTCCTCGATGGGTGGGGGGCTCTCTTAGCAACACAGGAGAGGCCCGTCTGGCATCCGGACTACAATGATTCATATTTGGCACTTTCATAAAGGCTTTTCGGGCTGCTTCAGTTTCAGGCCCAATATGGCCTAGTCTTTCTCGCTCATGTTCTTTTTCTCTTCTTCTGGAAAAACCTATAAAAATCTAAGCCAATAACCAAACAGAAGTCACTAGCTTTCCTCTAAGAAAAAAGTTGTGATGTTTTTAAGCCACTGTTAGTCTTGTAAAAGACGCAAAAGTGCAAAAATAGCATGTTTAGCTACTTCAAACTTTTTAGTTTTAGCTGCTAGGTTTCCAAGTTAAATAAAAGTTCAGATCAATCAACAGCACTTGCGGGAAAATGTCAGTTACAACAATGTCTTTAAAGTAAAAATCCGGGTTACAGTGAGACCTCAACTGGGCCAATTCATAAACATGAAAATACATTATTAAAATAACAACAAATCACAAACAATATGTGACCCCTTCATCTAAAAGGTGAATATCTGAAAACATCTGGCTGCTTTCCATTCATGTTTGGTTTGTTAGGATAGGACAATATTTGGCCGAGATACAACTATTTGAAAATCTGGAATCTGAGGATGCAAAAAAAAAAAAAATCTAAACATTGAGAAAATCGCCTTTAAAGTTGTTCAAATGAAGTTCTTAGCAATGCATATTACTAATAAAAAATTAAGTTTTGATATATTTATGGTAGGGCATTTACAACATATTTTCATGGAACATAATATTTACTTGATATCCTAATGATTTTGACTCATACGCATACGTTATAATAAGGTTCCACTTGTTAACATTAGTTAACTAACATGAACTAACAATGAAAAGTACTTTTAAAGCATTTATTAATTTTAGTTGAATATTAATTTATTGGGCTGGGTTTAGACACAAATTTCATAATTCAATTCGATTATGCTTCACAAGCTTGTGATTTAATTCTGATTTTGCCTGAATTCAATTTAATATCAGTTATTTTGTACATGTATCAAGTACAGTACATGGCAAATTTTCTGAAGGAAAACAATGCTGTAAAATATAGATTATACATGAGAGTACATGCATAATATTGAAGGTTAAAATTAGCTGATTTGTAAACCATATATGTGACCCTGGACCACAAAACCTTAAGTAGCACGGGTATATTTGTAGCAATAGCCAAAAATACAAAGTATGGGTCGAAATTATTGATTTTTCTTTTATGCCAAAAATCATTACGTTATTAAGTAAAGATCATATTCCAAGAAGATATTTTGTAAATTACCTACCCTGAATATTTTAAAACTTATTTTTTGATTAGTAATATGCATTGCTAAGAACTTCATTTGGACAACTTTAAAGGCGATTTTCTCAGTATTTAGATTTTTTTTTTGCACTCTCAGATTCCAGATTTTCAAATAGTTGTATCTCAAACAAATATTGTCCTATCCTAAGAAACCATACATCAATGGAAAGCTTATTCATTTAGCTTTCAGATGATGTATAAATCTCAATTACATTATATATATATATATATATATATATATATATATATATATATACCTAAATCACAATACTAACTTTAAATAACATGCTTATACTTTTACTTTAATTTTTTTTTTTTTTAAATATACCAATTTAAATGGTGGCTGTCATAAAAACTTGACGGATTTATTCAAACTTGAATTAAATATTCAAGAACAGTAAAAAATATAATGAATATGTTATATGGTGCATATACTTAGCAAAATGCTCCTCTATAGAGTTAATTTTTCTAGCTGACTACCGAGTTTATTGTCACCGAATAGGCCATATGTTTTTTTTTTTTCCTGAGGTAAATGTGACGTTACATCACATATTGTTTACAAGCTGTTACACTGACGCCTTTCCACGGTTGAAACACTGATTAAGCGCTTACATTAGACAGGATACGGATTTCGGTAAGTTGTACTCTTTCTTTTAACCTACCTTCGGATCTTTATTCGAAACTGGTATAAAACCGGAGAAGAGAATCAGTTCAGGTGTGCTTCACCAGCCCCTTCTCTTGATCTGAGGCGCAGACGCTACAGCGACCTGTCACTCCACATTAAACAGCACCCAAACGGTATTAATTATTTGATTATTGTAAAAAAATAAAAAAAAATAAAAAAGGGGGGGGGGGGATTCGAAATCTGAGACTTTGTTTCATATAAAAAAAATTACACATTACAACGCTTATTGCGATTTATTGGATTGATTGCAGTGTATGCAGTTGATCAGTTATCAATGATCAGTTAATTGGCCTGAAAACAGGCTGGACTAATCGGTTCTTGGGATTTAAGAATCGATTTCGTGCCGCAAAAAATAACAATCGATTAAAACCGAAAAAAATAATATTTTTTTACCCAACCCAATTCATTTCTATATTTCCAAATACATTATTATTATCAAAAGTTTATTAACTAACCTTAACAAAGATTTATAAATAGTGTACTGAACTAATTGATGTTAAGTAATGGGACCTTATTGTAAAATGTTACTATCCAATCCCAGATAGCACACGTACGTCTGCAAGATGTCTCTTAAAGATCTGGGAGACCAGCTAAAACCAGCTACTTCCAGCTTAAACTAGCTAAGACCAGCCAAGCAGCCTAGGCTGGTTTTAGCAGTTTTTTCAGCAGGGAACATCTGACAGATGTCTGTAAGATGTCAGTTTTACATACATTCTAGATCATAAACATCTTAAAGACATCTAATAGTCGTCTGTTTGACATCTGATGGGAGATATGGATATTTTTCTCACAAAAATGTAGGAGGCGTTTATTCACCCTCCAGAGCCGTGTGAGGCACTTTTTATTATGGATCGATGCACTTGGACTTGTTTTGGACTGATGAAGAGAACACCCGCCCATGCAATTCTAAAGCTTGGAAATGCCAGGATAATTTTAAATACAACTTAGATTGGATTCGTCTGAAAGAAGGAAGTCATATACACCTAAGATGCCTGGAGGGTGAGTAAATAATTGGCTCATTTTCATTTTTGGGTGAACTAACCTTTTAAGCCTTACATTTCTACTTTTAAAATAGTCAGTTTTTACCTCCATTGTAAGTGCTTGTCTGTATCTTCAAGTTTTGCTTTTTTTATGAAAAGGGGGGACAATGAGTACCCCTTTAACCTCTGTTACTTGAATGAAGCAACACAGTACAGCCAAAAAAGATAAAGATTTGTGTTGCATAGTTACCGTATTGTCCAGCTACAAGCGGTGTAAAAACGGGCCCCCCACATGGTGGCTTGGCCTAGACTCAGCTCTGTTTTCCACATTGCAGAGGGTGAATCCCACGTTCTGTCATGCTGGATCTGAAATCAGACCTGACAGAATCACTGCTGTCCCTGGACAGTCCTCCTAATCCTCCTGCTGTTCATCAGCACACTCCTCTCAAGGATCAATTTAGATTACACTGGGGATGCATGATCGCTCAAAGACGACACCATGACTGACGTGCATACTTTGCGGTTGTCATTAGCTACAGTTTATACTTACTCTTTTCCACTATGAGCACATTAAGCCTTATTATAAGTAGTTCACAAGCATAAAGCACGCACTACAACATGTTTGTTTTCTCTCATGTTGGATTGTGTGAAACATTTAAACAACGTCAAGCTGTTGTTTTGGCCTAGGGTGACCTCAGTGTAAACTGTTTTTCTAGTCACTTGTTAGGGGATTTTACAATGATCTTGGAACATTTCAATACACACTTATCATAAGACACCTGGGTTTTGCTACACACATTCTCACACACAGCCACTGCCACACACGATTATTTACCTTACAGGCAGCTTACTCTGTTCTTGCCTTTTCACAAGATGCATCGTCATCTTAAAATGATTTGTAGTCGCTCTTTTTACAGTGTGTGGGATCTGGAAGCAGTACAACTGATTAAAACAACCTTAAATTATGAAGCCCTCAGAGATGGCGGAAGTTGCCTCTAGTAATGTGTGAAGTGGAGACAAAGAAACTGTGAATGAAACCTTGTCATTGCTGCATTACAGACATTGCCCAAAGCTAGCAAACTTCATCATGAAAAAGCTCATGAAACCCTGCCCTGTTATTATTATTATTACTAAAAATGAAACAGGTATTATAAATGTGACCCTGGACCACAAAACCAGTCATAAAGGTCAATTTTGTGAAATTTACAATGAATAAATAAGCTTTCCATTGATGTATGGTTTGTTAGGATAGGACAATATTTGGAGATATCTTGAACTGTTTAAAAATCTGGAATCTGAGGGTGCAAAAAAAAAATCTAAATATTGAGAAAATTGCCTTTAAAGTTGTCAAAAATTAAGGTTTGATATATTTACGATTGGAAATTGACAAATTATCTTCATCTTCAATCATTTTGACCCATACAATGTATTTTTGTCTATTGCTACAAATATACCCATGCTACTAAAGACTGGTTTTATTTTCCAGGGTCACAAATGATCAATTTTAAAAAATGAAAATATAATAGTAGTATATTATTTTCATAATATGAATATTTTCTTTTGCATCAACCACTGCAATGTAAAAAAAGAGAAGATAAATACGGTGACTGAGTCTCAGCAGGTTATTGCTCTTTTAATGTCACATCCAAAGAAAATTCAGCATGTATTTTTCATGCTGGTGAGTTGATGGGAGGAATGTTGCCTATATGCATGTCAAAGCCTGTCAAAGCGCAGTAGTGAGCTGCATTTCAATGAGAATCTGCATGCATTCAGCAGTCCCTTCAACTTCCATTACAGTGACACCACTCCACCCCTTCACACCATCAATACCACTCTTGTGCTCATGTCTGAAAAAATAAATAAATAAACTCAGTCAATTCAGTGGTAATGACCAGGCTCTTAGGTCATTGCTTTGGCGACCTCAGGGTTTGGCCCATTACTGGCACAGTATGTGTGTGTTTTACAGTCTGTAAAGTGTTTTAGGTCATAGCCCATTAATGACATTTACAGTAAAAGCTGTGTAAGGGCGCTGATGAAGGGCGGTTTAAACATGTGAGGGAAAAAAGAGAAAACACAAACACTGGTCCAAACAGTGCTCGCCCCAGGGGAAAATGAGACCCTCTCCCTCCTTCTGTACACATAAACACATTCAAGGACGACAACATATCAGTAAATGTGACAGGCCACTACAAGGAACTGAGCTGCTGTAGAAAAAAAGAGAAAAATAATGAATTCTTGTCAAGCCAACAGTTTCAAGGGAGCACTGTTTTACTTCTCAGGAGCGTAGTTTTTGATGTCACGCCGCATGACAAATTGTTTTATGTCTTGAGGTGATGCGAATAAGATATGAAGCATTCAGCAATAATACTTTGCCAAACCACATATCCTGGAGAAGTTTCACAGGTCTATTTATTTTTCCCAGATAAGCTTTTGTTCAGTTTAAAGATATAACTAGGATGTATATTTATAAAACGGTTAGTTCCATTCCTCAATTCTGATTGGTCAGCAGCTGTGTCGTATTCATGATACGGCACTGCTATGACCGCTTCACTCAATGGTTTTGTGTATCATTGAACCCCCTTAGCAACCACCCTTAGCAACGTAAACACAGCTGCAGCAGTTAGGGACTACTTTTTACAGCGGAAGGCAGTTAATGATTTTACTTTATGAAAACATACAACTTAATATATATAAATTAATATATATTTTTGATTTTAATATTTTTATTGTGTGGTAACCGTTTTATAAAAGCAATAAGGTCCTTGAGGCCGTGCTGTATCGTGAATAAATCACGGCTGAAGGGGTTGCAGGCACTCCGCTTCGCGTCGTGCCTAACAACGCCCTTCAGGCGTGATTTATTCATGATACAGCACGGCCTCTCGTACCTTATTGCTTAAATATAATATTATATTTATAAGCTTGGGGTTGGTAAGATTCTTTACAATAAGGTTCATCAGTTAACAACATTAGTTAACATAAAGTAAAAATTAACAATACTTCTACAGCATTTATTAATCTGATCTCATGATGAAAATTTTGCAAGATGTGAAATATTCTTGACATCTTGTGGTATGTCCACTGGCTGGCGCTAACAGTGTGTTCAAATGTGACGTAAAAAGCGCAAACATGCCATTTTAGCTTGTTTGATCTATCATCTTTTAGCTCTTTTATCGTGAGCCATGTTTTTGACATTAACTAAGATTAATGCAACCTGATCTCATACCTGAGGGAACTTTTTTCACAAGATGCAAAAACAGGTGGACATTTTGATGTGAAATGGCCACTGAGTGGCGCTAAAAGAGTGTTTACTGGAACAGATGAACATACACATTATGTTTTATGTGATGTTGATTTTGTACGCGTTCTGCCTTGAAATGTCCATTGAGCGGCGCTAAAACTCTAATGCTCTGTGACGTTTTAAAATAACGTACCATCTGCACTACAGCTAAACCTGCCCGATAGTATGAACAAAAGTGAAAGTGACATAAAAACGCATTTGCAAGCATGCCGCTTTTGCTTGTTTTTCGATCTCTTATCTTTCAGCTCTTTCATTATGAGTCATGTTTTTCTTTTCATACCCAAGGATTCCGAATCCTAAGTCTAATTCCGTGCAGACTGAGCTACCAAGCAAGCTGGTTACATCCAGAAAGCAAAACATATGTAGCTGTAATCAGCGTGTGACTGTGAGACTGTGCTCGCTGTTTTAACACCTCTAGTGTTAATTTCTGTTGAAAACCCTGCTGGTTTTAGCTGGTTTAAGCTGGAAGTAGCTGGTTTTAGCTGGCCTTCCAGCTTGGCTATGCTGGTCAGGCTAGTTTTAGCTGGTGGTGTCCCAGCCTGACCAGCTAAGACCAGACCAGCCTCGCCAGGCTGGGAAAGTGGCCAAAACTCCTCTAAAACCAGTCTGCTGAGCAGTTAAAATCAGTCTGGTTGATCAGTTAAAACCAGCCAACCAGGCTGTTTTTTCAGCAGGGATACTGTAGCATATGTATTTACTGGTACGTATTTCACATCTTGCAAAATTTTCATAATGAGATCAGGTTAATAAATGCCGTAGAAGTATTGTTTATTTTTAGTTCATGTTAACTGATGTTGTTAACTAATGAACCTTATTGTAAGGAATCTTACCAACCCCAAGCTTATCAATAAATGTAAAATATAATATATATTTTTATATCCTAGTTATATCATTAAATTGAACAAAAGCTTATCTGGGAAAAATAAATAGACCTGTGTATCTTCTCCAGGATATGTGGTTTGGCAAAGTATTATTGCTGAATGCTTCATCCTATTCGCATCACCTCAAGACATAAAACATAAAACATTTGTCATGCAGCGTGAAATCAAAAACTACGCTCCTGAGAAGTAAAACAGTGCTCCCTTGAAACTGTTGGCTTGACAAGAATTATTTTTTTGCTGTATTTTGGATCAAATAAATGTAGCCTTGTGGAGAAAAACAGACTTCTTAACATTAAAAAATGGTATTGTTTAAACGCACAGGCAGTCCCTGATCCGTGATGACTGTAGCAGTCCGCTGGACACGAGGAGCACTGCATCAGCGTTGTGCCAGGGTTCTGTGGTGTTATTCTACTGTGGTTGCGGAGCACGGTTTGAAAGAAACTAAAACAGGGCTCTCCTGCAAGTGGCCAGTGAAAGCACGTAAGGCTGACCAGGGTGACCACAGATGAAACCTTAAGTGTGGTAATAGTTTAGAATTTTCGGGGAGTTTTTCTTCTTGGGGTTAAGAGGTTTCGCAGCTTTTACCCACCTGCTGTCTCTTTTTAATGAGGCACAGTGTCCGTATTCAGTGTGACCAGTATGCATTGGAGAGCCTTTTGAAGAGATTCCAGTCTTTGCTTCTTGAAAGCTTCAAGCTGATTACAATCCCCGCCGTCAGCGAAGGCTGGATCCAAGTATATGTCTGTCTCGAATCCTGGATTAATTAGACTTCTGCGATACGGGCGAGAGGCCAAATTAATTTTGTAATCTGTCTTCGAATAAACAAGAAGCTTTGGGGAATGCGGCATTCCTCGGTTTTTGCTTCATTAGGACCATGCAGTTCTTTTGAGAGGGTTATAATGGGATTTCTATGGACTGAGAAGCACCCCGAGTGCTGTAATGTTTAGTACCGGGTGCATTATCCCATTCTAAGCACTTAGAAAAATTCACTCAACTTTTTTTTTTCTCCCCCCAACGCTAATGTCTGTTTTTCATGATCTCCCGTTGAATACTTATGACCCTGTGACCGAATGTTAAATTTAATGCCCAATTTAACACGGCTTTCTTGTCAGATGCCTCTTTGTAGTCGTGGTCCTTCTAATCCGCCAGCAGGAAGCTGGGTGTTGTTGATGTCTGAGCTACACCAGCGGAGCTCCATTGTGCGGCTGTGACAGGCCGTCCCTGGGTCCGGCCCCAGAGCTGTCAGGTCTCGCTGTCACACTTCTCTGCGGGCACGCCACGGCCAGCAGTCAGGGGTCCTAAAGCCAGGTCCCGAAGCAAGATGCCAGGCTCGGCTGAGTAGCAACAAGCCGTGTCAGGCTCCAGGTTGCATGGGTGAACTGTGGCTTTGTCTGTGTGTCAGAGTATCAGCAGACATCTCGGAATCAGAGCTTGAAGAAATCTGCCGTTCATTTGGGCCACGCCGCATTTGGGCGAAAATCAACATGAGTCCCTGGAAAAATATTAATGCCAACAGTTGACATGACATATCACAGCGTGTAAACAGTTCGGGCAGCTCTCATGTCTCTCAAAATATCTTCAATGAGAAAAGGTACATACACAGGAACACAATGAATTGTCACAGTAAAGACATTTAGAATGTTCTAAAATATTTCTGTTAAAAATAAATGCTGTGCTTTTGAACTTTTTATTCATCAAAGAGTCCTGAAAAAGTTTTCAGCAGTGAAAATAATAGGAAATGTTTCAAATATGCATAAATATTTCTGAAGGATCATGTGACACTGAAGAATGGAGTAATGGCAGCTGAAAATTCAGCTTTGCCATCACTGGAAAAAATCTAAAATATATATTAAAATAAAAAACTGTTTTATTTTATTTTATAAGTAAAGACATTTATAATGTTCTAAAATATTTCCATTATAAATGCAATGCTTTTGAACATGTTATTCATCAAAGAATCCTGGAAAACTGTTTTCGACATTGAAAATAATAAATGTGTCATGATTTCTGAAGGTTGTGACTTTGTAAAATGGAGTTATCGCAGCTGAAAAGTCAGCTTTGCCATCACTGTAAAAAACTACAAAATGTATATTAAAATAAAAAAAATATATTTTATTTTATTTGATTAGGTCTTATTTCAGTTTATCACATTTTGGTTTTATTTTATCTAATTTTATCTCTTTATTTTATTTTATTTGAATTCTTTTCATTTCAATTCATTTAATTTTTTTTCATCTCATTTTATTTGATCTAATTTGATCTCTTTATTTTATATATTTTTTTATTTTATTTTATCTAATTTTATTTTATTCCATTTCATCTCTTTATTTCATTTTATTATTTTGTTTTTAATTGTTTTGTTTTAATTAACTATTTTTCATTTAATTTTATTTTTTATTTAATATCATTTCATTTTACTTTTATTTCATATTTAATTTATTGTATTTCCTTTTATTATTTTATTTAATTTCCATTTTATTTTATTTTTAATGTAATGTAATTTAATTTTATCTAATTTTAGTTGATCATTGTATTTTATTTTATCTAATTTTATCTCTTTTTTATTTATTTTATTTCATTTAATTTCATCTCATTTTAATTTATTTTAGTTTGTTTTTTAGTTATTTTATTTTACTGTATTTTTGTTTGATTTAGTTTCTTTTAATTTTTATTTAGTTTAATTTTCTTTCATTTAATTTTTAATTATTTAATTTAATTTAATTATTTTTTATTTTATTTTATTGTATTTAATTTCATTTTAATTTTATTTTATTTTTCATTTTAATTTATTTCATTTCATTGTATTATTGTATTTTATTTTTCATTTCATTTCATTTGTGTCTTAAAATAGACCCGAACCAAAATAACATTAACAGATTCAAAAAAATAAGAAGAGCATAGGTTTTTCAAGAGCATACGTTTATATCTGAATGATATATGCCTACTGTTTTTTTTTATTAGGTTTAATAGAATTTTTTTTATATAATATAATATAATTTAATTAATATATAAATATTATAAAATTAAATGTTATAAAAGTAAGATCAGTTTAATGATTTTCATATAGGTAATTACAGTCTAACCCTAACACATAACATGAGAACTATATAAGACCAAAAATATTCGCAAAATTGAATAAGCAATTATAAATTGAATACGCAGTTATAAAGTCACTATAAATTCAGTCTGTGTCTATAGTTGGTAAAGCCCACCGCGTAATAATTATCAACATGGCATCCAATCCCACAAGAGCCACAAAGAGAACGACCATTTTTGTCACTATACATCCTCTGACTGCACAGTAGCACACATTTCATTCAAGATAAACGACTATCCGTTTTCCTTTCCTTTCATCTTTCACCTAATCCTTTGTTTGCGCAGCTCTTAGTCTTGTCATCGTGGTTTATTTAGGTGCTTTGCCAATCTTAACAGAAGTCGTCTCTCTGCGCCGTTACAGTCCTTGGACAAGCCTGTTGCTGAGAGATATGAAAGGCCCAGCATTTGCAACCATAATCTTATTTGCTTTGTGGTAATGATTATGTTAAGCTACACTTTCACACACCTAAACTAAGGGTTAAGAAAATTTGCTCGGGCAACACGTCAGTCTACACGCAGGTTACATAAATTATACTGTACAAATAAAATTTACAGACTAATACTAGGAGAATAATAGAGACAGTAATAGTTTAAAAAGACTTGGTGACGGATTACTGAAAATAGGATGAAATACAAAACAAGCTGTGCAAAACATTAAGTTTTATTTATTTCAAGTCACATTTCATTAGAATATAGAAAACAGCTCTTCCTGAAACTTTTTAGAATATTTATAATATTTAAAAACAAACTGTACAAAAGTTGTTTTTTATTTATTTAAAGTCACTGTGTTGACTTTATTTAAACAAAACCATCACCAAACTCAGCAGTCTTAACATGATGGACAAATTATGCTGTCACATTGGGAAACATAATGGACGTTAATGACGAAATGAGGCAGGACTCTGAGCTCAAAAAAGATAAAGTGGTAAGTTGACAAATTCGGTCCATGAATATGACTTCATCTTCTCTGTGCAGAGATTGAAGTATTGACGGCGCAAGAAGGAAAGAGTTTGTATTTTCTCACAGCTGCAAAGGGCAGTGACTCATACCAGAGCTTGTCACAAACGGTTGAGTTTTGACAGTGTAATATATAGGCTGTCAAGTCTTCAGACAGACCTGTGTAGTCAGAGGTGGGGAACATAGGTGGGTGTATGGAGAGAAAGAGTATCTTTGTTTTGCTGGATGAAGCCATGGAATTACAACATATTGCTAGGAGTGCTACTTCGTTACCTTTACCAAACAGTGATGTTGATATTAAAAAAACATTAACTGGTCCAACATGTCTTACTTTAACATTTGTGCAGTGGACACATTTAAAAATAATATTACAGGAGGTTTTATGATTGGTTTGTGTTTGGCAGAATGAATTTGAAAATACCTTTGGACTGGAAAAACTTTAAGTAAAAACTTTATTTACTTAAAGAATTAGTTCACTTCCATAATAAAATTCCTGATAATTTACTCCCCCCCCCCCCCCCATGTTCATGTCTACCTTTGTTCAGTCGATGAGAAATTAAGGTTTTTGAGGAAAACATTCCATGATTTTTCTCCATATGGTGGACTTCAGTGGAAGCCAACGGTTGAAGCCTGGTCTCATTGTTTATAGGTATTAGTATGCAACGTTTAGAAGCACAAAATGTACACTTTTTTGATGCTGAAACTTAAAAAAATTAATCTAATTAATTAGAGGCTTTGTAATTAATTAATCGAAATTAATCGCATTTTAATCGCATATAAATATTTGAACTGAGAACAGTGAGAAGTAAGTTTTTTCATATGGATTTTTAGTATACCAATGAAGAATGACTGAATACATAAGCTTAAGCAACAAAATATTGTTTATTTTTGTTCAACCAAGTCCAACAGACCAGTGCAATATTGCCATTAAGTGTAGCAATAGGATACAGTGTTTCCCCTAGGTTTCCATACTTTTTTTCCCCCGGTACTTTACCCTACTTTGTGTAATAACAAAAACATTTATTTCAGTGAAAAAATAAGTCCAAAACTCTCTATTTTAACAATAGGGCTTTACAATTTTTCTTTTGCTATTTTTTTTTTTTTTAAGAAATTCTTGTGTGTTTTAATTTTTCTCATAATCAAATGAAAAATAAACATTTTTAATTTTTGGCAAACAAACAGAGGTTTGCTGTTAAAATCAATAAATAATAATAATTTAACATTTAAATAATAATTGTAGTATTTTTTTCTACAATTAAGTGGTTAATCTTGTTGTTATATTTATTTTTTTATCATATATATATATTTTTTGTCAATTATTTAAATATGAATATTGTTCTGTTTCATGTTAAACCGTACTTTTATTTTGACAGGTTGCCGTGAAGTTTCTGTGTGTAAAGTATGATATGATGCTAGTTTTCTCAAATATAACGGTAAAAGTGACACTGACAGCAGCTTTGGAGATTGAGTTTATCTGTTCATGTGAGGTGCAAATGCCAAAAAGTAGCGGGAGCATCACGCGTGCGTCAGTATGCGTGTAGTAAAAAAAAGAAACGCGTCTCCACCATTCATACTTACAGATACAAACGGAACATGCAGGATTCGTATTAAAACGGTCTTTTTGCATTTCAGTTTTGACAGACACTAGTCCATATCGCGATTTGAATTAAGTGACAGACCAACTTTTGATTTATCAATCCAAAAATCGTCGAATTTACGTGGCATTCCGTGCTATAGCTAGAGTCCGCGATCCAGTCCGTGTTTTCTTGGAGGAGACATTGTAAATGCGCACCCCTAAGATAATGGTAGGGGAAACTGGGATATTTAGAAATATACTAGCCTACATTTCAGAAATTCAGGTCCCCTATAGGTAGGTAGACCTTCTTGAGGCTCGATGTGCTGCGGTGGTGCTCCAGTATAATCGGTCCGCCGAAACTCATCCAGTGAGAAACGTTCCGCGGTGCAAAATTAAGTGCGATTAAAATGCGTTAAAAAAAATTAACGCGTTATTTTTGTGTAATTAATTAATCTAAATTAACGCGTTAAAGTCCCGGCCCTAATTTTAATGTTTAAAACGTACAAAATGGCTATGTATTTTTAGATTAAAATGGAAAATATTTACAAATCTTATACATCATTAGGATATTTGTATCAATGCATTTTTACATGCTTACCCCCAAACCTACACCTACTAATTTTATAGCGAATATTAAGTTGTTAATCACTGAAAATATTATCCAGATTATTATCCCAATCCACTCCGTGAAGGTGCGCATTTCTCATTCAAACACACCTCACCAGAAACGCGGCATTTCAGGCGAGAGCCAATGAAACCTGTCGACAAGTTTTGAGGGGTTAGGTTTATTTAGAAATTAAAGTTATTTCTCGATTTTATCCATTGACTATGAAAGCGATCCCAGTTCTGCACATAAACATATAGCGCAATGTAGATTAAAAAAAAGTAGCAATATTTGTCTGTTTCACTGCACTTTTGCCATTATAACTGCAGACTGCAGCTAATAGAAACACTTCTCTATCGGTGCACGTTTCAAACACTCAACTGATGTTAGTCAGTTTGGAGTTATTAAATGTCGTATTTTCACATGCTTTCAGTTGTAGTGCCATTTACTACACAGAGCCATAGTTCACTGAGAAGCTACGCAAACAGCTGTCATTATCACAATGATTTCTTTCGATTTCAATTAAATCGTCTGCGATAATGAACGTGATATCATAGCTTGTCAGTGAACTACAGCTCTGTGTAGTACATACTGCTACATCTGAAAGCAGGTGCTGGAGATTTAGTACTGATTACACAACCAGCTTTACTGACAAAATGTGCATGACCATCACTTTCGATTAATTGATGGTGGTCGCTGCTGAGGATAGAGATAATACAAATAAAATTGATTTCAATTCAAAATTTCTTCAACCTGGTCTCATGACAAAAGACACATACCAATAAGTTCATATCACTGCAGTTTCCAAAATAAATGAACACTAGAGGCGGTAAAACAGCAAGCACCTTTAATCGTTTTTGTACACAGTTACGATTACAGCTCTGTATGTGTATGTTTCACTTTCCAGTGTTCTGACAAATAGTGCTACCTATCAGATTATGCTAGCAACACAGTATATAAATAAATAATTAATATATAATAATATATATTAATATATATAAATAATTTACGTTTTGGGTATTGTCAGTACGTCAATATTGTATGTTAAACTTAGGTAAATCTACAGTATTGCACGTTTTAGTGCCTGTGAAAACATAACTAAATGTATTTTGAATCTATTAACAAAATTTCTCAGAATTGCGATTATTTCTCAGAATTGTGAGTTTGTATCTCACAATTTTTACATTATTTCTCAGAATTGTGAGTTTATATCTCGCAATTCTGACTTTATAACTTGCAATCTGATTTTATAACTCGCAAATTTGTACCTTACAATTATGAGAAAAAAGTCAGATTTGTGAGTTTATATCACAAAATTTTGACTTTATTTCTTAGAAATGTTTTGTAGAACCACATTTTACGTAAAATACATACAAATTCTCAAGAGATCACGTTGAAATTGCAGTTCAAAGGGCTTCAAAGGGCTCTACACAATCCCAGTCGAGGAATATGGATATTTTCTAGCAATACAATTGGTCATTTTCTAACAAAAAAAAGAAAAATTGCTACTTTTTAACCACAAATGCTTGTCTTGTATTAGCTTGACTTCACACATTATGTAGTCACGTTAGAAAGGTCACGCATAACGTTGGTGGAAGTACCGACCCAGTGTTTACAATGCGAACGTGCAAAAAGTCAAACGTCATTTACAAAAAAAGGTAAAACAACAATGTCGGACGATTTTGAGAAAAAGAGTTTTTCGCCCTCTCCTACCTTTTTGAACTGGAGCACACAGATGAAGAACTAACCACGCGTGAAGTTTTCAATGTGATTGCGTAATGCGTTAGGTTGTAGACGAGCATTCTTTTTGATATTGAAATGGAAATGTACCTCTAATTAAACATGCTAAAAACTCTAATTAGCACCCCTAAACCACTTCACAGTGGCGTCTTGCCAGCTGAGAGAGTGAGGTATCTGCCGAACACGTCACCTGCCCTCTTCAAATGGAACCACTGGTGTGTACTGACATTTCTTTTAACGACATGATTATAAGCACAGGGAAGGCCGCGGGACAGTGGGGGGGTTGAAGTTTCCAGCGCTCGCTCAAGAGAGGGGGCGTTCCTCTACGCTGCAGCCCAGAGCGCTGAAGGTGGGACTGGGTAATTACAGGGAGACAAGACCTGCGCTGAAATCACCACTTCCACCTGAACCATGTCATATCAGCCCTGATTTATTCAATAGTGAAAGGATTCCTTGTAAGCCCTAAATAAATTTTAATTGCAGTAAGCTGGTTAACATAGCAGCTTTAACGTCCTCACTGTCTCCTCCCCTTCTTCCCTCGTCCTCCTAATTTGGCTGGGAACTTTGAGAGGATTAGGAATTGGTGGCGGTGATAGAGGGGGTTGTTGGGAAAAACTGTGAGCGCAGCATGGCTCCAACAAGTTGCAGTAAAAACTTATGTTGGATTGTTCTAGATTTCAACGCAGCTGTTGCTATTAATGCACTGTATGTTTCCTGTATAATAAGACACACATATGTCACTCAAAAAGCTCACAACAGCAAAGCTGAGTGATGAACTACCTGCGGTTGTATGTGTTCAGACACTATAAGGACTCAACAAAGGCATCATCTAATGTATGACTAATTAACAATTAAGTAAGTGTGTGAATGTAAGTGTGGCTTTGACTAAACAAATCACTGATCAACATACTTAGCAGGTATACATTTCCTCAGTTGTACCCTTCAGCTAAACTGCATTCTCAAGGTTCTTGTCTCACTTGTTAGGTCATGTTGTGGCATTCATGGGTTTGGTGTCTTTGTTTTTGTTCCTATGGGCTTGAAACTGCTTAGCATCCCAGCTATTTCTGATGTCAATGGCAACCTTAATTGAAGTGGAAAGGGATATCAGAATGACTCAGATCTGCCATGATCAGAAAAAACTTATGATCTCATATCAAGTGATGTTGAAAATCTCCAGACGCTCAGTTTAAATTATAAATATGACAGTATTCTAAATATCGATCACAGTGTTGGGAAGGTTACTTTGGAAATGTAATAGGTTACAGATTACAAATTACCCTATTTAAAATGTAATAAGTAATGTAACTATTTCAGTTACTTTTTTAAAGCAATGTAATTTGATTAATTTTGATTACAAAATTTTGTAATCAAATATTTTCTAAATTTTCTAATGAATGTTAGAATGAATTAATGGAACCTTACATTAGTACTCAACATTGATTACTGTCAGACTTTCATTTATCACTTAAATTAAGAATATTATTGCAAGTTATAAAGTCAGAATATAAAGATATAAACTTGCAATTCTAAGAAAAAGAAAGAATTGTAAGTTTATATTACAAAATGTGGACTATTTCTCAGAACTGTGAGTATTTCTCAGAATTGCGAGTTTGTATCTCACAATTCTGAGTGAGACTAGATTTGTGAGGTTATATCTCAAAATTTTTACTTTATTTCTCAGAATTGCGAGTTTATACCTTGCAGAATTGTGACTTTGTACCTCACAATTGAAAGTTATAGTCAGAATTGCAAGTTTATACCTCACAATTCTGCCTTCATTTGTGACTTTTATTTGTATTTAATTGAACCGAATTTGTATCTTATAATTATGAGAAAAAGTCAGATTTGTGAATTTATATTACTAAATTTTGACTATTTCTCAGAATTGCACGTTTATATCTCGCAATTTGCGAATTTGTATCCCACAATTATAAGAAAAAAGTCAGATTTGTGAGTTTATATCACAGAATGTTGACTTTATTTCTCAGAATTGCAAGTTCATATCTCACAATTTTGACTTAACTCACAATTGTGAGTTTGTATCTTACAATTATGGGAAAAAAAGTAATAATTGAGTTTATATCACAAAATTTTGACTTTATTTCTCAGAATTGTGAGTTTATATGTCTTAATTCTGACTTTATAACTCGCAGTTGCGAGTTTGTATCTTACAATTCTGAGAAAAACGTCAGAATTGTGAGTTTGTAATGGTTAACATTTTCATAGACATTTTTTCTCAGTAACTGTAACAGATTACACTTACATTTAATTTGTAATTAAATTACAAAATTCTGTTACATGTAACTAGTTCTATTATAACTAGAATCAGAATGTACTAATGAATGCAATGTGTAATAAGGTTACTATTTATACTTATATAATTCTATATTCTCTTTGCAGAGGCTTTGAGCAGAATACGCAAGAGCAACAACAGCCATTAACAATAAGCGAATAGCAAAATGAACCCAGATTTTAGCTCATACTCTGCAGATCTTCAAATTCCCAAATGATTCTGAGGGTGAGAAAGAGCATTTGGTTTCTGAGAAAGCATGTTTTTGGCTGGCCTGAAGGAGGATGCATTTCAAAGAGCTTCAGTACATGTCCAGGCCTGCTGGAGGGGCAGATAGAAAAGAGAGGGAGAGAAAGAGAGAGAGAGAGAGAGAAAAAAGACAGACCCAATTGCTGACCTCGGGAGGGAGTCAGAATTCCTCAGATTAGAGTCACTGGCAGTTTGCTTCACGAATGCATTTCTCGTAATTAAGTACGCAACCTGGCTCCATTAATCTCCTGTCTTCTCCCTATTGGTGAGATCAATCCATTCGAGCAGGCTAAAGTTATTAACGAGGACCGTTAGGTTCAGAGCTAATTTGGTACTATTCCTGAAGGGAAAAGTGAAGGAGTTTCATGCATGATGATTGGCTCTAATGCTGGAGGCATTATGCGTTTTTTAAGTTAAGGCTTGGCCTTTTTGTGAGGCATTTATTGCCTCGAATTTTAATTATGCGACTCTCAGCAAAAATGGTGCCAACTTATTTTCATTTAATACATCTACTTTACCTTATACAGGAAGGCGTAGACTCGCATCTGCTTCCAGTTTAAATCAAAGAGCATTTTTTTCTACAGCATATATTGTGTATATGTTCAGGCCATATTAACAGGGTTCCCTGTGTTGCAGAGCCAGCAGATATAAAATCTAGTATGCTGGCAAACCTAATTTACCAAAAAGGAAAGTTGCAAGCATATCCTCATTTTACTTTGAGGCGCATAATGTAATATAAAATGACATTGGAAAATGTGTTACAGAGCATATTACACCATGCTTGGACATGAATAGAAGCATCATTTAACACTATAATAATACTTTTACAAGCCTAGCCTTGCAAATTGTGTTAAAAGCAATTCTTATTAATTTCGAAATGATACATTTCTCTGAGCTACCACAACACAGAATCCATTTGGATTGCAGTTGGCACTGTGACCTATGTCACTGTGACATATGGCCCGGCATTAACCTTCGCCCGTGTAAAGGTGGGATAGTGTCGTGCGGGGTCTCTACGTGGCTCTCTGCCATTCTGAGATGAAGCCATCGATCCATGCCTTTTCAAAGCTTCTACTTTCAGCCAGACCCTCAGGCCACAGTCTTTAACAGATGGGCCATTCTTCAGAGGCAGCCTTCCCTCAGATGGTGATACAGTCACATAGTTGGGTGTGAGCCCTTTGAGGCAACTGGCTATACCCTCTAATTAGGCAGCTTGATGGCTTCTTTCACTCATTCTGTAAAGAGCTTGAGAAACCCAGTGGAGAAGACAATAGGAGCAGGTATTTAGTTCATTTCACAATGATATTCATGGGAATGTCTGAGTGACTATGATTGAAACTTAAACCCTTTTAAGATGACCATCCAATACCCAGTTAACAAAAATGTCACCCTAGACCACAAAACCATACCTGGACACATAATAAATAAGTATAAATAAGCTTTCCATTGATAAAGGGTTTGTTAGGATAGGACAGTATTTTGCTGTGATACAACTATTTGAAAATCTGGAATCTGAGGGTGCAAAAAATATCAAAATGTTGAGAAATTTGTCCAAATTAAGTTATTAGCAGTGCATACTACTAATCAAAAAATACGTTTTGAAATACACTGCCCTCTAAAAGTTTGATCCTTTTGAATCCTGAATCCAACACAAACTACAAAAACATATTTTATTACATAAACCGTTTATACATGGAAAAAACTTAAATTTTCGATTAATCAAAATATCCACCATTAGCAGCTATTACAGCTCTGCATAATCTGGGCATCTGAGCTGTCAGTTTATTCAAACATTGATTTGATATATTACCCCAAGCCTCCTGAAGGATTGCCCAAAGATGATTCACACTATGCTGATATCGTCCAAAACCACACTTTGCCCAGGGTGTTTCTAAACTTTTGGAGGGCAGTGTATTAACGGTAGGAAATTTATTAAATATCTTCTTGGAACATGATCTTTACTTAATATTCTAATGATATTTGGCATAAAAATTGATAATTTTAAAGGCACAATATGTAATAGTAATAATCATGAGAGTTGTTGTCTTCATCCCCACAGCCAATCCAATCCGATGGGACTCGGGCAGAGATCATGTCCATGGATGAGCTAATGTATTTAAGATTTATTAGGGTCACTGTAGTATGAAGCAGGGTGGGGCCAAAAATCGTGGAAGCGAAACCAGGATGCTGGAGCAATTGCTAATGAAGGACGAGCGCGATACATAGCTCGAAAGCAGCAGAGCTTTTATTATGCCACAGTTGTCACAGTTTGTCATCTGTCTAATACAATGCATAACATATTAAAGTGTCTTTGGGGTTTCCATGTTTTCTACAAAATAAAACCAGAAATCAAAAAATATTCTGCCTTTAACCCATTCAATGTATTTTTGGCTTTTTCTACAAATATACCTGTGCTACTTAAGACTGGTTTTATGGTCCAGGCTCACAAATATGTTTCATTAAGTTATGTAATTAATTATTATTTCTTTTTTGTTGTTGTTGTTGTTTTTTGTTTTAGGATAGTGTAGAACTGGAGGAGCGAGAGATCAGGAAAGGTCCTCGAGCCAAGATTTGAGTTCGGGACACCCGTAAAAAAACATTCCATTAACTGTTACTGTTTTTCATAAATATTACATATTAGACTTTGAAAACGCTGAACAAATGGTCTATTAACGTTACTAGAAGAACATCTCAGAGAACCTTACCAGAACGTTAACCAATTGGATCTGAGAACTTTCTGAGAACTATTAGCTAGGTATGTGCTCAATACATTTCATAAACATTCCCACAACATATATCTCTTTTTACTTTAAACATTTATATGGTCTCACATTCCTTTTATTTCTCTTGTAGCTCTCAGTTTTGTTTTACAATCTAATTTGTTCTCCCACTTGCTAAACTTATTTGAGTAAAGATTAAATATTCAGATTTTTCCAAGAAAAAAAATAAAAACTGTGAAGCACTTACAACAAAAAATGTAATCTAAGTCATTTTTAGAGAATTTAAAAACAGAAATTCTGAATTCTTCTGTTTTTTGTTTTGTTTTTTGAGTTAACAAGAAATATTCTGGGTTTAAAACAAGTTAAACTATATTGACAGCATTGGTGCCAGCATATAATGTAACAAAAAAAGCAAACTTACAGCATTTTTAGAGAATTAAAAAAAATGGAAATTTTTAATTCTTCTGTTTTATTTATTAACTGCAAAGTCTGACATTTTTACCTTTGTTTAAAGGTTTTAGGCGATATGCTGTCATTTTAATGTAAAAGATTTACAGCACTTCCAACAAAAGCTGTCATTTGAGTCATTTTTAGAGAATTCAAAAAAAGAAAATCTGAATTCTTCTGTTTTTTTTTTTTTTTTACTAATTTGAATTTATAAACTTTTTTGAGTTAACAAGAAATATTCTGGGTTTAAAACAAAACAAACACACAAAACTGAATCGCTTAAACAAAAGTGAGTAATTTTTGGATCATTTAAAAGCAGAAATTCATTATTTTTCAGTTTTTTGACCTATAAAGTCTGAAATTTGTACTGCTGTTGTAGGGGTTTATATATGTCAATATGTTGTCACTTACAACAAAAGTTGTGATTTGAGACATTTTTAGAAAATGTAAAACAGAAATTCTGAATTCTTTCGAACTTAACAACTTCTTACGAAGTTAACAAAAAATATTATGGGTTTTAAAAAAACTGTGAAACATTTAAAACAAACATTGTCATTTGAGTCATTTTTGAAAAATTTAAAAACAAATTCTAATTCTTCTGTTTTTTGAACTGTAAAGTCTGAAATTTTTACCATTGTTGTAGGGTTTCAAGCATTATAAAGGATAAAAGGATATAACTTAGATCTAAAAGATTATTAAGCAATTTTTCACATTGAAATCATGTGGCTACACTATCATTACTGGTTATTTTACAGGTTTCCGATTGGTCTTATTTAGTTCCATTGTAAGTGCCTCACTTTAACCCATATTATTGCTTTTTTAAAAAGAATGCATCAAAAGATTTCGTATATCGGTATCTCTGTAAAAAGTCTAATGAACTGTTCATTGCAATAATACAAACAAAAAGAGACAGAAACTGCAGCCTGTACTTGTCTAAATGCCAAACGAAACTTGCATGACATCTTTATGACAGATAATTACTGGACAGTATGCATCAGTCAATTAGAAGCATGTAGAAACAAAGTTTGTGCTTTTTAAACGATCAAGTGGAGACCTAACCAAGCCAGAAGGGAAAAACAAATCTTATTTTTGAGCATGTTGACTTTCTGCCAACCAAGTGCTTCATTTCAGCTATCTCAAGACAGTTTTCTGCCTTTCCAAATTCACTAGGCCCAAGAGATGCAGCGTACCCTGAACAAAACCAACAACCTCGAGCAGAGGTTGCATTCTAGCAATGTAACCTAAGGCCTACCCGACGCACGGCGGGCCAGCTGGCACTGCAGAAAAGTAACACCACTCGGAGTCCTGAGTAACACCATCTCCACGCCACTGCTCAGCAACACTCCCCTACTCCAGATTGCATTTCAGTCAGCTGCGTGCTGGCTTCCCAGAACCGTATCTGCTTAAATTACTCCTCACAAGCCTCTGCAACATGGCACACGTACAAAATGATAGATCATCCCTCAAATCCTTGCGTCTTTTCTGTCATCCTATATCGTTCTTCCTTTCAGAGGTTCGAGACATACATTGTTCGACAGATCCCCACAGCAGTGATACGTCTGCAACCCCGGTGTCACCTTGAGGTTGTTACGTTGTTATACACAGGGTGAAAAGGTGGTTTGGCTGAAAGTGAGTGTTTGGGAATGGAAAACCTCAGTGCATACGGTATTAGACATCTTAACATGGCTCAGTCTCAATCCTTAAGAACAATAGAGAGCTTTGATTGTGAAATCCACTCTCTCGTAATGGATGCCGCAGACAGCGCCTTAACACTTCCCTTTTTGCTGTGTGGGGATTAGGGAGTGTGTTTTTTTCTGAGAGTGCTTGTTCTGTGTCAGTACACCTCATGAAGAGAGTCAATGGTGGGAACAGTCCCACAGAGCAATGCTGTGCATTACATTTACATTACATGGATCACAAAGTTACACTTTTTTCAAATGCTCAAATTCAAATGCATTTGAGAAGCACGGAGAGAACTTTTGGATTGCCAGTAGACTTACATTTAACCCTCTATGGTATGGTATTGACTCCAGGCAACATGAACACATTTGGCTTCATGTAACAAACAACAAATTCATGCTTCACCAAGAAGAAAAGAGCCAAAACTAAGAAACAGAAATTGGTCAAATCATCCACTTACAGGATTTTTGGCTGCTAATTCGGCAGGTGAGGTAATGTGCTGCCGTGCCATATTTTCCCCTGTGAAAATTGTGTTTTTATAGCCAATGTTCTTGAATAAAATGTTCATTCAGAATGTTCCAGTGTTCCTACTGGAAATTAGATTTTTTTATTTTATTGATCTATTAAAAGTGTTTTCTGATTAATATCCATTATTAACATTTTTCGCATTATGGAATGATGTTGGCCATCAGTCATCAAAGCTCGGTAAATATTGGTCACAGACATGGAGATGTACTTTAAATTTCACCAAGCTGATTTTTCACTAAATAAAGCCCCACAGGCATGCTTTCAAGCCAATTCAGTCTTATTTTGACATAACAGAGTTTTTTTAAATTAGTCTTCCCATTAACGTCATTATATTGTTCATTCAGGCTGATTTGCGAACGCGGAACGTGCACAAACAGAAGAGGCAGGATTTATCGCATGAACCAATCACAGCCGATCATAACCAATCATATCGCGATGGAGGCATTGCCTCTTCTCATGTAACTTTCCCCATTCATTCTTAATTACCCCCCACCAAACTCGCTGCATGCCTTAGGGTGTCTGTTAAAACTTAATGGGCTCAGGAGAGGCGAGAGAAACACAGACTCCCGTTGTAACTTTACCTGCTAGTGTTGCTGTTGGACAATGTTTCTTTAGAAAAATGAGTGCTTTATACACTTTTTAACCCCTGTGTTGTGTGGCCCTTGTGTCAATATTAAGAGGAGACACTGCAGGCAAAAACACAGTTTTTTCATGCACCTGTCAAGTGGCTTTTTCGTGTTTCAAAAGACACTGTTAAGTGTTTCTTTTATAGCACTTTATCTATTTGTGTCCAATTTCCATATTTTTAAAGGACGTTTTCTCAAAATGAGAGTTTTCTCCTACACTGAGCCATAATTCTCCACTTCAGTGATATTTACACACATCAAACACACAATTTTTATTCCTGTCTATATTCTGAAAGTTTTTACAGAGGGATTTGTTCATATATAATTTGCTTGATTTTATAACCTAACCCTACCCAAAATTCCCTTTGTAAAAACATTTGACTCTAATATGTCAAAAATAAAATAAAATAAATAAACACGAATTTTGAAACTGACTTCATCCAGTGTTTAGATTTTTATACTAGAAATGTATGCAAATTAGTGCAGTTTTCATTAAATAATGCCTCATTTGCATATTTAAACCTAACATTTTAGAAAACTTGTAATACAAAATTTTTTTGTAATTATCAATGTAATCAATTAACTGGATAAGTAAGGTGATAACTATTAGTTGTTGTTTTTTACCCTATTCACCTGCAGTGTCTCACCTTAAAATATAAAAAATGGCACTGTTTATCACACTAACATACTCTAATGTTTAACCAAGAAATTAGTTTTGAAAAGCTGTTATTTTGCACAAAATTTCCCAAAAATTGGCAAAAAAAAAAAAAAAAAAAAAAAAAAAATCACACTTGTGTTGTTCTGGGTCAAAAATGACTGGTCCACAAAAAATTGCTTATAAATCTATTGTTATGCAATATTATCACCAAATATTGGTAACAATCTTTTTGTCAGGCTGTTTTATTTCAATTAGGACTGGTTTTGTGTTTGTTGTTGAAACTGATTTTCCGTAGGCCTTATTCATCTGAGTTTATGTACAACAGTTTTTGAGTAAAAAAAAAAACTTTATTTGTGGATAATTTTGTCAATATTAAATAAAATATGAAAAAAAGCACTGTTTATCACACTAGCATGCTTTAATGTTTAACATTTTTGACTGGAAAAAAACACAAGTGTGATTTCTTTAAAAATTTTGTACAAAATACAAGCTCTTCAAAACAAATTTCTTGGTTAAACATGAGAGCATATTAGTGTGCATAACAACAGTGCAATTATTTAATATTTTATTTAATATTGACAAAATGATTCACAAATAATGCTTTTTTCACTCAAAAACTAAGGTACGTAAGCTTAAATTAATTAATTAATTAATCAGTTGTAAAAATAAACACACAACCAGTCCTAATTGAAAGAAAACAAGCTGACAAAAAGATTGATACCAATCTTTGGTAATAATATTCCATAACAAGAGATTTCGAAGCTATTTTTTGTAGGCCGGTCATTTTTGACCGGGAACACCACAAGTGAAACAAGGTTGAATAAAACAAAAAATATTTTACGAAAATTATCCATTTTTGCGGTGGAAGTAGTTTTACCCTGTGTGACCAAAGTCAGTATAAGTAACATTTTCGGGAGAAAGTAAATTCTCTCAAATGACCCGAACACAACATGAGGGTTATATTTTGTAATATTGGCGTTTTTTTTTTTTTTTTTTGCACCTTCATTTTAAGGAGACATCTATCTTTTCCAATGGTGGTAATGTAAACCACA
The DNA here is from genome assembly GCF_049309525.1 of Garra rufa. Lineage (NCBI taxonomy): Eukaryota > Metazoa > Chordata > Actinopteri > Cypriniformes > Cyprinidae > Garra > Garra rufa. The sequence continues at coordinate 13,517,296 of NC_133365.1, forward strand.
GAGCATTTACAGGTCCATTACACAGTTTTTACTGTAGAGTTACCAGTAAGTGGCTTAGGTAAACAAATCCAGACTTACCAGACTTAGCCAAGAGAGTTGGGTAGAAAACATTTACATCACGGCCTAATGGACAAATGTGTATATCTACTCATCTCTTCATTTTTAACTTTGCATACTCCACTTGCCAGTTGTGCCGTCATGGAAATGTTGGCATTTCTCACACTTGATAATGAATGGCTACTATCAATCATTTTCCAAAACAGCTGGGAGGCCTGCAACCAAGGAACAACAGAACTTCATTACTCTTAACTGTCAGAAAGACATGGTCTTGGTGTAGATCCTAATCCGGAAGGTCACAAATGGGGAGTAATGTGACTTTAAACATGAATTTTAATTCACATGTTAACCTTTCTTTTCAGTACAGCTGTTCATTCAAAAAATAAATAATTGCAAAAATGAGCACCACCAGGAAAAGCATGTGAATCACTCGTACCTGTGGCAAAACATCTGATATACATTAAGGTAAAATTGTATTGAGTCTAGAATAAAAGCAACAGGAGCTTGTAAATGTGAAGGGAAGGATTACCCTCAGGAAAGAAGGACTCCACTTTAATGGCACCTATAAATGACTCAACAACAGTCATCCAGCTGCATGGACATGCATCATATTTTCTCTCTTATTTTCCTCTGGGAGTTTTTTCCTCAGTGTTCCTCAGGGGGTCATAGGGAAAAAAACTTTAAGCAAGACGCAAAAAGGACTTGACATTTGGGCAAACCTGAAAAAGGCCTAGCCTGCCAGTTGTCAAGATAAATAAAGCACACATGCACTAAAACCTGGCCATGTCAAGCCGAGTAGATTAGTTTTAAGGAATCAGGTCATAATTTTAACACATGACATCTTACCACTTTCCACAGCACAGGCAACTTCAAAGGAAGAATATGGTATTTATTGATGGGCCCATAACTCTAGACCTTTTAAAAACGGTCAGGTTTCATTAGACAACGCAAGGAAAATGGAAACCAGATGAGAGTTAGTCCACTGGACTCAACTAAGCCTTAAGGCTTAGGGTAAAGGTAAAGAGATAGTAGATTTAAAAAGTAAATATATAAAGAAGCTATGAGCTATACTATCAATCAAACAACTTTTTATGTGAGCAATATTACAAGTTGTGTATGTAATTACGAGGCAAAAGCAGAAACGCTACCTTTTGTAGCAGAGCACATATTTGGTTTCATTTTGACCCGTATAAATAGCTCAGAAAAGAGGAGAGTTCACTTTGTGGAGACTTAAAATGTCATTGGAGTAGAATAAGAGACTTTTAGAAAATAAAAGATCTCCATGAAAGTCATGAACATTTTCACAAATGTATTACACATTTAAAATGAAATGGCTTTTTGTCTCTAAGGTTTATACTTTAGTTAGCATTACACACACAAGCACACAGGTTCTATCAGGCTGTTATTGTTTGGATGGAGACTTGCAGTCGACTGTAAGAAGGAGGTCGGGTTTAAGTGGAATAAATGATTGAAGAAAACCAACATACATCACCAAATAAAAGTCTGTTGTTTCCCCAGAAGTTAAGAGACATTTTGAATAAAAATCACAAGCTCAGTAAATAAATAATAACACTACACAGATTAACCATTCACAAAAAGTTCCATGTAGAAAATAGATACACTGCGATTCATAAGTTTGGGATCAGTAAGATTTTTTTTATTTGATCAAAAATGCAGAAAAAAAAACAGTTATATTGTTGTCACGCGGGTGTGCAGGACGAGACGAGACGATAGACGAGATTTACAATCAACAATAAATTTAATAGAAATCTCCAAGATGAACAAGGCAGGAACAGGCAGGAACACAGAGGGCTTTCACACACATCCAGGAAACGTTAAAGACCGACCAAAGACTAAACTCAAAGACAGACTTATAAAGGGCAACTAATTATCAAACACAGGTGACACAGATGACTAATGATTACAAGGACAGGTGAAACAGATAATGGCTAAACACAGGGCTAAACCAAATGAACACAGAATGGCAGGGGAAGACAATGGGAGAAACCAATGACAGACGGGGTTGTGACATCACGCCCCCCTCCGGAAAGGCGCGTCCTCGCGCCGTGGAGAAAACGAGAGGGGCGGAAGAACAGAGTACATAAGGGAGGAGGCTTGGGCGGAGGACGGTACCCCTGGAGGGGGACAACAAACAAAGTCAACAGAGTCCAGGGGGGCGACGAAGGTGGGAGGAGCCAGGGAGGAAACAGGAGGGACCTGAAGCAGGAGGAACTGACCCAGACCACAGCCATGATGACGGCCCACTGTGGAGCCGACGGAGGGAGGAACCATGGTGGAGGAAGGCGTGCCGACTCCATGGGGCCGACCGACAGAGGCGGAGCAGATGGCGGAGGAGCCCGAGGCGGAGACGGAGAGCCGATGATCCGGGGTGACGCCGAGGATCCGGAGGGCCAAGGTGGAACAGGCTCTGGCGCCCGAGGCGGAGGCGGAGTCCCGGAAATCCGCGGCGGAGCCGGAGCGACAGAGGATGGAGGCTGTGCCCGCAGGAAGGAGGAGTCCCAAGGAGCCGGTGGGACGGCGCGACGAGGCACAGCCGGAGGAGCAGAGTCCTGAGGAGCCGATGGGGTGACGACTGACCAGGGCGGAGCCGGAAAGACGATGGAGCCCGGTGGAGCTGGTGGATCGACGGGCGACGGTGGAGAGGAGGGCGTCGAGAGCCGTGGTGGAACCGCGGGGTCGAAGGGCCGAGGCGGAGTCCAGGACTCGGAGGCTGGAGGCGGAGCTGAGGAATCCTCCAGCCGAGACGCCGATGGAAGCTGGCAGTCCCGCGGCGAGCCCACTGCACAGGTGGATGACTGAGGGTGAGCAGGGGGACTGACAGGTGATAGCGGAGATTCTGGAAGGCTGGGCGAAATCAGCGATGACTCTGGACGACTGGACGGAACCAGCGGAGATTCAGGATGGCTGGACGGGACCAGCGGAGATTCAGGATGGCTGGACGGGACCAGCGGAGACTCAGGATGGCTGGACGGGACCAGCGGAGACTCAGGCATAGGCAGAAGAGGGCGGGTGGGTGGGAAGTTCAGGCAGGCCAGTGGTTCTGTGGAAAAGTCTATTAAGTCCCCAGAGTGTTGCTCATTCTCACCCCCAGTGGTGGTGCAGTGGGCAGGGCTCTCTGTAGCCCTCTCTTGCTCCACGTCACACTCCACCGTCGCGGATGTAGCAGTCGGCTCTCGCACCTGGTCCGATGGGTCCGGCTCTGGCTCTGTCGCTCTCGGCTCGGGCTCTCCATCGTCGGTGGGCTCGGGCTGCAACTCCGCTTGTCGGGGTGATGTTGGGCTGGGTTCTGGGTCTGGAGTGGGGCTGGTGTCATCCTTCGCGGTCAACGAAGCTCTGCTGGACACCAGCACCCACTCGATGTAGTCGGCGAGGCTCTCTCGAGGACCCTCCCCGGACAGCTGCCTCTGGATGTTATCATTAAGTCCCACGCGGTAGAACGTGCATAGGCAACTGTCCGGGTAGTGCGTAAACGGGGCGAGGAATATAAAGTCTCTGGTGTGGTCCTCGAGAGAGCGGTTCCCCTGCTTCAGGAGGAGGATGAGGACGGCGGGATCATTCATGACGGGGGAAAAAAAAAAAAAAAAAAAAAATAAACTAAACACTGATACAAAAAAAAACGGAAAATAAACGCAGGGGAAGACGCCGTGAATTTTTTTTGTTGGGTCGGTCTTTCTGTCACGCGGGTGTGCAGGACGAGACGAGACGATAGACGAGATTTACAATCAACAATAAATTTAATAGAAATCTCCAAGATGAACAAGGCAGGAACAGGCAGGAACACAGAGGGCTTTCACACACATCCAGGAAACGTTAAAGACCGACCAAAGACTAAACTCAAAGACAGACTTATAAAGGGCAACTAATTATCAAACACAGGTGACACAGATGACTAATGATTACAAGGACAGGTGAAACAGATAATGGCTAAACACAGGGCTAAACCAAATGAACACAGAATGGCAGGGGAAGACAATGGGAGAAACCAATGACAGACGGGGTTGTGACAATTGTGAAATATTATTGCAATTTAAAATAGTGGTTTACTATTTCAATATACACTACCGATCAAAAGTTTGGGGTCAGTAAATTTTTCTTCTTCTTCTTTTTTTTAATATTTTGAATAAATGCTGTTCTTTTGAGCTTTTTATTCATCAAAGAATCCTGAAAAAATATCACAATTTCTAAATAAATACTCTGCAGGGCAACTGTTGCAATATATAATCCAATATAGATCATTCTAATAATAAATCAGCATATTAGAATCATTTCTGAAGGATCATGTGACACTTAAGACTGAAGTAATGGCTGATGAAAATTCAGCTTTGCATCACAGGAATAAATTAAATTTTAAAGTATATTACAATAGAAACCATTATTTTATATTGTAATAACATTTCGCAATATTACTTTTTTTTTTCTATGTTTTGATTAAATAAATGCAGCACTGACGAGCATAAGAGACTTTCTTTAAAAACATTACAACTCTTACTGACCCCAAACTTTTGACCGGTAGTGTACTTTAAAATAAAATATATTCTCATGATACAAAAATACATTTTCAGCATTATTACTCCAGTCTTTAGTGTCACATGATCCTTAAGAAATCATTCTAATATGCTGATTTATTACTTTATTATCAATACTGGAAACAGTTCTGCTTAATATTTTTTTGAAACCTGTGATACTCTTCTCAGAATTGTTTGATGAATAAAAAGTTAAAAAATAACAGCATTTATTTAAAATAGAAATCTTTTCTAACAATATGCAAAGTTTGGGGTCAGTAAAAGTTAGTTCTTTCTTTTTTTGAAAGAAATGAACACTTTTATTTAACAATTATGTTAAATTGAGTAGAAAAGTGATACATATTTGGTTTCATTTTGACCCGTAGCTCAGAAAAGAGGAGAGTTCACTTTGTGGGGACATAAAATGTCATTGAAGTAGAATTCACATAAGAGACTTTTAGAAAATAAATGATCCTAAAACTTACTTTTCACACTCAATGTCTAACAATGTAAACAAGAATTCTGTAATTTTTCTCCATGAAAGTCATGAACATTTCACAAATATTTTACACTTTAAAATGAAATGGCTTTTTGTCTTTCTAAGGTTTATACTTTAGTTAGCATTACACACACAAACACACAGGTTCTATCAGGCTGTTATTGTTTGGATGGAGACTTGAAGTTGACTGTAAGAAGGAGGTCGGGTTTAAGTGGAATAAATGATTGAAGAAAACCAACATACATCACCAAATAAAAGTCTGTTGCTTCCCCAGAAGTTAAGAGACATTTTGAATAAAAATCACAAGCTCAGTAAATAAATAATAACACTACACAGATTAACCATTCACAAAAAGTTCCATGCAGAAAATAGATACACTGCCATTCATAAGTTTGGGATCAGTAAGATTTTGGAATTTGAAAGAATTGGAAACAGTTGTGCTGCTTAATATTTTTTGAAACCTGTGATACTTTTTTTCAGAATTATTTGATGAATACAAAGTTAAAAATAACAGCATTTATTTAAAATAGAAATCTTTTCTAACAACATACACTACTGTTTAAAAGTTTGGGGTCAGTAAAAGTTTTTGTTGTTTTTCTTTCTTTCTTTTTTTCTCATTTGTTCCTGAATGAAAAACACTTTTTTACACAGGGCCATGTGGGTTTGGATTTTGTTTTCCCTTCATAAAAAAAACCCTTTATTTAAAAACGGCATGTTGTTTACTTGTGTTATCTTTGATTAACATTTAAATTTGTTTGATGATCTGAAACATTAAAGTGTGACAAACATGCAAAAAAAATCAGGAAGGGGGCCAACACTTTTTCACACCACTGTAATTATGAAAATACAAATATTAAACATTATCAATATGCTCATAAATGAAGAACAAAGCATTTATTATAAAGTATTTATAAACTGCTTACTACTGTTTATTAATGTGGGGACAATGCTTTATAAATGATGAATTGACTATTTTCTAATGCTTAACTAATGGTTCATAGCGTGCAGTTATTATAAAATGTTACCGATAATTTAAAAAATAAATCAGCATATTAGAATGATTTCTGAAGGATCATGTGATACTGAAGACTGGAGTAATGGCTGATGAAAATTCAGCTTTGCATCACACGGATAAATTATATTTTGAAGTATGTTAAAATAGAAACCATTATTTTATATTCTAATAATATTTTGCAATATTACAGTTTTTTCTCCATATTTTCTGATCAAATAAAAGCAGACTTGATGAGCATAAGACAATTTTCTTTTCCAAAGAGACTGATCCCAAAACATTTGAACGGCAATGTGAGGTGAATTTCCTCTTTCCTAATAAAAATTAACAGCAGGACAAGTGCTCAAAATTGGAGAACAGCTGAGAACATTTAAAGATGCGAAAAATCAACAAATATGTATGACCTGTTTGCGTAAGGACATTATAAAACAATGGATTGTTTTTCTTTCTTTAAAACATATTTGCCCTCATCCCTGTGGAGACCATGAGTGAGACATGAGCGCAGATCATTATCTTCTTCACCCTTATACATTCCACACACACACACACACACACACACACACACACACACACACACACACACACACACACACACACACACACACACACACAACTCAGCGACCATGAGGCCGATTCGTTCCATCTTACTCTACATGCCAAGAGGATTTTCACAAAACAAACATTGCTGGGAGCTGCTGTTGCCAGAGCTCTGGTTACAGTGTGTATGTAGCAGCACATGTGTATTGCAGTCATTTGTGTGTGTCTTTGAATATGTTTCCTCCATGTGATCCTCCTTTAGGACCACGGGTTCAGATAGTTGAGGTAATGGGTCATATTTTGGCAGGGCCTCAAAAATGCTTTGGGGGAGATAACAAGATGTTCTTCTAATATTTACTGGTGTCTCTGGGATCTGTTATATTCAAATAGAAACAGACAGAGAGATATCTCACTCTGTCCATCTGTCCTTGCCTTTGTTTGTCTGTCCATCTGTCTATTTGTCCATCTATCTGTGCTTCCATCCATCCGTTCATCTGTCCTTCTGTCCATCTGTCTGTCTGTCTGTCTCTCTGCCCATTTGTCCATCTGTCTGTCTATCCTTCCATTCATTCATTCAACCATCCATCCTCTATATGAGCAAAATCTTTAAATTATAACATCTGGACATGTGTTGATGACAAAATATAAATATAAAAGTAAAAATGCCTGGCCCAGAGCTCCAAAAGATGTGGTTGGAGAGAATGTTTGCATACATATGCTTTTCTTTATGTATTGTCCTGCTCTCCAATGCTTTCCCTGGAGTTTTGAGATGTGTTAAGACCCTCAGAGGTCCGTTTGAAGTCCAGGCATATGGACACAGTTATAAAAATGACTGCAGGAGAGGGACTTTCTCACATGATCATCACGTCACAGACGTATACAAAGAACGCCGCAGGCCGTGATTTCCACCCAAAATTGTTTCTGAATGACTAAGTATTAGCATTTTGACTTCTTTTTGAGGCTACAAAATTTTCAAGCCTGTGTTTTGTTTTGCTTTGTTCATGGTAATAACATTTGAAAATTCAGTACCTCAGACATCTTGGATGCATTAGATTTCAGGATATTCAGCTCATTATTCACTCTCATAGGATGACATTTAAGGTCATACTTTCAGGTCAATGACGTTCTATACTGATCTCATGCTATTTAGCTAATGTCAAAAATGAAAATACACTGCTCAAACCAATTTTTGAACTAAGCATTTGAACAATAACTGGTAGTTCTGCCAAAAAAATTTAATTCTGTCATCATTTCCTCATGTGGTTCTATACCCATATGACTTTCTTCTGTGGAGCACAAAAGTGACCATTATTGGTCCTCATCCATGTTCATTGTGAAAGAAGAGCAATCTTTTAGACTTCACACTAAAAAGAAAAACATATCTGTTTGAAATATGTGACCCTGGACCACAAAACCAGTCTTAAGTCACTGGGGTATATTTGTAGCAATAGCCAAAATGTATGGGTAAAAATTATTGATCAAAAATCATTAGGAAATTAAGTAAAGATCATGTTCCATGAAGATATTTGGAAAATTCCTACTATAAATATATCAAAATGTAATTTTTGATTAGTAATATGCATTGTTAAGAACTTAATTTAGACAACTTTAAAGGTGATTTTCTCAATATTTTGATTTTTTTGCACCCTCAGATTCCAGATTTTCAAATAGATGTATCTCGGCCAAATATTGTCCTATCCTAACAAACCATATATCAATAGAAAACGTATTTATTGAGCTTTCATATGATGTATACATCTCAGTTTGTAAAATATAACCTTATGACTGTTTTTGTGGTCCAGGGTCACATATGAGGGTGAATTTTCAGTTTTGTTTGAAAATATACAGTTGAAGTCAAAAGTTTGCATACACCTTGCAGAATCTGCAAAATGTTAATTATTTTACCAAAACAGGGGGGATACAAAATGCATGTTATTTGTATTTATTACTGGCCTGAATAAGATATTTTACATAAAAGATGTTTACATATATAGTCCACAAGAGAAAATACTAGTTGAATTTATAAAAATGACCCCGTTCAAAAGTTTACATACACTTGATTCTTAATACTGTGTTGTTAACTGAATGATCCACAGCTGTGTTTTTTGTTTTGTTTATAAAAAAAATCCTCTCAAATTCTTACAAATTCTTTGTTTTTTTAGAATTTTTGTGTATTTGAACCCTTTCCAACAATGACTGTATGATTATAAGATTCATCTTTTTACACTGAGGACAACTGAGGGACTCATATGCAACTATTACAGAAGGTTCAAACACTCACTGATGCTTCAGAAACGCAATGCATTAAGTGAAAACTTTTTGAATTTGAAAACAAGGTAAATTCAACTTATTTTGTCATCTTGGAAACATATATGCATCTTCTGTAACTACTGAAGGGCAGTACACTAAATGAAAAAAATATAGGCAAAATAAGAAAAATGTGCACATCTTATTCTGTTCAAAAGTTTTCACTCCCGATTCTTAATGCATCGTGTTTCCTTCTGGAGCAAAAGTGAGCATTTGAACCTTCTGTAATAGTTGCATGCGAGTCCCTCAGTTGTCCTCGGTGTGAAAAGATGGATCTCAAAATCATACAGTAATTGTTGGAAAGGGTTCAAATACACAAAAAAATTTGAAAAACCAAAGCTTTGTGGGACCTAAAGGATATTTCTGAAGACTCATGGGACTATCACTAAAAAAAAAAAAAAACACAGCTGTGGATCATTTAGGTAACAACACTAGTAAGAATCAAGTGTATGTAAACTTTTGAACGGGCTCATTTTGATAAATTCAACTATTACTTCTCTTGTACTACATGTAATCGTCTTTTATGTGAAATAAAAGGTCAATACTAAATAAAAAATAACATTAACATTTTGCAGATTCTGCCAGGTGTATGTAGAAAGGAGAAGGAAACTCTTTGTGTTCATGAATTGAGGATAAAGAGGAAGTAAAGAGGAAGTTTGAAATGCAGGAGTCATCGGCATTTCTGCATGGAGTTACGATAGAAGACTAGACTACTAGTTTTCCAGTGTGTTTAAATAACTGCTCCTATGCATGTGAATTACTTGGCATGGCTGCTCTAAACCGCTGGTTTGGCACTGCGGAGATGCTACTAGCTGAATGGTTTATGTGCGTCTCTGTTTGTTTACTGTGGTTTTCTAGTCATAAAAATGAGAGGAGCGTAGCGGGACAGCCCTTCCCTTGCTCTGCAGTGCAATCCCAGTCCACTCACTTTTTCTCTTTCTCCTCAAGCTTTCCTCTGCATTTCTTTCCATCCCCTTCTCCTATATATTCTTTTCTTCCAAGCACACTCTCTATCCATGTGTACTGGCTCAATCTCAAGCATGCAGTCTGAGATGATTTGACTCCTCTTTAGGCAAATTTGAATCGATTGCTGAGTAACATCAACCCTAGCAACCTTCTCTGTTGCACAGCAAAACACATCAACAGGTCGTCACATGCGATTTCTGGTGGTCTGTTTCTCAGCAAATTAAACAGCAGACTCAGGCATGTGGACAAAGGAATGCTTACCATATCATATTTAGGTTAAATATGATATGGTATAAAACACTCACTAGTTATGCACCTCTCATACTCTATTATATGTCGTAGGTGGAAATCTAGTTGTTTGCCTTGGGGAATGTATGGAAATGAAAGGTTGTGGTTTCAGTCACACTGGTGAAAAAACAATGAGGCATGGCTTTTCATTTCAGAGGGTTCCTGCTTTGAAAGGCGTCATATCTTCTTCAATAATAGTGAAATGTATTGAAAATAAGACCTGTCCTTAATATCCTTCCAATCCATACCAAAATGTAACGGATGAAGACACACATTCCAAAGTACTTCATCCAATGTCTGGGAAAGGAGTCATCTTTCGCCCTCATGGAATAGCACAGCGCAACACACTCAATCTTTACTCTACATTGTTCCATGTATGACTGTCCTTCTGCCTGTCTTTTTCCCAAACATTAATAAAAGTCCAACGTCTGGAAAGCTCAGAACTGCGTCTGCTCTCCGTGATCCCTGGGCCTCCGCCAAGACTGTATATGAGAAGAGTCTTCTGCTCTGGAATGTGTAACGGAAATTGAAAATAGAGTTACACATTCAAGTGGGAGAGAGGAAATTGAACTAATAAAATAAATGCCTTGCTTCATAAAGCTCAAGTCCAAACGTTTTATTAACTTGGTTAGCGAAAAACAAATCAACTGCAAACTGTTGTGAAGACAAGCTAAGTATCTTGGTCAATTTCTCATTTAATATCTCATTTAATTTTTATGTTGCTTTTGTACCTAAAACTGTTGAATTTGAATGTTTTGAAGGGTTAGTTCACCCTCAAATGAAAATTCTGTCATTGATTACTCATGTTGTTCCAAACCCGTAAGACCTTCGTTCATCTTTGGAACACAAATTAAGATATTTTTGATTGAATCCAAGAGCTTTCTGACTTTGCATAGACAACAACACAACTGAAACTTTCACACAGCCCCAAAAGGTAGTAAGGACATACATAAATAGTCGATGTGACATTAGTAGTTCAACCATAATGTTATGAAGCTACAAGAATACTTTTTGTGTGTCTTTGACACACGTCCTTTCTGGGCCTTGAACATGTCAGTTGCATTGCTGTCTATGCAGGGTCAGAAAGCCTTTAAAATCTTAATATCTTCTCTTTTGATATTAATATTGAAATAGTTCATTCGAAATAACACACACATACACACACGTATAACCATAATGAGTCATAAATTAGTTTTCCTTATGCTTTTTAAACAATTGCAAATACATAGTATCATGTTTTGTGTTGTCCACTGGATGCTTCAGGAATGCTATGCCTCTTTGCCCCTGAGAAGTCAACATACAAGTTGCAACAACCATCTTCTTATCTCTATATCTCATTGGCATGAAAGTGTAAGCAATGACAGTGAATGTGTCAGAGAAGGACAATGGCAGCAAGCGAACTCAGCAATGGTTTGCCACTAAATGAGCCTTATCCTTGCCATAAACGTCACATTCAGCTCCAAATAAACATTTTGTTCCAAATAAACACTTTCTTAAAGTTAGTCAGATAACGTCAAAGATAGAGATCACCAGAGAAAAGCTGGAAAAAATAAACTGTGAACAGTGATATTAGAGAGAGAGATTTTATATTTTAACATTATTATATTTCCACAAAAATCAGATAACATTTAAAATTCCAACCTGGTCTCATGAAGAAAACGGACCTGTGGGAACATTTTTGCGAGATGTGAAATACGTACCTATAAGTACATATCATTGCAGTTTCCAACATAATTGTTAGTGGCACTAAAAGAGTGTTCGTTTTTTCCACGGAACAGATGAACATACATATGGTATGTTTTATGTGACGCTGGCTTTGTACGTGTTACTGCAGTTCTGACTTGAAATGTCCATTGAATGGCACTATAACTCTAATGCTCCATGATGTTTTAAAATAACATACTATGTAGGGCTGGGCGATAAATCGAAAGCGATTCTAAGGCGCGTTTAGTGAATGAAGCCTGTACTTTGATTAGTAGTAAATCTCCATCACGTGCGTTCAGCTGCGTTCAGCTGGAGTGTTCAGAGACGTAAATCACTGACAAGCTACGCCTAATCGCGCTCAAAATCGAATCGAATCGAATGCGATTTTTAGCGCGATTTGGCGTAGCTTGTCAGTGATTTACGCCTCTGAACACTCCAGCTGAACGCAGCTGAACGCACGTGATGGAGATTTACTACTAATCAAAGTACCGGCTTCATTCACTAAACGCGCCTTAGAATCGCTTTCGATTTATCGCCCAGCCCTAATACTATGTGCACTACACCTAAACCTACCCGATAGTATGAACAAAAGTGAATGTGATATAAAAACGCAATCGCAAGCATGCCGTTTTAGCTTGTTTTTATCTCTCATCTTTCAGCTCTTTCATCGCGAGTCATGTTTTTCACAGGATTTGTACCCAAGTCTAATTCCGTGAGCTACAGAGCAAGCTTATTATGTCTGGAAAATGAAACATATGGAACTGTAATCATAACGCAAGGTTATTTTCGTAAACGAAAACTAAAACTAAGACGAAAACTATTGATCAAAAAACATTTTCGTAAACTGAAATAAAATAAAAATGTCAAAATAAATGAAAAACTAGAACGAAACGAAACTAACAACTTTTATTGAAAAACTAACTGAAATAAAATAATAATTATCAAAAATAAATAATCGTTTTCGTAATCATTATGTTCTCACCCCATGGCGGAAAAATAAAGACTGCGACATGAACAGCACCTGAATTAAATCTAGGCTACTGCATCAGTTTTTAATGATGTATTTTATGTAACACAAGCGATCAAACCAATATACTGGAGCTGCTTAATTGTTACATGATAGAGATTCAAATGTAAATGACGAAAAGTCTTACCGGAACATTCAAATCTATATTTGCACTGCCGCTGACAGAGAGAGCGGTCATCATGTTTATGTAAAAAAAAAAAACAGCTTCACAAACAGTCTTTTCAAATACCCAGTCATTCATATTATCACAGCAATATTCTGATTAAAGGTCATAGTTTGGATATAAACACTGATGTGATGTCTATGGTAGAGATCAAAACAGAGCACGTCATTTTTTTTTTTAAGTAATTGGCGCTTCAAGTAACGTTTGTGTCGATTGCTTTGTTTCGCCACTAGATGGAAACAACTGTTAAAAAATGTATTTGTCATTGACTACTAGAGATTGATTCAAAAACGCAGATTCATCCAGTTGTTTTTGTGAGCAAATCATGTATTCATTCAAACCACTTTCATAAATTTAATATAAAAAAGTTGGTGTATTAAATATATTCTATTTTAAATATTATGTATTAAATTATTAATAATTCATTCAAATGAATTAAACACTTTTTAATAGACTGAAGCAATTCATATTTTGTCTTACATTATTTTGCTTAGTTTAGAATTGCTAGGAAATCGTGATCTCTATTTAATCTCTAAAAAACTAAAACTAAAACTGAAACTAAACTATATAAAAACTAAATAGAAATGTGTTCACAAAATAGAAACTAAACTAAAACTAACAAAATTGTTAATGAAACTAATAAAAACTAAACTAAGTTTTATTGCAAATTTGAAAACTATACTAAAATAAAACGAATTTAAAAAAGCAAAACTAAATTAACCTTGTCATAACGGTGTTTGAAAACGATTATAAGTGCTCATTTAAGGACCTCTAGGGTTCATTTCTGTTGGAAACTGCAGAGATGTGTACCTATTGCTAAATTTTTTTGCATCTCGTTAAAACTTTCCCACAGGTACGTTTTCGTCAGGAGATCAGTTCTACTTCGGAACAGAAATTTTTCACTTAAGATATATTAAATCCGAGAGCATTATTTAACCCTCAACAGACAACACACCCTTAGGGCCTTGAATGTGTCAGTTGCGTTGCTGTATATGCAGGGTCAGAAAGCTCTTAGATTTCATCAAAAATATCTTAATTTGTATTCTGAAGATGAATGAAGGTCTTATGGGTTTGGAATGACATGAGGGTGAGTAATTAATGACAGAATTTTCATTTTTGGGGTGAACTATCCCTTTAATTATTCAATTGAACGTTTAATGCGTCATTTATCACATTCCATAATTCAACTCGACAAGATGCTGATTAAGATTTAGATGCCAAAACGTTAAAAATCACACATCACACAGTCACAGTGATACATCCAAAAGCCACTGTCAGAAAGCTTTTGCGGTCTGCACAGGACAGGAATGTCCATAAACACAGGGCCTGCCTTCTGCCTTAACTCGAGTGGGGCTACAGCAGGCTGAATGGGTGTGTAAATCTTCCCTGGAACAGCACAGCACCGTGGGCTAAAGGCTAAAGTCAGCAATCTTGGCAAACATGTTTTCTCTGGAGCCCCTGTGGTGCACAATGACTTGGCTATTCCTCTAGAATGCCCTGAAGACAAACGCTTTGAACACTGTTATCCAGTCAGGCATTGGCTGAGACATGCTTCCTGTTAGTTGAGCTTCCTGTTTGTTGCTTACTGCTTGCCCTGAGGTCTCCTATAGTTGCTAGTATCTTGTCACATCCCCTCTCAAGATAAACTGCCTCGGCGCAATTGTTCTTAGCAGCTGTTTCCACTCTTTCTCCACTCCTTGTCAACCTCTTCTTCTCTTTCTAATCAGATGTTTCCTGATGGTCAGCTGTGGTTATAATATTAATAGGGATAAGGGACTTAAATAGTGAGCGGTAAGCCCAAAATAAACAGCTGTGTGGTTCTGGACCTGTCTCCGCTGAAGCTCTTCCCATCTGTTGTGGCAGCCACCATAAACTTACTGTAATTATAAAAATTACTGTATATCCGCCTACTGAAAAATTGCATGATGCATGATTTGATTTACAGATTTTGGTACTCCCTTGGGTTTACAGATGTGTCATATAAATGAATCTGTCATGGCACCATCTAATATTGCTGTATAAAAGTATTAGTGGTAGTTCAATTACTAAACCTCAAGTGAAATATCAAAGTATTTCAGTCATTTCACAAGAGCAGTTTCTTATAATGTCTTAAATAACGAAATAAAACTCACATATTTTGCTGATTATTCCTGCTGAAAACGACAAATTATTGTCATGTTTTGGGCTTTACTAATTGGTCAGACTGGGAAAAACAGTACCCACTTGTCATCCAAGATGTTCATGTCTTTCTTTCTTCAGTCGTAAAGAAATTATGTTTTTTGAGGAAAACATTTCAGGATTTCTTTCCATATAATGGACTTTTATGGTGTCCCTGAGTTTGAACTTCCAAAATGCAGTGTAGATGCAGCTTCAAAGGACTCTTAAACGATCCAAGAAGGGTCTTATCTAGTGAAACGATCCTTTATTTTCTAAAAACATTTACAATTTATATACTTCTGTACACACAGAGCTAGACAAGACAAGCCTTTGAGGTTAAAAAGTATATAAATTGTAATTTTTTATTTTAGAAAATAACCCATCGTTTTGCTAGATAAGACCCTTTTTTCCTTGGCTGTGATCGTTTAGAGCCCTTTGAAGCTGCATTTTGGAAGTTCAAACTCGGGGGCACCATAGAAGTCCATTATATGGAGAGAAATCCTGAGATGTTTTCCTCAAAAAACATTATTTCCTGTCCTGGTAAGAATTTTGACAACATTTGTTCTTATCATTTCCAGGCAGACTAATATCTTAATTAATACTACTCTTACGTATCTTTAACACCTATTAACTTTAGTTTGTCAAAATATTGCGCCCCTTCCAGCTTACTAAGTCCTTCTCTATATGATTTAGCAGCATCCACATGTTTTTTCTGTGGTTTAGACAGCATAAATTAGCAGAACAACGTATTCAGTAGTACATTAACTGTGCAATACATGCTGTTGTTTACATCCGAGTATTGCCAATATGGATGTGCATCCAGATAACTGACCAAATCATGACGTAAATTTTATTCAATTTAAAAATAAAGATTTAATTACAGTTCAGAGCATTCATATGTGAGATTTAAAACAGAAAAGCTAAAGTGTAAGTTAATTATCCAAGGGCCTGGAGAAACTCTTAAATGAATAAACACATTTAAGCAATCATAATTTAAACGCCCAAAGTAGATTGAGCATACAGTTTGCGGTTAAACTGTTATGCATGACTCTGCATGAATCTAGTTTTAGACTCTGAATAAACAATGGATGGATAACCACCAAAGAACCAGAGAAGGTCAAGAAAAAGAAACTCTTATTGTCACTGTTATTCTAGATCATTCTGAGACGGCCGATGTTTTGTCTTGGATGATGTTCAACATCTTTTAGAAGTCTGGGGAAGATGTGTGCTCTAGTGTGCACTTGGAGAGGTTTAAGCTGTGGGTCAAACCAAAATGTCATCTTGGCGGAGAGCTAGTAAGAAACTCTAAGCCAGCTGACTACAAACTGTCCCAACAAGAACACTCAGTGTTCACTGACATAATGACAATACATGAGAGACATGTTAGTGTAAAGTATAAAATCTTGCATAGACTGCGCAACTGACATGTTCAAGACCCAGAAAGGTAGTAAGGACATTGTTAAAATAGTCCATGTGGATTTTTCTTTGCACACAAAAAGTATTCTCGCACCTTCAATTAAGGTTGAACCATTGATGTCACATGGACTTTTTTAACGATGCCCTTACTACCTTTCTAGGCCTTAAATGTGTCAGTTGTGTTGCGGTCTATGCAGGGTCAGAAAGCTCTCGAATTTCATCAAGAATATCTTAAATTGTTTTCTAAATATGAACAAAGGTCCTATGGGTTTGGAATGACATGAGGGTGATTAATTAATGACAGAATTTTCATTTTTGGATGAGCTAACGCTTTAATAAAAAGCAAAGTTTACAGTGAAAATGCTCTTTTACACGCTCCTCCACATGTCCGCACAGCTGGCAGAGGCCGCCGCAGACACAAACAGAGGGAGAGCTCCTTAAGCCACTCAATGTTAACAATAATAAACCCAGCACACGGTGCTCACAGACTGTGGCTACCCGATTACTCAAACATGTGGTCGAGAGTCGGTCTGTGTTAACCATGCAACAGTTGTAAAGTGTGAAAGTTTGTTTAGTACAGTTACTGAACCATTACATTAACACGTTCATTTGTGAATGGAGTCTTAATGCTTGTCAGGTCATTGATCTGATTACAATAAACAAACAAAAGCTAATTATGTTACTGAATGAACATGCCATTAAACATGCTATTCAGTTTCATTCATAATCATATTGCCTTTGCATTGCATTAGATGGGATTATTGTGATCAGGGAATCACCTGATTTGAGGATTTTAAAGGATTCTGACTAAATAGGGGAGATATATGTCATTGACTTACTGTGTACAATGAGTTTAAACAGCATTCAGGCACACAAGGGTTTAGCATAAGATGTATGGGGCTTTCATAGCTGTCAAAGTGTTTGGCTTGGGTTAATCTCTTGACTTGCTCCTTGTGCTTGTATTGACATGATTATGTCTTTGAATTTTTGGAAGATAACTGAGAATTATCCTGTAAAGCTGTGGGCTACTGTACCTGACACGTAACATTCACAATTATAAGTTTTACTTGAAAAAAATTGGCTAAGTTGCAAAACCCCCTTACATTCCCACACACCCAGTTCCTCTCCAGACCTCTTCATGAAAGCTATTAAAGGACTGTTGACTTTTCTCTCAGCTGGATGTGCTAACACAGACTCCATGTCGAGGTTGAGGGGGAGTTTGGATTGCGCTCTCCATATGGACACAGAGAGATGAAAAGAGAGATGGAGGGATGACCTACTGTGAAGGTGTGAAAGCGAGGACCAAAAGGGAAATTCTCAGCATGGTGGTTTTGATGGAGGTCGAAGTGATGATGCAGACAGAGAGAACTGGAAGAAGCTGCATAAATCAGCTGGGTTGTGATATTTAGGATGGGTTTGACTTTTACATGTTCCAGAGTTACTGGTTTCTTCACCGGAGTTCACTAAAATAATGAAAATATAAACCCTCAGTGATTAACATTGTCCAATAGGGTTGACAAGCAGGAATTCATAAAATCATATGTGACCCTGTACCACAAAACCAGTCTTAAGTAGCATGGGTATATTTGTAACAATAGCCAAAAATACATTGTATGGGTCAAAATGATCGATTTTTCTTTTATGCCAAAAAATTATTAGGATATTAAGGAAAGATCATGTTCCATCAAGATATTTCGTAAATTTCCTACCGCTAATATATCAAAACTTCATTTTTGAATAGTAATATGCATTGCTAAGAAATTAATCTGGACAACTTTAACAGTCGCATTTTAAAGGTTAAATGAACGGTCAAATTAATGTCATTGTTTACCCTCATGTCATTCCAAATCAACAGTTCCAAATCTAATAAAAAACACTGTCTATACAGTGAAAGTCAGTGCAGTCTAAAACAACATTGGTTAATACATTTTTCTAAATATTATCTTCTTTTGTGTTTTACATTAAAAAAGTAGTTTGAAACAAGTGCCTCCTCAAATATTGTATGAGGAAAAAAATTCATAGTACAAAAATAAAAATGTCAATATTACAAAATATAACAGGCCTATTAAAAAGTGTATGAATCACTTGAATGTTTCTAAAGAAACATTGTCCAACAGTGACACCAGCAGGTAAAGTTACAGTGGGAGTCAGTGTCTCTCTCGCCTCCCCTGAGCCCATTCAGTTTTAACAGACCGCCTAAAGTGTGCAGTGAATGAAAATGAAAGGGAGAAAGTCATGTGAGAGGAGGCAATTGTCAGGATTCTTGTCTAGTTTGTCTGGTTTTTCCTAGTGTTTTTCCCCCCATGTTTCCCATTCATATGGTTTAGTCCTTGTTTCTCCCCCTTTTGGTTTAGTCTTAGTTGGTTTAGTCTTGCCCATATTTGTACTTCCCCCTTGTTGTCCTGTTTGTAACCATGCCTTGTTTTCTGTGCATTTAAAGTCTGTGTTTGCACACTCCCTTTGTCCGTCGATATTAATGTTACTCCTGTTTGTTTGCGCCATGTTTATCAGTGTTTTCTTTAATAAACTTTATATTTCATTTACTCGGGTTTCTGCAATCTCTATCTACACTCCTCAGCCAGCTAAACTGTGACAGCAATCCATTTTGATATGTTTGGTTATAATCAGCTGTGGTTGGTTCATGTGATAAATCCCGCCTCTTGTATTTGCATTCCACATCTTAATAAACAATAAAATGACGTTAATGGGAAAATTCATATAAAGAAGTGAGTAAATAATTCACATACTTAGATATAACCACTTTGTTACATCAAATTAAGACCTAAAATGGCATGAAAACATGATCTGTGTGAGTTTTTAGTGAGTAGTCAGCTTGGTGATTTTTTAAGTAAATCTGTGTCTGTGACTAATATTTACTTTGATGACTAATGATCTAAAAAATTTTGTTAAAAGTTTACTATTAAGGGGAGACACATTTTCATGCACCTGTCAAGTTTGAGATTTTGGGCTTTTTGGTGTTTCATAAAGTGTTTTTTCAGACTAGTGGAAAGAAAATACCCAAAAGACACTGCTAAGTGTTTCTTTTATAGCACTTTATCGGTTTGTGTCACTCCACTTTCGGTAACACTTAGGCTCAATCCCAATTCTACCCCTTAGCCCTACACTTAGCCCTACCCCTCCGTTTGGCGCGTTCACGTGAAGGGGTAGGGGTGTCTCATTTCTCTTTTGGTGGGAGGGGTAGGGGTAAGGGGAAGGGCCAGATAGCCCTCCAAACGAAGATTTTTCAGGACCTCACTTCAAACGAAGGGCTAAGAGAAATTTCCAACATGGCTGCTCACTCGAGCAAGCAGACTCGTAAATATAAGTAATTTTTGCCTTTAATAAGGATTTTCATGACAATGTTTCATTATATTTATATTACCTTCAATCTTGTGTTTGTGTTTATGGTGTTGTTTTGTAAATAAACGTTTGCAAAAAAATCGCTAAAGTTTGCTAGCAGATAGCACTGATTGCACGATATTACAAAATATATTTTTATGTCATATACACTTGACTGCATGTTAGAAACATGAAAGACCAGTGGCACGGCAATTTCCACTTTTTAAATCCCCTCTGATGCGCATTATTCAGTAGTGTCCTGCATTCGCCAAAATCATGGCAGTCCACCGCATCCAGTCATGTGAATAAATGTAAATATTCGCTCAAAACACCCAATAAAGGCAGTGATGATGCAGTCAGGACCGTGGAGCCGGCTTGCTTTGAAATGTCTTTAATGATTGCGCCTAATGCGCCCGCTCACCGCACCAGTAATTTAAATCAGTACATAATAATAAAAACGATACCTTACAAATAAGAAGATGCTCATTTTTACGATCAGAAATTTCTTAAACCAGTGAACCCCTGTAAACATTTTAGTCCAAGGATCCAGAAAACGAATGTGTTCAAATAGAAAGTTGAAAACGAAATTCACAAATGAAGCATATATACTTCTCCAGGCACCACTACACTGATTAGCAATTTGCCGCGCATGTGATAATGCGTTGTTTGTTTTGCT
Organism: Garra rufa; assembly: GCF_049309525.1. Lineage (NCBI taxonomy): Eukaryota > Metazoa > Chordata > Actinopteri > Cypriniformes > Cyprinidae > Garra > Garra rufa. Next base: position 13,537,967 of record NC_133365.1, read on the forward strand.
TACGGCCACATGTGAATGAACGGTGCGTACACCGTACATTTGTACTTTTTTCAACATGACAACATTTTGACATCTTGGAATGAGTGATAAACATCTGCGCATGTCCTCTGACGTAACATTAGGAACTAGCGACCACGTATGATGACGTATAACAGTGTTGTAGTGGTGTCCCATTTCTTAGGGGAAATATTTTAGCCCTTCCCCTTTACACTTTGTTTCAAGGGACAAGGGGAAGGGGCGAGGGGTAGGCGAAGGGGTAGAAAATAGAATTGGGATTGGGCCTTACACACACCAAACTTTACATTTTTATTCCTGTCTATATCCTGAAGGTTTTTACAGATGGATTTGTTCATATATATTTTGCTTGATTATATACAACATTTCATTCCCCCCAAAATTATAAACAATATATTGTTTTCTGTCTAAGTTTTTTTTTGAATTATGGAGTGACAAAATGAGATACCCCAAACCCCCTCTGTAAAATAGTTGACTCTAATATGTAAAAAAAAATTCAACAAGAATTTTGAAACTTGACTTCGTCCAGTGTTTAGATTTTTGTACTAGAAATGTATGGAAATTAGCACATATTTCATTAAATAATGACTCATTTGCATATTTAAACCTAACATTTTAGAAAACTTAATAATCAATTAACTGGGTAAGTAAGGTGATAACTATTAGTAAATTTTTATTAACTAATTTTTTTTAATCCTATTTACTTGCAGTGTCTCGCCTTAAAAAGAATAGCTGAACATAAATTCACAAATAAAATATATTGTTAAAACTGTTACTGCCTTGAGACCTGCCTTTGGAATAAATGTAAAATGCTTAAAAACACTAACCTGATGAGATTCATACTTGGCTTTAATAAATAGAACATTGATTACATTGTTAATATAAAACTTTAATTTTAGAGTGAACTATCCCTTTAAGTAGTATGTTCCTTTCTAAACAGTTTGTTTAAGGGGTGAGCTGTTTTGGTACTCTGCACAACTGTTTCCTATCCAATGGCTCAGAGCAGAAGGGTTAAGCGTCCCACAGATCTCACTGGCCATCTTAAAGCTCGAGCTGTGAAATGCCTGGAGCAAATGGATACATCCCAAAATAAACAAAAATTAGCAAAACCAAAAGGAGGGGTGGAAACAGGTGCTCCAGAGAGAGCGCTGAAATCAAAGGACAAAAAGGCAAATGTGAACAAATTTGACCCTTTAACCTGTTCATTGCCACCTCATTTGGATAAGCACATTAGAGTGGAGAGGGCTCAGTCTCGGTCTGAAAAGCTACTCTGAGCCTTTAAGAAGAAAATAGCCTTTGCTTTCTCTACTGAAAACATTGTTCTCTGCTGTGGATTTTATATCAACAACATACAGGCAAATCAAAAATGATTCAGACACCAGATATAATTTTTTTACTATTTTTTTTTACTACTGGGTGCGAAACACTATAGTTAATTCATGTAAGTGAGGATAGCAAAATAAAAATAAACTGCATGTGACATATTATACCCCAAAAATTTGGGACCAAAAATTTGATTTTACACTTTGACCATTCTATCAAAGTTATCTGACATTATCAAAATTAATTTGTTCTGACACAGCTTAACTCTTAAGTTCTTGTGATATTTTATTACCATTTTCTAAACTATAGCAAATAAACTCTGATAATGTAAGAAACGTTAAAGGTGTCTAAATAAATTTCAGTTTGACTGTATGTTCAAAGACATGTTCACATTGCCTTTTTACCGACGCACAAGAGTTAAATCTAGTGTTACGGGATTCTTGCACTGTTCCATTAAGCAGATGAACATGTTTTCTAAAGCATGACACATAGAAAAAATGTAAGTGTAAAACCACATGGTCCTGTATCCCCTGTTTGCACTGATCCAGAAACAACTTTCACTTTTCTGATCTTTTAAGCTTTACAGTTATGAGTGAAACACTAAACTGGTTTCAGATCAATGGAAAAGGGCAACTTCTGAGAGGGTCGCAATGGGATATTGACCTGACAATCTCATGAGGTTTATCTCTTTTTAAAACACAGAGGTCATACTACAGTTGCAATAAATGGGAAATAATCCCCTGAGGAATTGTGGGTGCTTTTCACAGTTTTAGCAGGTCCTTGCTCGCTCTTTGGTCCATAACATAACAAAAGCAGTGCACCTTGAGAGGCGGCACGTTATTAAGATGTTTCAAAGAATTGACAGTCAGTAATTCAAAGCACAAGGTGCCTCAACTCAATCTACTGTTGCGCCCAGGGAGATGAAAGAAAATGTCCTGAAATATAACTGAAAGCATGTGCCTGAGCACAAATGACAAATTCTTCTTAAAAATGCAAATATTATTATTCCAGAAAATTCAAAGAAATTAAAAAAGTATGAAAGGATGTATGTTTGGCTCACAGCTTAAGAAAATAAATAAATAAATCAAGAAAATTAAAGCTAGGTAGGATGGGTAGGAATGACATGGCAAGGCTGACCGAGATCTGTCTCGTATATGCCATCCCCTGCTCAAACATTTGTCAGCTGTAAAATGACAGCATGCCATCTGAATGTGTGCTGTGGTTTGTTCCACAACCAAACGAGGAAAGCCAGAAATACATGTAAATTAAAAATGATTTGCAGACTACTAATTGCCAAATGAAAACTTGATTACACTGTAATTAGCTCCCCAATGTAATATTACTTTCATGCCTCTGGCAAGAAATAATTGTTGAGAAAGATTTGTAGGATCTCGTGGTCTTTAATTCTTTCCAAAGATGAAAGGAAAACTTTATGAATAATAAATCTAACTCAGACATACACAACACCAGCTTATTACAACAAAAATGTCCCATCAGTGAACTGCATGAAATAAAACATTTAATTAAAATCTAGTTTTTAGCCATATCTTGTGCCATAAATGCATTCCCCATCCACAAGAATTACATTTTCAAGTGTGCTGTGCATGACTAAAGTGGTCTGTTTTTGGTGACGCACAGCATTTTTGAAGGCTTTTTGGGGGAAATGGTGCACTGTTTATTCTGAATTTAAGCACAGTCATTTATTCTGACTGATTCATAAATCTTTAAATTATAGCTAATGTAATGTAATCACACATTTTTCCTTCCTCTCTTAAAGGGATAGTTCACCCAAAAATAAAAATTAGCCCATGATTTACTCACCCTCAAGGCATCCTAGGTGTATATCGCTTTTTTTTTCGGTCAAATACAATCGGAGTTGTATTAAAACTTGTCCTAGCTCTTCCAAGCTTTATAATGGCAGTGGGCGGGTGTTTCTGTTTAACAGTTCACAAGAAGTCCAATAAAGTGCATCCATCCATAATAAAAAGTTCTCCAAGCGGCTCCAGGGGTAAATAAAGGCCTCTTGTAGCGAATCGATGTGTTTTTGTAAGAAAAATATCCATATTTAAAATTTAATAATCACTTTTCTGTAGTTTGCAATACACTCTTAAAAATAAAGGTGCTTAAAAAGGTTCTTCAAGTGATGCCATAGAAGAACCATTTTTGGTTCCACAAAGAACCATTCAGTCAAAGGTTCTCTTAAAGAATTATCTCTTTCTTACCTTTTTAAAATCTGAAGAACCTTCTTTCGCCACAAAGAACCTTTTGTGAAACAGAAAGGTTCTTCAGATGTTAAAATTACCATTTAAACAAAAAAGATTCTTCTGTGGCATCATGAAGCACCTTTATTTTTAAGAGTGTAACTGTCATACATGGAAGCCGTTCTGGGTGGATGACGTACTGTAGGACGTATGTGTTGCGCATACGCCGCTGAGAAGTCACGAATGCGGAACCGGAGAGGAGAGAGCAAAACAAAAAACTGTTCACAAATTAGATGTACAAAATGAAGATTTGCGATTAAAAATGTTGGAGGATTTTGATAAAAGCCAAGAGGAGACTGGTTTTCCTTTGCTAAAGTAAGACAACTTTGCTTCCTTTGCTTCTTTAGACAAACCTTGGTTTTCGCAAGATAAGCAGCGCATGTTTTTTTGTGTCCTATGTCATGGGCCCAGAATAGCTTGCATGTATGACAGTTGGCGCAAGCTAGACAGAAGTGATTATTACGTTTTAAATATGGATATTTTTCTCACAAAAATGCCTCGATTCGCTACAGGAGGCCTTTAGTTTAGTTTATTTACAAGAAGATTTATACCTTGAGGAAATTTACTGTTCGCCGCCATCTTGAATTTAGTCACGATAAGTCGAGTGACGAGCAGGAAGGAAACTAAACTACTACTTCATAAAACTCAGTAGCTTCATCGTACGACATCCTTGCAATTGTCAACTGTCTGCACTAACTCCAAAAGTAACGCGAGTACTCACGTGACTTATCAGGTTATAGTTTCCTTCCTGCTCGTCACTCGACTTATCGTGACTAAATTCAAGATGGCGGCGAACGGTAAATTTCCTCAAGGTACTGTCTGTATAAATCTTCTTGTAAATAAACTACCAGTGCTTTTTCAAAGTTCTCAATGTCTCGTTTTAAATGGCAGGGCCCTTGGAAGTCTACCAATGAAGTGTGGAGCTACTTTGTGCCTCGTAAATGGTGTAAAACAGTGATTGATTTACATGGCTAGTCCAATGCCCGAGGCACCCTCAACAACAACCAGTTGTTAGCATCGGCTAACTAACGCCAGATTTCGGAGTGCAGGGGACAAGTTGAGATGAGCTATGAAAGGTAAGTTCACACTCTGTATCATGATTCATTACACTTCACAGGTCACACCGGACTTCTCCTTTAATATAACTCCGCTTGGATTTGACTAAAAAGAAAGTCATATACACATAGGATGCCCTGACAGTCAGTAAATCATGGGCCAATTTTCTTTTTTTTTTTTTTTTTTTTTTTTTTTTGGATGAACTAACCCTTTAAAAGAAAAAAAAAGAAAGAAAAGTGCCTCAAAATTCTCTTGGTACTTTATTCTCCTTATTGAAAGCAAAAGTTTACCCAAAAATGAAAGTTCTGTCATTCTCACCCTCATGTCACACCAAACCCGTAAGATCTTTGTTCATCTTTTAAACACAAATTAAGATATTTTTGATGAAATCTGAGAGCTTTCTGACCCTGCGTAGACAGCAACGTGTGAACGCACAGCTAAGACTGACACGGAGAAGAAGAAATTGTCAAATTAATTTGTTTTTATTTTTGTTTTCTTTGCGCACAAAAAGTATTCTTGTAGCTTTGTAAAATTACGGTTGAACTAAGTCACATGGACTATTTTAATAATGTCCTTAATGGGCCTTGAACACGGTAGTTGTGTTGCTGTCTATGCAGGGTCAGAAAGCTCTTAGATTTCATCAAAAATTTCTTCATTTGTGTTCTGAAGATGAATGAAGGTCTTACGGGTTTGGAACGACATGAGGGTGAGTAATTAATGACGGAATTTTTATTTTTGGGTGGTATGCTTAAAGCTGAACTATTTGTCTGGTAAATGGACTGAAGTAAAATTATTTTTCTTTTTTTTTCCCTCCTTTGGAAAAGCATTCATCACATTGTGCTTGCACTTCTTCATACGGAGTTAACCTGCTGTAATTTGACTCAATCTAATAAAGCAGCATTGGCATTGGAAGATTTCCAGGGACACAAGACACACACCTGGCTCCAAACCGTGGCCCAGATGCAACAGAACCCCGAGCAGGATGTCAAGAATCTCTGATTAAAATTCCTCATTTTCCCCCACTCGCTCATCAAGTGTGTTGAGAGAGCGAGGTCAGAGTAGGAATAATTGTGTCGGATTCCTTCTTCGTCCTTCATCAAGGTGCCATAATGAAGGCTGAAGGATCCAGGCCAAAGATCTGCTCTCTCATAGCCCAATATGGGCTGTAAACCAATACTCTTCCAAAAAGAGAGAGACAGCGTGGGTGTATGGGGGATGGGAGGAGGGGTGAGGATTGTTTCCTTGGTGACCAAGCCCTTTTAACTTTCAACGCTCTTTGGCAGAGCAGGGCAGTGAAAAAAAGGTTTCTGTGAAAGCAACAGCTGTTGTTTCCTCCGTTTTTGTTAGGCTCCAAAGTGCAAGAGCATTCTCTTAGTCAAGTCGATAGGGCTTGAAGATAACAGAAAAAAAAACAAGCTGAAAGAGCACACTTCTGTTTCACTGATTCATACAAATTAGTGCTGTCAGAAGATCAGGTTTTCACTGGATGATCATCATAGCCAAAATATATCACAATAACATTATTGCAATATCAGGCAGAGAGTAAGCTTGTAATCATAACTGTACAAAAAGAACACACTGTTGATTGGCACATCCTGTAGACTGTGAGTGTCTAACACCTCATCTTTTTTACACACTGATGAGTTAACTTTTCTTACGGATGTGGATACTGTGTCTCATTTTCGCCTGTCATCTCCTCCAACATGATTCTGTGTGCCAGTAGTAGCTACACACTGTTATCATCTTGTTTTATCTCTTTGACCACAATTGGCAGCCAGAAATAAAAGGATAGTTTACCCAAAAATGAAAATTCTGCTATTAATTTCTCAACCTCATGTTGTTCCAAACCTGTAAGACTTTTGTTCTTCTTCAGAACACAAATTTAGATATTTTTGATGAAATCCAAAAGCTTTCTGACCCTGCATAGACAGAAACGTAACATGTTTAAGGCCCAGAAAGGTAGTAAGGACATCAATAAAATAGTCCATAGGACATCAGTGGTTCAACCATTATTTTATGAAGCCGCAAGAATAGTTTTTGTGCGCAAAGAAAACAAAAATAGCGACAATTTCTTCTCCACACTAAGTCGTAGTAATCTCATAAATGTGTGGCAAAGACTGATATACAAGAGAAGGAATTGTTAAACAAACTTGTTATTTTTGTTTTCTTTGCACACAAAAAGTAACTTCATAAAATTAATGTTGAACCACTGATGTTTAAGGATTACTGATAATTTACTCAGCCCCATGTCATTCAAGATGTTCATGTCTTTCTTTCTTCAGTCGCAAAGAACGTTTTTTTTGAGGAAAACATTCCAGGATATTTTTCCATATAGTGGACTTCAGTGGTGCTCAACAGATTGAAGGTTAAAAATGGCGTTTCAATACAGCTTCAAATGGCTCAAATAGATCCCAGCCGAGGAATAAGGATCTTATCTAGTGAAGCGATCAATCATTTTCTTAAATAAATTAATATTTATACACTTCTTAACCACAAATGCTCATCTTGTTTAGCTCTGCTATGATATATACACCTCAGTTTTGTAAAATGTAACCTTATGACTGGTTTTGTGGTCCAGGGTCACATTTTGTCCTCTAACTTCTACATCACTGTTTTACCTTTTTTTGTAAAGGGCATTTAATCTTGTTTGCATGTTCACTTTGTAAACACTGGGTCGGTACTTCTGCAGCGATGCAGGATCATTTTTCAAGTTGGAGGAGAAAATGAGATTTTGAGTTTTTCAAACATACCCTAACTGTTTTGAACCTAAGTGTACAGAGTATGCATGAGTATCGCAGAGCTAGACAAGATGAGCATTTGAGGGTAAAAAGTATAGTGCCTTGCGAAATTATTCATACCCCTTCTTTTTTTTTTCACATTTTGTTATGTTGCTGCCTTATGTTAAACTACTTTAAATTACTTTTTTCCCACATCAGTCTACACTCCCTACTCCATAATGGCAAAGCAAACAATAGGTTTTTAACATTTGTGCAAATTTATTAAAAATAAAAAACTGAAAAGATCCCGTTGCATAAGTATTCATACCCTTTTCTGGGACACTCAAAATTTAGCTCAGGAGCATTCATATTGCTTGTAGATGTTACTACACTTCGAGTGGAGTTAAACTGTGGCAAATTCATTTGAATGAGTATGATTTAGAAAGGCACACACCTCTCAGAAAAGGTCTAACAGCTGAAAATGCATATCAAGTCCTGAGGTCAAGATAACTGCCTGTAGAGCTCAGTGACAGACTTGCGTTAAGGCAATGATCTAGGGAAGAGTTCAGAAAAAATCTGCTACATTGAATCCATAATGGAAGACGATTGGAACAACTAGGACTCTAGAAAATGTCTGCCAGCCAGATAATTGCCAAATGCAGATGTGCAAAGCTTGTCACATCATACCCAAAAAGACTTGAGGCTGTAAAGGTGCTTCAACTATGTACTGAGTTAAGGGTATGAATACATATGCAATGTACTTATTTCAGTGTTTTATTTTTAATAGATTTGTAAAATTTGCAAATCTGGTTTTTGCTTTGTCATTACTATGGTCTATGGAGTGTAAATTGATGTGAGGAAAAACTAATTTAAAGCAGTTTAACATAATGCTGCAACAAAACAAAATGTGACAAAAATGAAGGGGTATGAATACTTTTGGAAGGCACTGTATATTAATTGTAAATATTTTTACAAAATAACCGATCGTTTTGCTAGATAAGACCCTTATTCCTTGGCTGGGATTGTGTAGAGCCTTTTGAAGCTACACTAAAACTGCATTTCTAAACTTCGAATCTGCTAATTCCACTATATGGAGAAAAATCTTTTAACTTACTACCTTTCTAGGCCTTAAACACGTGGTAGCTGTGTTTGTCGTCTATGCAGGGTCAGAAAGCTCTTTGATTTAGTCAAAAATAGCATAATTTGTTTTCTGAAGATGAACGAAGGTCTTACGGGTTTGGAACGCCATGAGGGTGAGTAATTAATGACAGATTTTTTTGGGGGGTTAAACTATCCCTTTAAGGCCCAGCATCAACCAGTTATTTCTGCTGGATAACAGGAGGAGGCAATAAGCAGTTAAAGTTCATATTTTGAATTATTTTCATCAAAATGAAAACACATTACTTAAAGTATATCAGTACATTCCAATGATTCACTCACTCGCCTCCAACCAAAGAAATGTGTTAACAAACGACTTGGTTTGTAACTGTGAGGCAAATATAAAACAGATCTAGGCTCTTAGTTCATACATCAACAGGGACGTGAACATGCATGGCATAATACTGATAAACAGGTTTTGGCTTCATCGTCACTCCTGGCTTGTTTTGTAGATGCAGGATGAAGTCACCACCATTTTCCCAAAACGTTTTTTGGAACAAACAAGAAGGTAGCAGTTAGCACGTTGGCTGGGAAAGAGCCAACTGGAGCAGGTTTATCAAGGAAAGTGATTATGAAAGAAAAATGGGGACTAGAGTCCAAACATTTTCTTTCCCAATCAGTCCTGTCCTGGGGGGATGTAGAGAGAGAGCACAAATAGGCTGTTATTTTGGCTCCTGCTTTGACAGGAGGGAGAGAGGGAGGGTGAAGAGGTCCATATATGCGTCCATGAGGAAGGATGGAGGGAATATTTGACCCTCTCTGCAGCAGTTGTTGCCCGTTGGGAGCAGGGCTGATTCAAGGCAGCTGGCCCCAGAGCTATAGGTATCGCTCTTCTCATATCTGCTTTGGGTTTCTGGCGATTTTACATTGCCCACTGCAGCCAAAGCTCTTGCGTCTTTCTTTTTTTTTTTCTCCAGTTCCTTGATCTTTAACTTCCTGCCTCTCTTTCAGTCCAATATAAGAACCCGAAAGCAGCCTCACTGTACAGAAGAACCCCTGTGCAGCTGAATCCCAAGAAATAGCTAATTTATTGATTAAATAATTTGATTATTTATTAAATAAGCAGATGAGATGTTGAGAATAAAAGCATTAACCATTCAGTAAAATATTTGGTAAGACTTTACAATAAGGTGTCATTTGTTAGCATTAGTTAATGTCCTAACTAGCATGAATGAACAATGAACAATACATTTTTTACACTATTTATTTATTTTTGTTAATGTTAGTTAATAAATATACAGTTGTCTAAGTATTGTTGATTCTGAGTTCATGTTAACTAATGTAGATAACTAATGCTAACTAATCAACCTTATTTTAAAGAGTTATATTTTTGGGATGATTTTGGACCTGGACTTTTAAGTATTTTAAAGTCTGAGTATTGTTTATTTTGTAACTTCATATACCTTAAATACACAAATTCCCATTTAAATAAAAGAGTTAAAGGAGCTTGCAACCCTGATGTATGTCAATAATCGTGACCAGGTCAACAAACACAAGAAACACAAACAAAATACATAAGCATAGCTTTTTTTCAATCTTGGTTTGTTGTCGTTGATTTGAAATCTTGAACTTTTATGAAAGTTCCTTTAGGTTTGCGATCTCTTACTGGGTTTTGTGTTAAAATACTCAGTTCAAACTGAATTCATTATACCGAAGGCCTATTTGTGTTTGGTATACAAAGCCACTTAAATCTGCACAGCATTTTAACATATTTATAACCCCTGTGTGCACTCTGTCTCACGTAAACACTCTCTCAGATTGTACCAAGCCAGTAACCCAAACCATGGGTACTCTGGCATGGCCTTTGCCGTGAAAAGAGACAACATAATGGGGGAAATGAATGTGTGAAGGATGAATTCTTTCAGGAAAACAACTGGGTGCAATTTGGCCCATGGCCCTGGGGGTCGACTTAATAGAGTGAAACCCCCAGCCCCCATTCAGTTTCTGAGAGACTATTAACTCTTAACAACTCCCTCGCTAGGGCTTCATTATTTATTCTGTTCAAGCTTTTCTTCACTCCTTCCCTCTCTCTGTTTGTGTTCTCCATTTTATTGTCTTTGATTGATATTGCACTTAGTTAATCATTTGATGTTGTTCTGTTTTGTAATTCATGGTGACCGCTGCCGAGTGCGCTCTTGACTTTATGTAGGCTGTTAGAGACGTCTGGCAATAAAGCATAATCGCTCGCTTTAAAACAAAGTTTGTAGGTTTCCTGGGAAGTTAACGCAACAAGTAGGGAGCTTAAGAACTGGTTCTGAATGAAACACAAATACTCAGTTCAAACAGACTGCTACCACATACACATCCACAACTCTGGGTTACACTTTCAGTGTAACTGTTTGTTTTTTAATTGTTTGTGAAATTTACTAGCAACTTCTGAGTGAAAACTTAAAACTGTTCAGTTCACAAAATAAATTTAACTTGGGTAATAAATTCAGATATGCCAAAACTAAATGAACCCCACAAAAACAAAAAACCTACATACCAAGAAACATGCTCTAAGAAGAATTTAAGTCCCTTTGGCATTTTTTTTTTCTTTGGGGGGGAATGTGAGAATTAATAGGTTAACGAGTAAATCAAAGGTGTTATCCAGAGTTATAGGTAAGTTAGTCTGTAATCTAACAGCAGGGTAAACTGTCTGGTTTGAAAAGTACAGATGAGTAATGAAATGTTCCAGAAACCCTCAAAGTGATTCATCTGACATCAATTCACAATATATGATGTACGTAATATAGTTTGAAAATTCCATTTAGAACACACAGTGAGTTTAGAAGACATTTGGAAACTTTTGGCCACTTAAGTCACCAATTTAAATAAATGTGACCCTGGACCACACAACTAGTCATAAGCAGCACAGGTATATTTGTACATTGTTATTGGTCAAAATTATCTATATTTCTTTTATGCCAAAAATCATTAGGATATTAAGTAAAGATCATGTTCCATGAAGATATTTTGTACGTTTTCTACCTGTAATATTTCAAAACTTAATTTTTGATTAGTAATATGCATTGCTAAGAACTTCATTTGGACAACTTTAAAAGCGATTTTCTCAATATACTCAAATAGTTGCATCTCAGCCAAATATTGTTCTATCCTAACAAACCATGCATCAATGGAAAGCTTATTTATTCATGATGTATAAATCTCAATTTCAAAGAATTGACCTTTATGACTGGTTTTGTGGTCCAGGGTCACAAATAAACACATGCATGAATTGTACATAAACATTGTACATAAATAAATACCAAACACTAAATGGTAATGATATCTGCAAACAAATAATGCCAATACATTTTCTACTGTTTTTTCTATTTATTTAGCCAGCTCTTAACATATAGTCATAAAACAAATAAATAAATATGTATTAGCTTATTCAATATTCAAAATGTTACTACAAAAAAAAAGGTTATGGTGAGGGAATAATACAATTGTGACCCTGGACCACAAAACTAGTCAAAAAGGCCAATTTTTGGAAATCATCAGAAAGCTGACTAAATAAGCTTGACGTAGGGTTTGTTAGGATATATATTTAAGGGGGGGGGGGGGGGATATCAAAATATTGAGAAAATCGCCTTAAGTTCTTAGCCATGCATATTACTAATCAAAAATTAAGTACTGATATATTAACGGTAGGAAATTTACAAAATGTCTTCATGAAACATGATCTTTACTTAATATCCTAATGATTTTTGGCATAAAAGAAAAATGGATATAACTTTGACCCGTACAATGTATTTTGGGCTATTGCTACAAATATACCCATGCTATTTAACAAATAATAAAGATCGAAATTGGGGGGAAAAGGAAAATCCTTCTTGTTTATCCTTTATACACACAAACATGCATCCAAATGAACAGAAACAACCTAAACATGATACAGAAACACAGAAGTGCCGTCTCATTCACTGTGCAGTCGAGCCTTTCATTCCTTAAACAGCGCTGCTGCTTGTTTACTTTCATCTCCTTAGGGGTTAAATCTCTAAAAGCACATACCAACACATACGGTTGTCTGCTCTCTTGAGGCAGAGGGATGATCAATAGGAAACTGCCATTGATGACTTGTTTCTTTAAATCAAGCCTATAAATCCTTCTGGTCACTTCCTTCAATAGGAGTGAAGCTGGGATGAAGAGCGAGTTGCTCTTCAGGGTCATTGGAGCCATTGAATTTAAAAAGGCCCTCCACAGCAGGCTGCTCCCCGCAGCTGCCCTGTGACCGTGGAAATTAAGTTATGCCCCGTGTCAGCAAGTTTTCTTCTTCTTTTGGACACCCTTTCTACCTCGATCGATCCCCTCGGTGCTCATTTTTTCACATTTCTCCTATTCGTATTTATGAGAGAGTCTGTAGACACAAGGAGAGAGACTCTGGAGTCTTAGCTGGAGTATTCAGTGTTGGTAAATAGACATAATAGGCAACGATAGGACAGAATGAGGTATTGTGTGGTTGTAAGTGAGAAGGCCCAGCGCTCTCTGTCAATGTTAAGTCAATGGCCTCTCGTCGCAAAACACAAACACACACACGCTGCTCCTTTACCAACAGGTCTGCAGGGCTCAAGTGGAAAACCTCCTCTTTTTCTTGCTTTCCTCCACCCTCTTCATTCGCTCAGCCTCTGTGTCCTTCCTCCTTCGACATGCGCTTGTGTTTTGCTTGTCTGTGGGATAGTTTATTTGTCCTGTGGTCGGATGAAGAAGCTGGATGATGACTCCTGCTTCTGCGGGTGCAAGCGTGTGTCTGAAACAGCTGCTTGCTGCCAACAATTCAGAGCAGGCCATGTTAAGCCTGATCATTTGAATACTGGGTCAGACACAGTGTTAAGTAATGCTAACAATCATCTAAAAGATAAGTTTTAAATTAATCGTTTAATGTTCGTGGCTAAACAAAATAATTCAGCATTATTTATCTGAATGCCACGATGACAGAGGAATCCGCAAGAGAATGCGACTCATGCGCCAGCTTTCTGCTTTTAAAATGTTGTTTCTCATACACAAAGATTATAATTCTTTACAGATTTAGTGCTGTTTCTCATTCCCTGGAACCATTACCCAGCATTCCTTTCTCTTTACCCAGTTTAGGGGTTTCTCCTCCTGCGTCTGCACGCTTCCCTCCCCTGCGCTGCCTGTCAGAAGGATTTTATGGCTGTTGGTACAAAAAATGGGCTACGGGCTGCTCTAGTAAAAAACACCTCTCCCTCCATCACCTCATTATCCTCCTGAGTGAAAACAAGCGGCCAAACGTCTCCTTCTTCTGCCATTATTCCCTTAAGAGTGATCGAAGTTCCGCTGTTCCACTAGCGCCAACTGTTACAGCATGCATGAATTACTTCACTATTCTCATTTACCTGTAGAGTTGTTCAATAAACTTCATAGTGAGAATGAACAGTAATAAAATATTAAAACAATTCGGTTCTCAAGAGCTCAGCTGTAACATATAGACACTGAATTTTTGTCAGTTTAACAGCGCACACATATGTACATTGCCTATGTGCTGTCAATTCAAATAAACATATAGAGTTGAAGTCAAAAGTTTACATACACCTAGCAGAATCTGCTAAATGTTAATTATTTTACCAAAATAAGAGGGATCATACAAAATGCATGCTGTTTTTTATTTAGTACTGACCTAAATACGATTTTTCACATAAAAGACGAAAAAATGGTGGAAAATGGAAGAAGGGAAAACGATGCAGGAGCCAGGGGTGTAAACTTTTGAACAAAATGAAAATGTGTACATGTTTCTTATTTTGCCTAAATATAATTTTTTTTCATTTAGTACTGCCCTTCAGAAGCTACAGAAGATACTTAAATGTTTCCCAGAAGACAAAATAAGTACAATTTACCCTGATCTTCAAATTCAAACAAATTTCACCCCCGAGTGTTTGAACCTTCTGTAATAGTTGTATATGAATCCCTCAGTTGTCCATAGTGTGGAAAGATAGATCTTATAATCATACAGTCATTGTTGGAAAGAGTTCAAATACACACAAATGTTGAAAGACCACAAAATTTGTGGAACCTGAAAGATTTTTCTGATGAACAGCGGGCAGTTTAACTGTTCAGGACCAACAAGGGGTTCATAAACAACTATCACTAAACAAACCACAGCTGTGGATCATTCAGGTAACAACACATTTTTAAGAATCAAGTGTATGTAAACTTTTGAACAGGGTCATTTTTTATAAATTCAACTACTATGTTCTCTTGTGAACTATATGTAAATGTCTTTTATGTGAAATGGTCTGACTTTAGATTTGTGAAACTATCCTACATAAAACGTTTGCATGAAAGAAAAACAGCAGACAACTTTATTATCTGACAGCAGGTGGCGCTTGTGGAACAGCAGCCATATAGTGTTTTTCTACCGCTGTAAACAAAGCAGCTGTGCTTATAAACACTACATTAATATGCATTATACAGAGGCAAGATGCAAAGAAAATACCAGCAAAACTTTTCTAAAAACAGTCAGCTTACCTCAGAGATACATTCATGTAAACCCCCACCCCTAACTACCGTAATTCGTTTAACATCTCAATCGACTAAAATCGTCACATATTTTTATCGATTTCAACTGGCTCCGGGTGCACTGTTACATCACTAAAATATTTTGTCATTATTTACATAAAGTTGTTACAAACTTGTATGATTTTTTTTTCTTCTGTTGAACACAAAAGAAGAGGCAGCTACTGACTTCCATAGTTTTTTTCTTTGTACTATGAAAGTCAATGGCTACCACCATTTGGCTACCAATATTCTTAAAAATATCTTCTTTTGTGTTCAATAGAAAAAAAAGGTTTGAAGCAACATAAAGGTGATTAGATTTTGCCATTTTATCGGTGAGCTCTCTCTTTAAATATTTAACGCAATGTACATACAACTACCGTTGACCAACTAAGACTGAGATTCACTTTTTTTGTGAGCCAAACCCCTTTAGAGTATTTACTGGACCCCCTGAGATTCAATAATTTAACAATATTAGCATGTTCAAGATTCTCCGATGTCAACTACACTACCAGTCAAAAGGTTTTTGAACAGTAAGCTTTTAAATGTTTTTAAAGTCTCTTCTGCTCACCAATCCTGCATTTATTTGATCAAAAGTACGGCAAATACTATTACTAATTCTACTAGTATTTGTACTATTTAAAATATTGTTATACTGTTTTCTATTAGAATATATTTTTTAATTATTTTAAATTTATTTCTGTGATCAAAGCTACATTTTCAGCATCATTACACCAGTCTTCAGTGTCACATGATCCTTCAGAAATCATTGTAATATGCTGATTTGCTGTTCAAGAAATGTTTTTATTATGATTATTATCAATATTTAAAACAGTTGAGTGCATTTTTTACAGGATTCTTTGATGAATAGAAAGATCTAAAGATCAGCATTTATCTGAAATAAAAAGTTTTTTAGCATTTTAAAATTTAAATGTTTTTGCTGTACTTTAGATTAAATAAATGCAGGCTTGGTGAGCAGAAGAGACTTCTGTTTTAAAAAACATTAAAAATATTACTGTTCAAAAACAGTAATATGTCTACCCGCATGTCATAATTCATTTTTAACAAGTATTTTTTTTTTATTTAAAACATTTTATTTAAATTTTAATTACTAGCATTTCATCGACTTTCATTTGCAAACAGTTTGGGAAACCCTGAACTATGCCAGCGCCATTTGAAAATGCCACTGCCATCTAGAAAGAACAAACATGCTTCACTTTCACCAAAACTCATGTCAGTGTTTACAACAAAAATGGTAGGAGTTGTTTCCAGAGTTCCAACAACATAAGAACGGGACATTAAGCTTGCTCTATTGCACTAAATACAGGGTGCAGATTTAGAAGATGCCCTTAGCGAATTCTCAGGTAAGTGATCTCTTTGTGACCAACTTAATCCTGAGCTTTCGCACCCAGGCAAAAGCAGCAGACCCCTCGAGAGAGCCAGGACACAGGTCTTTTTACTCATTTCAAAGAGCCGTGAACTCAACAAAGGTCTTCCGTGATGAAATCAAAGTGGCAGCTTGGTGAAGAAAAAACCCTGATTTGTCTCTTAAAGACCAAAGAACAAAGAAAAGAACAGTTTCTTCAAATCTTAAAAAGGGAGCATATGGGTGGAAAGAGAAAAGAATAGTTCAAAAAGTAAAAAGAGCAAGTAATAAACAAACAAAGTGTTTAAGCTCACACCTTCCGTCGTATCATTTAGAAAACAACTGTTACTTAGAAAAAAGACTACAAGGGGTATAGCTAGCCTCAGCCAGCAACTTCACTATTAAAAAATACCTTGTGCTAACTTTAAAGGATTAGTCTAAATCCTACCCAACGAGCTTTCCATTTCAGTGCTCAGCCCAGGCTCAGCCATACCAACTATCTACATGTCTCATCACTTATCACATCATTTCTCAAGAGCTTGACATCGACTATTCTTCAGTCTAACCTACGCTTGAGCACTACGACAAACGCATTGAAATATTATGAGCTAAGGAATAGTCACAAAATGTTGCTGAAATATAACTCGAAAGCCCCGCTGTGAGGTTTCCTGTAGTTTTCCCGTACCTCTTGGACGTGGAACGATTTTTTTTTTTTGCCAAGAGGTAATTGAAAACACAACAAGTGAAGTGTACGGCCTCAAGACAATTGGTGCATTATCTGAATTAATAATGAAGGAACTCTTAAAGTAAAACTACATTTTTGTTTTTTGAACTTTGCTCAATTTTTGAACTTCACTAAAATAGAACCTTCACTCTCTCTCTGTCAGGTTCTTTTTCATATAAACCATTTGAAACCACTTCCATGGCAGTATTCTCCTCCAGTTTCACCCATAATGCCACTGCAGGAGAGTTACAGCCAAAAAATCCATCTTTTTATTGAAGAGGCCACAGTGACATGACTAGTTTAGATGCTCGATTTCAATTGTTCCATCCTATTGGCCATTCTGAGTGCCCTCTCATTATTTCATACGGCGCATGCTGAGTTCTATTGCGTGGACTGAAACTGAGCGCGAGAGGGAAAAAAAATGTGGTCTTCGACTACCCCCCAAAGATGATGAAGTACATAGGCAGCAGTGGGGACTGCATAGAGTATGTGGACCGGGGGCCAGCGGATCTTTCCCACATGCTACCCCGTGGTTCGGCTCTGAAGAGGTGTCAGCGAGCTCTAGAGGAATGAAGTGCCTGGGCATTGTGCTGTTGAACTATTATGTGCTTAACATTACCATGACAAAAGTGCCACTCGACTTCTCCTCCATTCAGCTGGCTGAAGGGCCCTTGTCCCCACTCTAATAAAACATTTTGCAACCATCACCCCCATTTGAAGACCCTGGTGACAAGAGTGGGAGAATAAGAGTGGTGGGTTTTAACAGCATGAAGCTGAGAGACAGAGAGAGGCCTAGCTGGACATGATTAAATGACATGGAGGTAACAATATATGCATATATGCACTCTCAAACTCCAATCCGCAAACATGTCATTTTTTTCCCTTGTGGAAACGTTTACCAACAAGCAAGCCTTTACGCCATAGAGAGAACTTGGCGCAAATTTGTTCATGTGTAAAATGGAAATACACACAAAATCTAGAAAGACATCTACAGGATGTTTGACCGAAAATTAGAGTAGTTTCTCTACACGTCTTTCACCATTTACAAAACCAACTTGGGTATGATAAATGTACTGTATAATTTATCCCAGACACATACTTTCACTTTTAGTCTCTCTTTATGAAGATTGCTGAAGGGTCACCAGTCACATTGGAGATTTTAAATGAGCTTTTTAGCAAAATTATAATCAATAATCACTGTAGGATATGAGTGAACCTGAACTTTACACAGTCCACACCCTGAAAGAGAATTTCTACTGGCTTTCCATTTCAGTATCTGAAAAGATCAGTCCACTTGTTACAAGATAATCAATGTGCGGTTTGTGTTGTTTTGCTACTGTTTCTCTTAGTTTAGAAGAACTAAAGTCCTGCTTTACACTTGCTGTATACTAGTGGCGTGCAGACAAAAGGACTTTAAACAAACACAGTGATTGAAAAATAAATAAACCTCTGTCTGTCTTGGCCCAGATGCAACACGGACACCCCAGGGAAAAGCCACTCGTGCTTTTGTGTTCGCATTCTAAAGATATCCAAATATCAGAGTTTATGCCTTCAGCAAACACTTCTGTTTGCGAAGTCGTGTGTCGCGCTTCAAGCTCCTTATGTGTGTGACACTTAATCTGTTCCTGAAAAGCTGTGCTGCGCTAGCTAGCATATTCTACTTTTAGCATTGGAATCCATGCACTTTGTAATGACACTATGAAATAAGACAAAGATAAAAAAAAATTACACATAGTCGGTTTGAGTCTTTGTACTTTAGTTTTTATGCCTTCTATAAAAAGAACATCACTGAGGCAGTCATACAGTGGATTTAGACATTTCTACACAGTAAATAGTTCATCTTAGATAACAATTAAAAGATTCTCTGAAAATCTGTACACTGTACAATATCTTAAAAGAAAAATAATTACAACAAGCATTTAACTTCCCTTTAAAGCTGGAATCATCACCCTTTGTTTCGAAGGTTGCTTTATGACAAAAATAAAGTTCTCTCTTTTGAATCTCTAGGACTTTCATAAGATGTATCAAACGTTACTAGCTAATATAGAGATCTACTCCTTATTCATTCCAGCATCCCAAACCCTTTTTACAGAAGTTACTTATCCAAAGTCATTTGGAACTTTATAAAAATACTTTACATATTTAAAAAATCTAGTTTTACATTGGCAGTGCACAGTTTTATAATTACAACTTTCGCTGTTAAAATGTCTAGGTAACAAAATAAACTTTTTCTATATCTTTAAGGAAATAAATTTGTCTTTTACAAAATAGGCAAGTTGGTGTTTAAGGCAGTTGACTGACCTAAAGTACTTTGTATCCCTGCTCTTAACTTCAGAATCAGAATTTTAGCTTGACAATAAAAACTTTCATTAGACAAGGCATTGTTCACCTGGGCCGAATCTGTAGCTGTAAATTTGCATAGTGAATCAAAACACATTTAATGTGACAATTTAAGTTTAAGAACTGCACCTCAGTGTCACACAAAGCTTAGTTTGTACTCTTTGGAGAAAAATCATGTCAAGCTGTGTTTACACTTATTCCTTAAAGCTATTTTTATGCTACTAGTATTTATTTTATTTGCTAGCAAGTAATCCAACAATGACCTTTTCTTAAATTCACTGGATTCTTTAGGAATTAGTGTTTACTTGTAATTTTGCTACTAGTCACTATCCCAAGTCACGTCAAGTAACTAATGCATTGTTACTGGTATAACATTTTTAGCATTCAATTTCATTGGGAGCTGTTTCAGAAATTATTCAAATGTGTACTTGTTCTTTTTTTTTTAAATTTAACTTCAAAGTTTATTTGATTTTATGGCCACAAAAGTAGCCACTCTGACTTGTCATTACATATCATCACTAAAAGCGACAGTAACTAGCGATATGAGAAAGTTTACTTTCTCATATTGACAGAATTGGGATAAATACTATTAACTACTGGGAAAGCTACTAGTAACTAGTAAAAACAAGTACTGGGTCCTAATGAACACCTAATGAAAGTTGAAAATGATAGTCACTATTGGATTGCTTGCTATACATAAAAATAAAGACTAGATTGTTTTAAGGAATAAATGTTTAAACAGCTAGCCATTAGCGAACTGGAAAGCAGGAGAAAAATGAAAAAATGCACTATTCCCGAACAGCCGTTGGAGCAGATCATTAACTCGACTTCAAAGTGATCAAGGAAGCGGCACTAGAGCCAAAATGGATGCCACCACAGTCAAAACAGAACATGCCACAAAAGCAGAACCTGTGTTCCTCGTGGGCTCTGGTTCTGGGTAATCCTCATCATCGGGCTCATCATCGTCCAAGCCGCTGGAGCCTTCTTCATCCACGAGGGGAGAGTCAAAGCAAAGCGTTTTCATACTATTTTTGATAAACTCGCAGATAGTCCGCTCTGAACCATCACAGACGCAAGTATCCAGGAGTTGAGCTTTGGGGAGTTTGCGCATGTAAGCGATGACATTGCGGCATGGGTTCGAGCAGCTGGAGCCGCTAAAGAGTTTCCCGCAGTGGAGTAAATAATCGCCCATGGCGCTTCGGCACTGGATGTCCCGCTCGCACTGGCGCCGGGCTTCGGTGCAGCCCATGCTGCTGGTTTTGGGCAAGCACGGCTCGATGGATCGTTTGATCTCCCGGCAGCGGGGGTCCGAGGCGCAGCTGCAGTCCTCCAGCGCCGGGCCGCTCTTGGTCAGGTTGAGTTGCACCAGCGACGAGATGCAGTGACTCGGACACTTCTTCCTCTGGCCGCTCAGGATCGAGTCGCAGGCGTGCAAATACTGGTCGTAAGCGTAATGACAGTCGGGCTCCTGATGGCAGTTCAATATCGCTTGCCAGCAAATCAACCGACGGCCGTGGTGGTTGGAGGAGGCAATGGAAAAACAACTAAAACACACAAGCACACAAGCGAAAGGCCAAATGAATGTGTGCGCGCCACGAACCAAACCTGCACGAGTTGCCATATCGAAGTCCGTAATCGTTTGGCTGGCGTCAGGGCAGTTTTAAACATGCATATTTCATATTTCCATTGCATCTAGTGAGGGAAAAATCCCTCAGCTCAGATCCTCTTTGCAAGGTCCATCCAACAAAAAAAGTTTGCTCCACAATTGCGGTGAATCTATAAAGACATTTTCCTGTAATCCATGTATTGAATTACGAAAAGTGCTATTTCCAGCAAACGTCGTTCACTCCATCTTCCCGGTTCGTGTCCGTGTGACAGTGCGATGATTCCTCCTTCCACCTCTTGTCTTTCTTGTGGGCAGAAGTGAGGAGCTCAAGAGCTCGTCCTCTCGCGTCTCTCACTCACATCCAAATGCGCTCGCGAGCTACTAACATCACGCTTCCTCGACCGAACTGATAAATTCACGGGCGTGCGCTTGTCGTCCGTCATTAAGTACGCATCGGGACGCGAACAGATAATAACACGGCGTTCAAATTCACACACTGGCCCCTTTCTGACCCGCTAGTTTTGCTTTATCCATTCTACTCCTGCGGAAGTTTTAGGGATTCCTATTGGTCAGACCGTTTGTTGTTGCAAATCTCGACGTCAAGTAAGGGGCGGGAGAATGGGGGTGGGGCATGATGGGTCAGGAATGGTCTCTCTCCAAAAGGTTTGGATTACCTCAGAACAGAACGTGAGTTAGAAGCACAAACCACTGTAGTTTCTCAGACTTTGACGAACATGTATGACTGACAGCATCAGTGTTGCTTGAATGCATGAATACTTGATCATATAGACTCAAGACTGCACTTTTGCACTGTTAAGTTTCAATTAGGCTAGTGTTTGTAGCTCCTCTGAGACCAAGTCAAACTCAAGTCTCAGTTTTTTTTAAAAGCAGTATGCAAACTGTTTAAGGGCTTTTTGGTAACACTTTACAATATGTAAATAATGTATTAACTTACATGAACAAAGAATGAACAATACATTTATTACAGTTGTTAATGTTAGTTAAAATACAGCTGTTCGTTGTTGGTTCATGTTCGTTCACAGTGCGTTAACTAATGTTAACAAACACAACTTGTGATTTCTAATAATGCATTAGTAAATGTTGATGTTAACAAGAACTAAGATTAATAAATGTTGTAAGTGTTGTTCATTCTTAGCTCATGTTAACTAATGTTAACTAATTTACCTTATTGTAAAGTGTTACCAACTTTTTCAAGGAATTCACATTATCACAGAATTTAACAGGATTTCACAGGAATTAACAGCGTTTAAACAGTAAAAGTAAATAAGATAATCTGTTGAGTCATTAAGATTTCTTCATGTTTTTCTATAGGCTTACCATGAATTTATTATTAATTAGATTAAAAATGCATTCATTTGTGAAAAGCTGAATTTTCAGCAGTCATTACTTCAGTCTTCAGAAACCATTCTAATATGCTGATTTGCTGCTAAATAAACATCATACAACTATTATTATCAAAGTTGAAAACGGTTGTGCTGTATAGTCTTTTTGTAAAAGCCATGATAATTTTTTTTTCCAGTATACTTTGATAAATAGAAAGTTCGAATGATCTTTTGTGACATTGTAAATGTATTTGTCACTTTGAATCAACTTAATACATACTGAAACAAAGAAAAACACTTCTGACCGTAAACATTTAAACAGTAGTGTATACAGAATACAGTTTAAACTAAAATGTATTCAGATACCTTCAACATATCTCACAATTTATTAGTTTAGAAAATGGTAATAAAATATGACCAAAACTCAGAGTTAAACTGTGACAGAACAAATTCATCTTGATAATGTCAGATAACTTTGATAGAAAGGTATGTAATGGATTACATTCAACCAAAAGTTCAGACTGTTAGTATGACAATATTTATACAACTATCAATACTTTGTTGACCAGTTACCAAGCAATGCTTAATTTAGTTAAATCTGTGGTGTAAAAAATAAGAATGTTTGGGTATAATATGCCACAGTTTACTTTATTTTGCCATCTTCACTTGCTTAAACTATAGTGTCCTGCACCCACTAGTAAAAAATATAAAAAATGATATCGGGTGTCTGAATAATTTTTGGTTTGTCTGTATAATATATAGCTATACAGTATATTACAGATGGCGAACAAGAAACAATTTCCTTGTAGACCCAAAGACTTCTATAAAGTAACTTCTCAACGCTCAAGTCAATCTTTGTGCAAATCAAGTGCGAGTTTCCATCCATGCTCATTAAATCTAACTACACATGAGTTTTCATGAAGGAATGTAACAAATGTGTTGTGGAAAGTCAGTTTTCTTTTATCAGATGTCACTGCATCTGTAATGTATTTATTTCAAGAAATATATAATTAACATTTGGCCTTTGCTAAAATGCAAAGCTGTTACTATGCCAGATTTAATTTTTTAAGTTTTTCTCCTTCTAGACAAGATCTTATAAAATAAATTCTTACATTTCACTGCAAATTGAAAATGCATTTTGGGCGAATGTCATTTCAGCTTGATCCAGACGAGGAATGTGTTTGAAAATGATAGTTCCTGGCTCACTGCACCGTGTCTAGTCAATTACAATAGAAAAAGAGACATTGGCTAACAGCAGCAACATCGACTCTGGCTTCAGATATAAATATACCCCATGAGCCGTGAAAAAAGGTGGACTCCTTATGTGTAAAATGATAACATGCAAGTTCACACTTGAACATGAAAAGGGGGCATTTGCTGATGCTTAGGACGGAGGATCAGTCGGTCCACCTAGCACAAAGAGGGTTTGTGTTTCAAACACTACTCTGGAGTTAGGAATGTACCTTTAGGCCACTGTGCACCGAGCTTCTGACCCTAAACAATGAACTCAATGTCAGTTACGGATGGTCAGATCTGACAGTAACGTTTTTGCACCAGTTTCAGGTGATGGATGTAGGGAACTCTATACCCCATGAGTCAAAAGTCTTGAGAGCACAATGATTTCATCTAGAGATAATAGTTGCTTCACTCTGTATCTAATAGTGAGATCAACAACCACCTTAGCAACAAGTAACTATTCCAGCTTTACCATTGGGCATCAAACATCATTCTTTCCATTTTCTTGTAATACCTGAATCCAGTAACAGCTTCATTTAGAGTTAAAGGAGATCTAAACAGAGGGAGGATAACATTTATAAACAACTGTTTTCTTTGGCAGGCCGAATTTAAATAAGCCAGATGCTCATGCAAGAAAGAGCTGCATGCCTTTAAATGGGGATTTATTTAAATTAACAGCATACAGCTTCAAATGGGGATACATGCCTCAATAATAAATTAATGGCAAACACAATGAACTCGTAGCACAAATGACGTCCTTCCCGGCTCATTATAAGAGAACCATCAATTGGGAAACATTATTAGCTTGACTTGTTTATGATACCATGCTTTGGTCAAATAATATACAATAACAAGATGGTATTTTTGAGCAGGGCTTTGGAAAATTTTGGGTGAGTGTTGATGTGTGTTGATACAGTAAAAGTAAAGCACAACTTATTATTATTATTGGTCAGAAAATTTTTCTTCTTATCCCACATTCTAAAATATTAGGGTATGTTTATGTTCGTTGCTCAATATAATAAATGTTACAGTCAAATGTTACCAGTTATCATGCAATTAAGATAAAGGTAAAAGTCACAGATTGTGATTATAATTTTATAGCTCAACATGTACTGCCAATTTAAAATGTTTTAAAATATATAACGCACTTTATATGGCTAAAAGAATGTGCTCATGCCCTTTATTTTTTGCTCCAATCTAAGAATACCTTTCTTACACTTTTGGAGGCCTTAATGAGAAACAGATTCCTTACAATAATCCGTGGGGTGCTGTTGCCAAATTCTTGACCCCGATGGATGACCCCAAAAAAAAACTCGCCTGTGCTGTAATTAGAATAAACTCACATCATTTTTTCCCCTTTTCATTTTATCATGGCAGTAGTGGAGGAACACTATTCACATAGCAATCATACAGCCACAAAATGAACTCAAAGAACATGGCTATCAATACTACAATAGAGCAACATATTTAAAAAAAAAAAAGATTGTTGTACATTTCTATCCATTAATCATTTAATATGCAAATGTAAATACATGCATATTTCTATTAAAATACAATAGATTTTCATTTTAATAGTTTTCAGGAAACATTATGGATTCAGCAGGATCATGTCAAATGGCTATCAAATTTTCCTTTTTTTTAGCACCATTCAAAAACTGTATAAAAGTATTACTAATGGAATTTCTGACATATTTTGAAATGGATCCTCATAAAAGATCCTACTGGATTTCCCCAAAAAATAAACCAGAAAAAAAGGAAGTTTCAGTTTATACAGTTGGATCTTAATTGATTCTTAGCGGGTTCTTATGGGATTGGTTCCAAATTATGATGGAATTATAACAACATTTCCACAGGAAGTTGTGACACAGCACAGCTGCTCTTAGTTTTATTGGGGCTCTAAACACACCAACAACTGTTGTTAGTTCCATGATAGAGATATAGACAGCTGCCCTATACTGTTGTCCAGAACTGTTTAGAAATGAGCTTGTGCTGAAGTCCGAGAAACAAGTTTCAAAACGCAACATATTACCAGGGACCGAATTCACAAAAAGCTTTAAAACATTTCTTAAGATAAATTACAAGAAGTTTTCAAATATGAAGGTGGGGGGGTCCCCCATTAAAAATCACATTCTGGGGTGTGAAATACACATTTTTTGTTAGGATTGGTAAATTCGCATTCCAGGGGCTAAATATGTCATTATTGGGGTTGCTTCAATCCGCTACATCAAAAACAACTCGCTAACTTGCTAAAATACTCCTCTCTGTGCCAATCACAATAGGCTTGGCCAGCTGACCAATCAGAGCAAGGGTTTACAGAAAATTAAGGTCAAAACAGATTTGTACAAACCGTTTTGAAATCATGGACAAATGACTTTGTATAAATGTATATTATGGGAAAATTACAATGTTTTCTGACCTTAGATGCATTTAAACCTGTTTTAGGGAACTCCAACACAATATTAAGACACTTTAAAAATATATATGACCTGCTCTTTAAGTTTTGTCTTAAGAGCAATCTTAAGAAAATTCATGAGAACATTCTTAAAGGAGTAGTTCACTTTCAGAACAAAAATGTACAGATAATGTACTCACTCCCTTGTCATCCAAGATGTTCATGTTTTTCTTTCTTCAGTTGTAAGGAAATTATGTTTGTTTGTTTTTTTTGATGAAAACATTTCAGGATTTCTCTCCATATAATAGACTTCTATGGTGCCCCCGAGTTTGAACTTCCAAAATGCAGCTTCAAATGGCTGTAAACGATCACAGCCGAGGAAAGAAGGGTCTTATCTAGCAAAACAATGTTTTTTTTTTCTAAAAAAAATTACAATTTATATACTTTTTAACCTCAAGTACTTGTCTTGTCCAGCTCTGTGTGTACTCTGTGTAGAGATTAAAAAGTATATAAATTGTAAATGTTTTTAGAAAATAACCGATCGTTTCGCTAGATAAGACCCTTCTTCCTTGACTGGGATTTAGAACCCTTTAAAGCTGCATTTAAACTTCATTTTGGAAGTTCAAACTGAGGGGCACCATAGAAGTCCATTATATGGAGAGAAATCCTGAAATGTTTTCCTCAAAAAACAATTTCTTTACGACTGAAAAAAGAAAGACATGAACATCTTGGATAACAAGGGGCTGAGTACATTATCTGTACATTTTTGTTCTGAAAGTGAACTACTCCTTTAAGAAGATTTTTTTTTTTAATTAAGTTAAAAAATAAAAAGAAAATGGCCATTAAGAAGACTTTTTTTTTTTGTCTTAAGAATGTTTTGTGAATCTGTCCTCAGTACTGGTTTAAAGTGTTAAAAAAATACATCATCTTTTTAATCTGGACATAACTCTGCTTCATTTTTCTTTTTCATGAATAATACAAAGCCAAAAACCAACCCTAAGCCACTGAGCTTTTCAGGGAGTATAATCTGTATCTCTGTGGAGTGTCCGCTGGAATCCAGCCATCAGTATCGCAGTCAGGGAGGATGTTGACTAAAAACCTCATTCACTCTCATTCCATTCCAGCATTGCCATCAGCTGCCATCCCATCTTCTGACTGACACCAGATAGGAGGACAGATATCTTGCCAAGTCCTGTTTGAACCCATGGCCATGTCAACTCCCTTGATCAGCGCACACACACACTCACACAGACCAGCTGTTCCAACACATGGCCCCCTTGCCTTTCCATACTACAAGTGACTATTTATACAGGCCTAAGGGCCCGTCATTCCACTGCAAAGAGGGGAAGAATGCCATGTGTGCATATGGGGCCGGCCAATAAAGACATAACCCCTCACAGACATGACCTTAATCCCACAAATAAGGAGTGCAGCATGGAAGAATTTTACTGCATGAGACACAACAAAGCCTGACAGTAAAAACGAGTGGCAACCACAAACATTCTTTATGGGCATTAATGATATTTAGAAATCAAAGAGCAACGCTAAAGTCACGCAAACACAGACTTGTTCATTCAAATTTCAAACTTCGAATACAAGGTCAGGTGTGCAAATAACTCAGATGAGTAATTCCTTAAAACTTGCACTTAAATATTGGCCCGTGTTGTTTCCCACACCCAGATGTAATTATGCACTCCTTTGCTATTCTTTCATAATAGTTAATTTGCCAATTTGTTGATGTTTCTGGCAAGCTGCGTTCATTACATGAATACTTCAAAAGTATATTAGTATAAAATATTCACGACCAAATCAAACATAACCACACCTGTCAAGCTGTGGCTGTGGCTGTGGTGGAAAGATGTTCTCTGAATTTCTGAAGCCCGTTTCAAACAACTTGTCTGCCCTGTATTGGTATTTCAAAGAGGCATAGCTTGTAAAACACAAGCTCGCTGAACCTTTAGTAACCTTGTGACGGTAAAGGGTAAGTGTCAAAACTGGCATGCAGGACTCCACCTCCACAATCAGCCCAAATATCACCTTATCCTTTCGCCCTCTGACCCCGAAAAGCCTGGTTATGGAGACGTAAAGAACGAAGTAGGCAGGTAATGTGAAACCTTTAGCATGGTTGTCCCTTTTGGTACATTATAGCCCCTGTAATGTTATGGGGCCACTTTGTTGAAGCGATCACTGTGGGCCTGAACGCTAGCCACCGCAATGCTTAGACTAACTGAATGACACAATGGTTTCTTCTCTAAATAAACAGATGTAGGGAGACTGTTAAAACTCCTAGCCCTCTTTTCTCCCTGCCAGAATTTTCTTCCCTTAACTCCCATCTGCGAGCTGTAAGAGCAATTTCTCGCTCTCTTCTCCTCTGAGAAATGCTAAGTTTTCGTTCTGGGCAGCTGTGGAGCTCAGCCCTGCCCTTCTTATTTTACCGCTTTGATTAGATGATATCAGCTATCACCTCGGGCCCACATAATTGCATCTCGCTAGCTTTCTCTCTCTTCGTTTTTCTTTCCCACAGGCACATGCTAAAGAAATTGCATATGTCAAGCCCTCGGACAATAAATTTTCTGTTTTAGATTACAACAACGGTCACATTCTCTACCTAAGAGTCTTCCATTAAATGTGATTTACCTGTTGCTAAGAGCATTTTGGAGAGGGTAATGACTATATGGTAACAGAGAGAAAAGGGGATACAGATACAGTATCATTCAAATCTCGGGGGTTCATAAGTTTGTGAGTATAGAAATTAATACTATTATTCAGCACCGTGGTATGCATTAATTTGAACAAAAGTGACAGTAAAGACATTCATAATGTTACAGATTCCTATTTTAATGAAATGCTGAGGTTTAAAGTTTCTATTCATCAAAGAACCCTGAAAAAATACATCACCATTTCCATAAATATTAAGCAGCACTGTTTTCAACATTCATAATAATAATAACTGTTTTTGAGCAGCAAATCAGCATATAGAATGATTTCTGAAGAATCATGTGACACTAAAGACTGAAGAGTAATGAATGCTAAAATTCAGCTTTCACCTAACAGACATTAGTTACAGTTTAATATTCAAATAAAGTTAACTATTATTTTAGCTTATTTTAAACTAATATTTGTGCTGTATTTTATATTATCAAATAACTGCATAAGAGCTCACCAAACTTTTTGTAATGAATGTCTTAAAAAAAAACACTTCATAAACCACATTATATGTGTTATTACATTGCTGTTCAAAAGTTTGGGATCAGCAAGTTTAAAATAATGGTTTTCTATTTTAATATATTTTCAAATATGATTTATTGCTGTGATGCAAAGCTGAATTTTCATCAGCCATTACTCCAGTCTTCAGTGTCACATGACTCTTCAGAAAACATTTTAATATTCTAATTGATCATCACTGTTGGAAAAAGTTGTGCTGCTTATTTTTTTGAAACCTGTGATACTTCAGGATTCTTTAATGAATACAAAGTTGAAAAGAACAGCTTTTATTCAAAAACAGAAATCTTTTCGAACAATAGGGCCTATAAGTCTCTGTTATCACTTTTTATCAATTGAACACATCCTTTGTGAATAAAAGTCTTAATTCCTTTCAAAAAAAGAAAGAATAAACATTTACTGACCACAAACTTTTAAATGTTAGTGTATATTGTATAGTTACATTTTTTTTAAAATAAATACTGTTCTTTTTAACTTTTTACTTATTAAAGGATCTCAAATATTTAGCAGCACAACTGTTTTCAACATTGATAATAAATCAGCATATTAGAATGATTTCTGAAGGATCCTGTGACACTGAAGACTGGAGTGATGATGCTAAGAATTCAGCTTTGCACCACAGGAATAAATTACATTTTAAAAATATATCCACATAGAAAACAGCTATTTTACATTGAAATAATAATGTTTTTCTGGATTTTTAATCCAATAAATGCAGCCTTGATGAGAATAAACTTCCAAACGTTTGAACAGCCGTGCATATGTGCATTGAAATTAATGTTTTGCTCAAACTGTGTTCCTGTTGGTCTAGATTATTTTAAGCAGAACAATAAGTCTTTCAGAAAATGTAAAATAAAGCCTCAGCAAAGTCATGCAATTGCAATGGATACACACACAATCAGTTAATAACTTTGCAATCCACAATCATCTATAAAAATACCATTGTCGCAACTCCCATGAGAGGTCTGTAAATCATCTAAATGGCTCAGGGTTAGGAAATTTTGTGAGAACTTTGCTTTTTCGGTCACTATGAAGTCATATTATGCATTAAGCTGAATCAGTTCAAAACAGCAGCACTGTTAAATAGCAATTATACATTTAATATCTGGTTATTCCTGGAATTACACAGGCAAATTATTGTGTAGGGTTATTACAGGGTAGCCTAGAATAATAGGGTGGTTTTGCATGTGTTACTTTGTATGTGTATGATTAGCAGATCCTGACTGGTTTCTCTGTTATCTGTACAACCCTCAGCCAAACTAATATATTCTCTGGTCTCCAGCTTTACGTACAACCGTGTGTATAAAAAAGCAAGACTGTGCCTGCAAAACATTTCATTATTTTGACACAGGATGATTCTAGCTGTAAACAGAGTCTCAGGTTAATAACAGGCAGCTGGGCAGTTATGGACACTTGCTAGCTGCCACTATCTCTAACTTACCATGTGACTCTTTCATGTGGACAATTTTAAACAAATAATCTTTAAACACTTTACTTTAGGTCTTTATATCCCGGTATAGTGGATTATAAAAGCATAGTTATAATTCATAGTACTTATGTATTATGAATTACTATTTTTACACTTTTTAAAAAAAGTATAATGCATTAAAACAACCAATTAATGCAACAAGGAATCTGCAAATATTATAATGTATATTAACTTTGGTTACAATTATTTTGAAAAGAAATGCATTTTAATGTAAATTATGAATACCTTCATTATGCATAAGGCTTCAAATAAAGTGTTTATACAGCTTTCATCAGATGTTGTTTCTGTCAGCACCTATAAATATGTTCCCTAAATGTGTCTGCTATTGACAGGGATGAAAGGAAATATGCAGGAAAGTGTCGTGCAACGGTAAAATTTTACTGCATCCATTAATAAAGCTGTTTTTAATTATAACCAGGTGTGACCTTATTAGCCAAGCGATAAATTCACAACTGCATAAATCTCAGTCAGAGAAAATGCAAGCTCAGCATTAACATAGCACAGCGTTTTATGAATCCTATTTGTTACTATTATAAATGATCAAGAATGCAAGCTGTCGCTAATCAATACGAAAAACACTCTTTAAAAAGACTTTGCAAGAACCAGATGCTCATTTGCAATACACGCCTAAAAATTCCCACACAACACTCATCACTTCGCTCTCAGCTGAGCTCGGTTAATGACAACATATCTACATGCTGGTATTTTGCAATAATGCGCTCATTAGTGTCTGGTTTCTGCTAGTACTGCCATTGCTTATGACTCTGGAGTCCCACAGATGTCTTCAGACATATTCATCACTTCGTGCCTAAAGGTCACTGCTCAGTAATCCATCAGGAACTTGCTTCTTTTCCTCCCGGAGTATGGTTCAGGCTGAGGTTACAAACATCACTCTAGATTTATGTGCAGGGAGGTTGCACTTTTCTACCATAGGTTGTAATGTTGTGTGATTGCCCTGTCATGGTTGCCCGTGGTAGTACAGTCATGGCCAAAAGTTTTGAGAATGTCACAAATATTAGTTTTCACAAAGTTTGCTGCTCAACTGCTTTTAGATCTTTGTTTCAGTTGTTTCTGTGATGTACTGAAATATAATTACAAGCACTTCATACGTTTCAAAGGCTTTTATCGACAATTACATGACATTTATGCAAAGAGTCAGTATTTGCAGTGTTGGCCCTTCTTTTTCAGGACCTCTGCAATTCGACTGGGCATGCTCTCAATCAACTTCTGGGACAAATCCTGACTGATAGCAACCCATTCTTTCATAATCACTTCTTGGAGTTTGTCAGAATAAGTGGGTTTTTGTTTGTCCACCCGCCTCTTGAGGATTGACCACAAGTTCTCAATGGGATTAAGATCTGGGAAGTTTCCAGGCCATGGACCCAAAATTTCAACGATTTGGTCCCCGAGCCATTTAGTTCCCTTCCGGAGGGAACTCTACGTTGCGTCCTGGTGGACACTTTGGGAACTGCCTTCAGCGTGACCGGTTCTGAAACGAGGTATAGAATAACGACAGTGAACTTGACACTGGCCGGCGCCAGCCCGTGACGTCATCAGCAGGTGCCTGCTTAGTATAAAAGCAGGTGCCTGAGAGCACAACACCATCTTTTTGTCTTCAGAGTCCTTCGTTCTAGCGAGTGAGTATAGCGATGCCTAGGAGTAATCTATTTAGGAAGTGCGCGGATCCGTGTCAGAGAAGTCTGACACCTGATGACGCGCACGACCTCTGTGTAATGTGTTTGGGTGTTGAGCACGCGCGCTCCGTTCTTGAGGGAACGGAGTGCGTCCATTGCGAGGGTTTCTCTATTAAGAAACTTCGCTCTCGTCTGGCCCTTTTTTCGAGGGAATCGGGCCATCCATCTACCCCACGCGGCTCCGGCCCCGCGGCAGCTGAGGCTGCTCGGCGGCTGAGGTCCTGGGGTTCTCAGGTGGAGCTGGCTGACGAGTTTGAGAGAGGAGTAACTCTCTCGCGCCCGTCAGCCGGAGATGAGGAGGCGCTGCTAGCGGAAGATGTGTTGTCTCTCACATCTTCCGATCCTGCAGCGAGTGCTCTGCTGGCTTTGAGCCAGGGCGAGCAGGAGGCTGAGATGGAACAAGATGATATCTCTGAGTCCATACAGCCCCCTTGCCCCGCATATGAGGAGCTGGTGTCTGTCATGGACCGCGCGGCTACCCGTTTAGATCTTCAGTGGAAGCCCGCTGGGGAAGAGGCCGCTCTGGGCAGGCTGGACGAGCGGTTTCTTCCCGGCTATGACAAGCCAGCTCCCGCGAGCCTCCCATTCCTTCCCGATCTCCATAAAGAGATCGAGAAGGCATGGGACAGACCATATTCGGCCCGCATTTACCGACATCAGCATGTGAATTATGCTGATGTCGAGGGAGTGCTGGAGCACGGATATGCGTCGATGCCCCCCATCGAGCAGACGTTCGCGAACTATCTCTCGGGGGGAGGGACATCGACCCTCAAGGCTCCGACCCTGCCTTCCAAGCCGCTTAGAGAAACATCGCGGCTGAATAGCAGGGCATATGCGGCAGCGGGCCAGGCTGGTGCTGCTCTGCACACTGTAGCGGTGTTGCAGGCGTACCAGGCTGACCTGCTGAAAGACCTGGACCGTGGTCTGGGGCTTTCCCCGGAGGAGGTGGCCGAGCTGCGCCACACCACAGATCTCTCTCTGAGGGCCACCAAGCAGACAGCGACCGCTGTGGGCAGGTCCATGTCGGCTATGGTGGCCACAGAGAGACATCTGTGGGTGAACCTGGCGGACATCGAGGATAAAGAGAAACGCTTTCTCCTCGATGCGCCGGTTTCGCCCTCTGAATTATTCGGCACATCCGTCGAGGCGGTGGTCGAGAGATTCAGAGAGGCGAAGGCGCGCTCGGCGGCATTCAAATCATGCATTCCTCGCCGGTCCACGCCCCCACCCGAACACCGGGGAAAACCGGGCCCGTCCTGGTTCAGGGATAACCAGAGACGAGGCCAGGTCGCCAGCGTGGCCACTCGGGGCCCTCCCCCTGGGAGGAGTCGGTCCCAGAGGAGACGTGATGCGCGGCATAGGAGAGAGGATCTACGGGAAACGATCCAGCGCCGCCGTAGTGGCAGGCCTGGGGCGGGCACCTAGAGTCTCCTCTCCGGTGCCCCTCACTTTCGTTCGGCCACCTGCCCTTTCTTTCCCCCTCACAAGACTCTGGGGCTGGGCCAATGATGATACTTCAATCTGATGGCCCAGCAGGTGAACTATAAAGACACTTTTTATAAATAAAAATGGTCAACTATGTATGTGTATGTTTCTTTTTTTCTACCAGCTTTGCTTGGGTGATTTTTATTGCAGTACTTGAGCTCTTCTTGAGCTCTACTGCCACCAAGCGCCGAGTGTAGTCAGGTCTCCCCTCGTTTAAAAGGAAAACAGTGCGCAGAGACCTCCACTCGTGGAAAATCCCTCATGGGTTAAGCGTTGTCAGGTTTTTAAAAAAAAAAAAAAAAAACCTCCGCTAAGAGTAAGCTTGGTACAGAAATGATCTAACATACATATACATACAAATATGTAAAAAAAAAAAAAGCCCCGCTTTGAAGTAGAAATCCTATATATTTAGCTGATAGGCCCTTTCTGGGCCTCGCTAAAATTATTTTCTGGTATTGTGACTGAAACCCAATCTGCCAGAACTGAGTGTAGCAGGCCTAGAAGGCCTCCTCTCTGTGATATCCTCTATATAGGGATATATAAATACTTCTTAGCGCTGAATGTAGCCAGGTCATTCTTAGACCTCCATTCATGAGAGCTTTTTTACTGGACTGAGTGTTGCTAGGCTCCCTCTATGTGAGGTATTTCTGTTAAGCCTCCACTTTCCAGAAATGCAGGCCGAAAAACACAAGGTTAAAGGCAGCTTGTGAACCCTTTTTCGTGGTCCTGTCACTATAAGCGTGGAGTGTAGTAAGGCCTCCCTTCCCTGAGAGGGTGTGTATACCAAGGCCTCCACTCGATAGAGCTTCCTCAGTTGAACGTCGTCAGGCTTGTTACGCTCGAGAGAGCTTGTAACCATTAAAGCCTCCCTCACTGAAAGCTCCGCTTCCGGGTTTTGCTATCGCCCGGGAATAATACAGGTGTTTTCCTCGCGAAACGCTTAGAGCACCTTCTCAAAACCACGTTAGTGGTGTCTGCTCACACAATGGTTTTGAGCATTCCCTAAAATCCACACGAGTGGTAAGTGCACTGATAGAATCCATATTTATGGTGAGGATCCCTCCCGTAAAGGCAGGATCCTTCTTCAAATCCCTCACGGGTTGGACCACGCAGGATAATCCTCCGTGCCCATTCTTCGAGTTGGTTCCAAAACCTTTAAGTTTTTTCAACTCCTTTGATAAGCACAGTGTAATAGGTCTCCCCTCTGTCACAGCCAACAGTACTGAGACCTTCACTCTCACAGTATAGCAGCTAGCAGGCCCATGAGTGCCTCGCTGACTATTTTTTTTTGGGGGAAGTGCAGTCTTCCACTCACCAAAAACTAGTGTTGTAGGCTTCTCTCCTTGGAGATGTAGTCTCGGAGCCTCCACTACACAGAGCTAGATGATAAATGAGAATTTTTCATTATTGGCCCTGACTGTGAGTATCTGCCTTTTCTTGAGCGTCGAGTGTAGTCAGGCCTCCCCTCGCCTAGAGCGTTTCCTGAGGCCTCCACTCTGAAGAGTTTCCCTAGGGAGAGCGTCGTAGGCCTCCTCTCGTTTTAGAGAGTCTTTCTGCTGAAGCCTCCCCTCTCCAGAAGCTCCGCTTTCAGGCTCTGCTATCGCCTAGAGACTGCAAAACTGGTGATCCTCGCTATGCTCAGGACACCTATTCAAAACCACATTTGTGGTGTTTGCTCACGCTAGTCTTTTGAGCACTCGCTAAAATCCACGTAAGTGGTAAGTGCACTACTTAGGCACTTCACTAAAATCCATACTTATGGTAAGGTTCCTCC
The DNA here is from genome assembly GCF_049309525.1 of Garra rufa. Taxonomy (NCBI): domain Eukaryota; kingdom Metazoa; phylum Chordata; class Actinopteri; order Cypriniformes; family Cyprinidae; genus Garra; species Garra rufa. The sequence goes on from NC_133365.1 coordinate 13,573,663, forward strand.
CGTAAAGGCAGGTCCCTTTCTGAAATCCTATACGGTATGGACCACGCAGGGCATTCCTCCGTGTCCATCTTCTGAGTTGGTTCTTCAAAAACCTTTTAGTTTCCCAACTCCAATCCAGATAGCACTGCTAGCAGGATTGAGTGTCGACGCCTTTCAGGCCTCCACTCTCCAGAAGAGCTCCATAACGAAGGTAATTCTGTCGCACAGGCTAGTCAGCCTCGCGGATGACCTTCAGGATTAGAGTGTAGATAGGTCATAAGACCTCCACTCTCAGAGTTCTTCTTTGCTAAGCACGGAGGTGTGCTAGGCTCCCTCCTTGAAAGCCTCCACTCTCCAGACTCCGCTCAGGTAGTACTGTCGCATGGGCTATTCAGCCTCGATGAACACCTGCAGTGTTGAAGTGTAGCAGGTCTTGGGACCTCCACTCTTAGAGTCCTTCTGCTGCTCGCAGAACATTGCCAGCCTGAGTCCTTCGTTGCCTCCAGAGACTCACTAGAAATAGGCGGTCCGACTGCACAGGCTATTCAGCCTCACGGACCACCTCTAGTATTGGGTGTAGATAGGTCACGGACCTCCATCCTTAGAGTTGTCCTCTGCTGGGTGCAGAGTGGTACCAGGCTTCTTCTTTTTACCAAAGCCGCCACTTTGCAGAAACTCCACTCAGGTAGTTCTGCTGCACAGGCTATTCAGCCTCGCTGACTACCCTCAGTGTTGAAGTGAAGTGGGTCACGAGACCCCCACTTTTAGAGTTTTCCTTTGCAAGACACAGAGTGCTTTCCTGGCTTCCTTTGAAGCAGTCACTCCTCTGAACTCCCTGTAGGTTGTTCTGCTGCACAGGCTACTCAGCCTCACTGACTAACCCCAGGTTTTGAGTGTAGAGGTGCCGCGGCACCTCCATTCTTAGAGTTGCACTCTGGAAGGCACAGAGTGTTGCCAGGCTTCCTTTCGGCGAAGCCTCCACTCCTCAGAAATCTCCATAGCCGAGCTAGCCGTGGCAGGTCACTGGGCCCCAGCGACTCTCGCTGAAGCAGGAGTGATTTTCCTTCCTGACTCCTCATTCAGTCAGTTTGATCACCTATCCCTCGGCATGGCGGTGTTGGTATAAACGTTCCCAAAGTGTCCACCAGGACGCAGCGTAGAGTTCCCTCCGGAAGGGAACGTCTAGGTTACGTATGTAACCCCTGTTCCCTGAGGACAGGGAACGAGACGCTGCGTCTCGTTGCCATGCCTCGGGCCCTGCTCAGACCTCCGTCCGACAAAAAGATGGTGTTGTGCTCTCAGGCACCTGCTTTTATACTAAGCAGGCACCTGCTGATGACGTCACGGGCTGGCGCCGGCCAGTGTCAAGTTCACTGTCGTTATTCTATACCTCGTTTCAGAACCGGTCACGCTGAAGGCAGTTCCCAAAGTGTCCACCAGGACGCAGCGTCTCGTTCCCTGTCCTCAGGGAACAGGGGTTACATACGTAACCTAGACGTTATCACTTTTGCCTTATGGCACCAGTGCTCCATCGTGCTGAAAAATGCATTGTTCTTCACCAAACTGTTGTTGGATTGTTGGAAGAAGTTGCTGTTGGAGGGTTTTTTGGTACCATTCTTTATTCATGGCTGTGTTTTTGGGCAAAATTGTGAGTGAGCCCACTCCCTTGGATGAGAAGCAACCCCACACATGAATGGTCTCAGGATGCTTTACTGTTGGCATGACACAGGACTGATGGTAGCGCTCACCTTTTCTTCTCCGGACAAGCCTTTTTCCAGATGCCCCAAACAATCGGAAAGAGGCTTCATCGGAGAATATGACTTTGCCCCAGTCCTCAGCAGTCCATTCGCCATACTTTTTGCAGAAGATCAATCTGTCCCTGATGGTTTTTTTTTTTTGGAGAGAAGTGGCTTCTTTGCTGCCCTTCTTGACACCAGGCCATCTTCCAAAAGTCTTGGCCTCACTGTGTGTGCAGATGCGCTCACACCTGCCTGCTGCCATTCCTGAGCAAGCTCTGCACTGGTGGCACTCCGATCCCGCAGCTGAATCCTCTTTAGGAGACGATCCTGGCGCTTGCTGGACTTTCTTGGACGCCCTGAAGCCTTCTTAACAATGCAGTGGAAAGTTTATTTCAGGATTAAGTTAATTTTCATGGCAAAGAAGGACTATGCAATTCATCTGATCACTCTTCATAACATTCTGGAGTATATGCAAATTGCTATTATAAAAACTTAAGCAGCAACTTTTCTAATTTCCAATATTTATGTAATTCTCAAAACTTTTGGCCACGACTGTACATGGTTTTTAAAATCAGCTTGTCAAGTTTTAAGGCATTATGGAAGACCTGCTATCTTTATTACTCTGAGAGCTTACTTTGCCCATGTCGGTTTTAGCCAGTGAGCATTTGCAAATAACTGAAACTAATATTACCTACCAAGTTTTTTTTCTTGGTGCAATCCTTTTCAAACTTACTGACCTATATAGAGCACTGTCTATATAAGCAATGTACATTAAGGGCTAATTTTACTAAACAGGGCTAATTAGCTTTAGAGCGCAATTCCATAAAAGCGCCGATTGGAGGGAAAATTCTGCACGTGATTTACTAACAATGCACACAGTAAAGAACACAGATGCGGCCAGATAATTTCCATAATGACCAGTGCAATCTACCAAGAGCAGTGCAAATTACCTCCTGCTTTTTTGGATATTCAATTAGGTCAGGTGCAAAAATAAACAGTTTTACATGCCTTTTCAGCATTCATTGTTCACCGTGCGTCATTAGTAAATCCTGACAGTACTATTTTAATGCCACAAGATTGTTTGCGCTGACTCAAGCTGTTAGTAAACCAGGCCCTAAAAATGATATTAAATTTTAGATGATAAATTATTAAGTAATTTGATTTATGGCCATGTTTTACTCATTTGGTTTCTTCATTTTAGTTAAATCCTGGACAAGTTGTAGTAATTAGTTACCTTGTTTAGGTTAAATAGTGGCTATGTTGTACTAATTTTAAATATCTAATAATTATTAATAATAAATAATGTAATTAAGAATAACAAGGGCTCTGAATAAAACTTTCTTTAAATGTTTTTAAATTATTTTAGCAGCAAATCGGTTTTGAAAATGACCAATACCGAGAACCATAGAAATGCTTAATGTATATACAGTTAAAGTCAAAAGTTTACATAAACCTTGCAGAATCTCCAAATGTCAATTATTTTATCAAAATAAGATGGATCATATAAAATGCATATTGTTTTTTATGTAGCACTGACCTGAATAAGATATTTAACATAAAAGACATTTACACATATAGTCCACAAGATAAATTAATAGTTGAATTTATAAAAATGACCCCGTTCAAAAGTATACACTTGATTCTTAACCCCTTAGCGTTCCAACGTTCTACCCGCGGAACGTTTTGCATTGAGTTAAGTTTGACAGGAATGCTAAAGGTTTTTTTTTTGTTTGTTTAGTGATAGTTGTTCATGAGTCCCTTGCTTGTCCTGAACAATTAAACTGCCCGCTGTTCTTCAGAAAAATCCTTCAGGTCCCACAAATTCTTTGGTTTTTCAGCATTTTTGTGTATTTGAACCCTTTCCAACAATGACTGTATGATTTTGAGATCCATCTCTTCACACTGAGGACAACTGAGGGACTCAAATGCAATTATTACAGAAAGCTCAAACATTCACTGAGGCTCCAGAAGGAAAAATCATGCATTAAGAGCCAGGGAGTGTAAACTTTTGAATAGAATGAAGATGTGTACATTTTTCTTATTTTTCTCATATATACTTTTTACTTAGTACTTCCCTCCAGAAGTTACAGAAGATACATACATGTTTCTTAGAAGACAAAATAAGTTACATTTACCCTAATCTTCACATTCAAAAGTTTTCACCCCAGGCTCTTAAAGCATGTTTTTTCCTTCTGAAGCATCAGTGAGTGTTTGAACCTTCTGTAATAATTGCATGCGAGTCCCTCAGTTGTCCTCAGTGTGAAAAGATGGATCTCAAAATCATACAGTCATTGTTGTAAAGTGTTCAAAAACACAAAAATGCTAATAAAACCCAAAGAATTTGTGTAACCTGAAAGATTTTTCTGAAGGACAGCGGGCAGTTCAGGACACTGTTCAGGACAAACAAGGGACTCATAAACAATTATCACTAAACAAAAAATAAAAAAACACAGCTGTGGATCATTCAGGGAACAACACAGCATTAAAAATCAAGGGGATGTAAACTTTTGAACAGGGTAATTTTTTTATTATTTTCTCTTGTGGACTATATGTAATGTCTTTTATGTGAACTAATACCTTAACCCTAACAATAATAAGCTAGAGCTTTTTTAAATAAGTTGTCATGAGTCAATCATTTTCAGAAAACAGAACTTCACCACAGACATCTCATACACAGTTTGGTCACTATTAACTAAAACATGTACATTTTTTTTATGATGAACTTTTGGCATGCTCTCTGAAACAATAACAAATGAATATTATAAGAGGAATAAATGTGATTATTTACCTTATATTGTGTTGTTCCTCTTCTAAACATAAGAAACAGTCAAACCAAACACCGCAGGAACCTGCCAATTCTTTCCAATGGTCATGGTTTTCAGTGCCTGCAGCATCATGGTTGCTTGGTGCTCAAAACAAACAATAGGCCTATAACAGAAGATCATTATTAGAGACACTTATCATCCAGTCAAAAGAACAGATGATATCAGTTTGAGTTTGGGTTTGTCCTTACATAAATGCTACTTTCTGAACATTACAACTCATAAATATTATAAACATGCCAGTGTTGTTGTAACATGTTCAAACAACAACGCTAAACATATCATAGCCTCTGTCTGTCAAGAATTATCTCCATATCTTTATGTGTTTACTTTGAAATGGCATGTGCACTATGGTTTTGCAGAGCACTGCAAAAAATATTTTTTATCAAGAAAATAATATTAATGGATGTTGGGTTTGGCAAAACACAGAGGACAATGTTACAGATAAGATAAGCAGGTCAAGATCAACAGTTTGGCATAGTCACTGACAGCCTTATTATGTTCAAGAAAAACAACAGAAACTTTTGTGTACAGAAAATACACAAATGTCTATCACATGCAGGTGTCTATGCATCATCTGACCTAATTAAATCTGCTTAAATACAGATCAATAAAGATTCGAATGATCACATATCTGTTTTTACACACTCATACAAGCTATTTTTCACTCAAAAAATACATGCACGGCATCCCGGTGGTCTTTCCTCTCAGAGAACACTATAATCACAACCTCCCAAGCACTGACACACACACCTCTCTTCACTCCTTAAGGAATCAGACCACCTTCAGCCTCTGATATACATACTAGCGCTGCTCATAAACAATGGAAAGCTCAGCTGCTCTCCTCTCCTGTAAGCAATGGGAATTGTACTGTGATGTAAGCATTAGTCACTGGAAGATTTCAATCACCAGTCATTAATTCTAAAGAGAAACAAAAGTATTCAGGGGACTAATACGGGTCATTTTCCAACGTACTCGGATCTATCAGTGCACAAATTCGCAAAAAAAACGTCCCTCTCATGAACCGAAAGTTAATATCCTGTTTGTGGAGCATGAAACTAGCACTTTTGAGTACTGACCTGAACACTTGCGCTCATGCAAGTAGCCATGCAAGTGCTCTGCTGAGAGTTTAGTTCGACTGTTTAGCTCCATCCGTCTCGCTCTCCCTGCCTGCCTCAGAATACTATAACCACTTGAGCTAAGACCGCAATAAAAACATGGCAGTATGATTTGGGTTCGCAGTAGACACAGTGCCCTGCCGCTAGACACTTGTGGAATGTTTGCATTGTGGCCTCCTGTGGAGACTATTAATTGGCCTCATGTTATGATTTTGCCCCAGGACAAGGCATCCTATTGGCAAAGCTCCATTTAATTGAGTCAGACTGTGTGAGACCACCACTGTTACAAAATGAATAACATCAATCATGTCAATATTAATACATACTGTAAAAACCTTACCAGACTGAAAAATGGTCTCATAGTCCATGAATTTGTGACCTATACATAATAAATGTAGGCCACTCGAAATTATGACAGTCATATGGAAACACATTTTGAATGTTATTTTGCCTAAACATTTACCTTATGTTTTTAATATAGATATGTACTTGTAATTCGCCTTATTTTTCCCATAAGAGCGACCGTGGCCATTTGTAAATGTATGAGGCTTCTGGTCTCATCCGCTTTAAGCTATTTTCAGCTTTACAACAGCTCGTTTTGCTACTTGATATTGCAAACTGGTGTGTCTTACCATATATTTTAATGTATTATCTTAATTATGAACACAGTGGTTTGTAATGCAAAAAAAGTGTTACCGTTTACCAGTGTTGGGTGTAACGCGTTACAAAGTAACGCGTTACTGTAATAATATTACTTTTATCAGTAACTAGTAGTGTAAGGCATTACTCGTCTGAAAATTGTAATATTATTACAGTTTTCCCGAGCTAGTTACTTGCGTTACATTTGCCAGTAGCACCTTCATCACACACAAGGCACACGGCAACACAGAGAACAAAAGGGAAGGGGAGGGGGCGCGAATGGAACAGTGATTGGTCTGGGTTTGGCACGAGGTATCATTAAATTACAGTACCATCACCGATTGGTCGACACCCGGCAGCCAGCAGCAGAGCGGCACTTGCAAATAGAGACCTGCAAACCCGCGGGACCCAACGCAACAGAGTTCGGCGCGGGACAAAACTTGATGGACAAGTGCGTGTGCTGGTGCGAGCGGGTAGAGACTTGTTTGTGTGTGTGTGTGTGTGTGTGTGTGTGTGTGTGTGTGTGTGTGTTTGTTTTTGTGACATATCAGGACACAAATTGGTGTAATAACATGGGTATGACATAGGTATTACAAGGAGAGGGTGACTTATGAGGACATTGCCCATGTCCCCACTTTTCAAAAGGCTTATAAATCATACAGAATACGTTTTTTTGAGAATGTAAAGATATGCACAGTCTCCTGTGAGGGCTAGGTTTAGGTGTAGGGAAGGTGTAGGGTGATAGCAAATATCGTTTGTACAGTATAAAAACCATTACGTCTATGGAATGTCCCCACAATTCACAAAAACAAACATGTGTGTGTGTGTGTGTGTGTGTGTGTGTGTGTGTGCGGGATGCGGGAAAATAAAATGATTCGCGGGACTCCCGCAATATAGAAATATCTAAACATAAAATATCTAACAATAAATAAAAAAATGTTATTCATCTATTGCACAAAAGCAGCAAGAACAACATATGATTAGTAAGAGCAAGAATAGGCAGTTTCGATTTAAAACTTGTTTGCAGCATGAGCAAGTAGCCATCTGTTGATTTTTGGAACGCATCTCCAATCAATGGTGTTAAAGATATAATTCACTCACTGCTCAAAAGTTTTGAACAGTGCTGAATATTGCGTGCTTACGAATCACAACACACGTAGACCTTTATGAAAGATTAATTGTGCATAATTTCCATTGTGTTATAAGAGCTTTATGAGATCGCGTATGTACGGATGCACGCAGTAGTCATGCTTTTTTGTTAAGAATAACAGTTTTTTTGTGTAAGAAAAAAAAATGTAACTAGTAATATAACTAGTAATATAACTAGTTACTTTCTCCAGGGAGTAATAAAGTAAAGTAAGGCATTACTATTTTTGAGAGTAATATGTAATATGTAATATATTACTTTTTTGAGTAACTAACCCCAACACTGCCGTTTACTGCACTTTGTTATTCTTCTCGCCATTTCCTTATACAGCCGATAGTGAACCATTTCCTTTATTGTAATCGTCAGCATGGCGCCATCTCTTGGGGAGCGACTTTTTACCAGAAGTCACAAGCAGTAAAATACTTTTCTGTCGAGGGACAAAACCGTCTACCCATCCAAAATATTTCGTAAATCATGTCATTAAAAAAAATCCGTTTAGAATTACAACTATTCGATTCGCGAATAAATCATTCTTTTGAATTAGTTCATTCTATGAATCGACTCGGTGTATGCAAACTGTCTGAATCGGTTCGCTGAATCGGTTCGCGATTCAGATCAGACAGTTCACTCGCACACTTTAATCGTTTGGAGCGGCGTATCTTATTAACGCGAAACAAAGTAAACTAAAACGATCACTGGGTTTACATAAAGTCCTTTCAACAAAATCAACCCTGCAAATGCTTCTTTTCGACTGACAGCGATGAAAGAAATTTCAACACTTGCATTTGAAGCTTGTGAATGACTCATGCAGGTAAGGACATTTTCCGATCAGAAGTGTCAGACAGTACACCATAGATCAGTATCAAAGTAAAACATAGCATTACCATGTTTTATAGACATGCACTATATTAAATACTATGGTAAACGAATATGGAAACGATTTAGTACCATGGTTTTACCCTATTCTATGCACTGTACCACGGTGTTTTTAATCTACCATTTGGGAAGTGAGTGAATCAAATCAAGGTTGTGAGTCTCCGTGCACATACTGTATCTTGTAACAACATTTATCTCAGATTAAAAAATGTACAATTATAGCATTGGCACTGACAGCCTTACTATGTTCAAGATAAAAAAAAAAAACTTCTTGTGTAAAGGAAATGCACAAATCTTCAGTTACCAGTGTTGGGGAAAGTTACTTTGAAAAGTAATACATTACAATATTGCGTTACTCCCTAAAAAATTAACTAATCATGTTACTTAGTTACTTTTTATGGAAAGTAATGCGTTACGTTACTTTTGCATTACTTTCGCATTACTTTTTAAATTTGGGCAGAGCTTGCTTGTTTGTTTTTAATATAAAAAGTTCTATTTTTAAAGGGGTCATCGGATGCAAAACTAACTTTTACATGTTGTTTGAACATTAATGTGTGTTGGCAGTTTGTGTACACAACCACCCTACAACGATAAAAATACACCCAGTGGTATTTTTTTAATCTTTAAAAGTAATACCCCCTTTTTAAAATCAAGTCATTCTCAGCTTCTTGTCGTTGTGATGAAACACAGTTGATTGACATAAGCGTCTTACCCAGGGGCGTAGCAACCGGGGGGGACGGGGGGGACACGTCCCCCTCACTTTTAGAAACAGGTGATTCTGTCCCCCGCACTTTTTTTGACCTAGCGCCAATATTTCCGCCCCTGGTCTCTGATTTGTTATTTAGATTTGAGTGAAGTAACATTTAGCCAATCACAGCGCGAATCTCTTGGGCGTCTGCCATGAGCTTCAAATCTTGTTGCTCTTGTAAACAGAATGTATTATACTGTATGAACATCACCTTTGGGTCACATGACCATACTGTCCCCCCCACTTTTAAATTGGCTGCTACGCCCCTGGTCTTACCGTAGACCCGCCCTCACCGAGCTGAAACAGTCCGAATACGATTACCATTGTATCGACTGAAAGAGGAATACTCTAATTGAGCGATTGAGGTGTTCTGTTGTTGGATGTAATAATGAACATAGCGGTAGTCATTTACTCGCGACATCTGAGCCACTTAAGAGGCAGAGGACAACCTTACTTTCGTTTTTAAAAGGAAAGCGCCGATCCCACTCTACATATGCATCTATGTTTGTGTGAATCATTCGTGATGCAGCTTCACCCACAGCAGAAGTGAGTATAAGGGTTTTTTATGCATCTTTGCAAATGGCCTTTCTTAATAATGTGCTTGTTGGCAAGTTTCGCTGATAAACGCGGCTAAATGCAGCTAAATGTGGCTAAATGCGGCTAACGTAAACATTACAGCTGATAATCCCTCAGCAGAGAGGGGCGGGGCGAGCAGAGCTCATTTGCATTTAAAGGGCCCATGCGATAAAATGAGCTGATATTTTGCAGAGCTGATTTTGACAAGGTAAAAGGGTGTTTTTTTACACTAGTATTGAGAATTTTTAACCAAAGTATATTAGAGACTTTTCATTAAGACCCTAAAGAATCATATGAACTTGTGGAAAATGGGCATCCGATGACCCCTTTAACAAACGGAAAAGTCTTTTTACACCAAAAAGTGAAATGAATAATTCTTAGGCTGAAGGAAAAGTAAATTTGTGTCTCTATGGTAGAATGCACTTTCAACACTTTTTAACAATAAAAGAAAAAGCAATGAATCACAAATATTACTTTATCTAAAATCAATTTGCTTATTACGAAACCTATTCATTACCCCAACAATGATAATCACATGCAGGTCTATGCATTGTCAGACCTAATTGAGTCTTAATCACATTGTCCGAATACAGATCAGTAAAGATTCTAATAATTAAGTATTCAAGAATTTATTTATTTTTTTGTCTCCACACACACTTACACAAGCTATTATTCTCTCCTCCTGGTGGTCTTGCCTCAGAGAATAATTTAATCACAACCTCCCAAGCACTGACACACACACACACACACACACCTCTTCACTCCTTAAAAAATCAGACTACCTTCAGCCTATGCACTGTACCATTTTTTTTTTTTTTTTTTTGTGAAAAGAGTAAATCAAATCAAGGTTCTGTTCGTAAAGACGTGATACTATTAAATGATGTAATGTCCCAGTGCGCATACTGTATCTTCTAACAACTTTTATCTCAAATGTTCCATTATAAATGTTGCAGACCAAGCAAGACAGCGAAAGTCTGACTATGGTATTTATATTTTACTTGTAAGCAATCTGTCTGTTGATTTAAATGAAGATATTAGTTGCAGTGTGATTTAGATGGTTCACACAGCTGTCCACAGCCTGTCATGGCAGATTCCTCCGTCTTTGGCCTAAGAAGCAGATCTAATTTGAGTTTTAACACCAGGCATGACATCACTGCCTATAACAAGCATTGACACCCCCCATCCCCCTCCACAACTGAAATCAATATGCCTAGAATAAGAATGTCTCCTGCTCATTTGAATGCATTATATTACTATGAGAACTGAATGCTGTCATTGAATGAAGTTTGGCAATGAAGAATAAAGATTGTGGCAATGATTGTGAAGTTTATTCACACTCAATTCGAAGCCATACAAATCTGCCCAGTTCCCAGCTTTTGTTGAATAAATTACCTCAGTGTTCAAAATTCAATCGTGAGGATGTGCGCCATTCAGGATCACCTGATCATAAACGAGAAAATTACTTACTTGAAATGCGCCCTTCGCTAAGAGCCTCGTAAAAAGCTCTTTGTGAAGTTTTTTTGTTGCTCGGTTTCATTTGGAACAATACTTTAAGGAGTGCACCCTTCCTGTAGTGCCTTTCAAGTGTGCAAAAATACAACCGTGCCCCTTGTGTTTGTTGGCATATCTTTGTATGGCTGGGTTTTGGTGAGTGATTGCGGTCTAAATCGCTGGAACCTGGCGGAAGTTAGCAAAATGGTAAAATGCTCTTACAGCACCTTTAATTTCTGTTGCTTTATTGTTCCATGAGCCAAGTCGGAAGGGCAAGCAGGTGTTCTTCTCCATGGAAAGCAAAGGTTTATGTCTTTAGCCTCAGGGACTTTGGGTGTACGTGAAAAGAGTGAGCTTTACACCCTTGGCCCCTAGCTGGGTTTTAACTTGGTGGAATGCACTGTGGTGCTGCAGTGGCCTGCTGGGGGATATTTAACAACCCCTGGAGAGAAATTTGATTCACTAGCTTGTCCTTTTTGATACAACATGTACAACAGCCAGTTGCTTGGGCATTATCCATGCAGATGGTGGGAAAATTATTATTCTGTCCCCAACTTTATTATTCCATTAATGCAGTTCGCGAGCTTATTTTGTATGAGTGGGAAATCGCACAGTCTAGTGCGGTTTCCAAAGAGAAGCAAACAGACACAGTGCGGTGAGTGTAAGAGTATTTGACGGTGCTTTAAAGTAAAAAAGACAAGAGACAGATTCTGTTGACATCGAGAGACTGTAAGTCTAGTGAGTTACAAAATGGTGGGCTTACACACACACACACACACACACATTTAAACACAGTTTCTTCTGAGATCCAGGAAAACAGAGCCACCACTGGACAAGGAATCCTGGCCAGTCTGAGATAACATTGGAACAATCCAGACCTTCTTCTGTCCTGTCGGGCTTACTTACCATCACTCTTTAGGGCTCAATGAAGATGGATGAGGCTAGCAGAGGCACAGTTTGTCTGTCAACGTGGAGGCGTGTGGACGGGGCAGATGACTGGATAATATCAGACCTATGAAGGCCTCTCTGCCTGTTGTCTAACAGCCCCCCTATCCCTCCAACTTAGTTAGTTCTTCAGCTCACAGGATTTAAAGTCTTGCCTAAGCACAGAGGTCAGTTACCGCTCCCTGCCACACAGTTACAAAGTCAGCCTTTCTGTTCCTGGTGAGGCAATTGATGGTGTAGCACATGTTAGTTTAGATAAGGATGTTAAGACTAATCAAGAGTAGTGCTGCTGTCAGTTCTCACCATCATGCTGTATTCTGCTTTAGTTTCAAACAGGATTTAGATAAAATTACTGTTGAAACATCATGATGAAACATATGAAGGCAGAATAATCCACAATCCAACACATCTGTAATTGTTGTTGTTGTTGTTGATTGCACTTTCTAAAAAAGTTTGTTTTTTCTTTTAAAGGGGTCATCGGATGCAAAACTCACTTTTACATGTTGTTTGAACATTAATGTGTGTTGGCAGTTTGTGTACACAACCACCCTACAACGATAAAAATCCACCCAGTGGTATTTTTTTTTATTCTTTAAAAGTAATATCCCCTTTTTAAAATCAGGTCATTCTCAGCTTCTTGTTGGTGTGTCCGCTCCCACGACAAGTTAATTGACATGATTGTCTTACAGCTGAAACAGTCCAACTCCGATCGCCATTGTGTCGACTCAGGTACAGGGGAAGACAAGAATGTCTCCGATTGAACGATTGAGGTGTTCTGTTGTTGGATGTAATAATAAACATGGCAGTTGTCATTTACTCCTGACATCTGAGCCGCTGAAGACGCAGAGGATTAACGCTACTTTCATTTTTGAAAGGAAAGCGCCGATCTACATATGCGTCTATGTTCGTGCAAATCATTCGTGATGCAGTTTCACCCACTGCAGAAGTAAGTATAATGGTGCGTTCACATCAAACGCAAATCGAATATGCGCATCGCGTCACTCACTCTAGTTTCCTCGCGGGATGTTTTTTCTGTCATTTGCGTGAATAACAACATGCGAGATCAACCATAAAGATAAAGAGATAAATACGATCGCTGCTTTGTACCTGTTGTGGAAGTCCTAAATACACCAGAAAGCCAAATGCCAACATGTCTGGGCTCACAGCATCATCCAAAGGATGAGTATTAATCCTGCATTAAGTGCCTCATTTTACAGTATATACACTGAAATTATTATTATTATTTATTGATAGCAGCATCTCTGTAGCCATGCTAATAAAATACCACTACAACTGATTTTAATTGTTTTCTATGCTCCAGATACCTATATCATAATTTTTTTAGGCTATAATATGCTCTCCTCCATTTTCTGATTCAACCGGACATGTAAATAAGCTCTTCGTTGATTGGCTTGCGCAAGAATGCATCATGCAAATTTTCCGCTCAAGTTGAAATTTTTGAGTTTGCGCGGAAAACGCGGTTAAGGCGAATATCACGCGTTCGCGGCAAACGCGTAGCGCATTTCACGTCATTCGCGTCACCCGGCGCAAATTCGCCTCTATTCGCGTCTTTACATTGACTTTGTATGTCATTCGTGTTTGGTGTGAACACACCGTAAGGGTTTTTTATGGATCTTTGCAAATAGCCTTTCTTAATAATGTTCTAGTTAGCAAGTTTCGTGGCTATACGTGACTAAAGTAAACCGCACAGCTCGTCATCCCACTTTAGAGAGGGGCGGGGCGAGCAGAGCTCATTACCATTTAAAGAAACATGCAACAGAATGGCTCGCTCTAAAAATGGCTGATTTTGACATGGTAAGAGTGTTTTTTTACACTACCATTGAGAAATTTTATCAAAAGTATGTTATAGACTTCAAATTAAGACCCTATAGAATCATATCAAATTGTGGAAAATGGGCATCCGATGACCCCTTTAAAACAAAGTATATAGCCCAACATGCTTCTTAAAGGGATAGTTCATCCAAAAATGAAAACTCTGTCATTAATTTCTCACCCTCACGTTGTTTCTAACCCATGAGGCCTTTGTTCGTCTTCAGAACACAAATTAAGATATTTTTAATGAAACCCGAGAGCTTTCTGACCCTGCTTAGACAGCAATGCAACTGACAAGGCCCAGAAAGGTAGTAAAGACATCGTTAAAATAGTCCACGTGACATCAGTGGTTCAACTGTAATTTTATGAAGCTACGAATATACTTTTTGTGTGCAAAGAAAACTAAAATAACTACTTTATTCAACAATTTCTTCTCTTCTGTGTCAGTGTTCAGTGTGCGTTCACAAGTGTACTACAATGCTTGTGTGTGCTGCTGATGCAAGGTCAGAAAACTCGGATTTTATCAAAAAAGTCAAAATTAAAAAAAGATAAACAAAGGTCTTTCAGGTTTGGAATGACATGAGGGTGAGTAATTAATGACATAATTTTCATTTTTGGGTGAATTATCCCTTTAAAATTAGGCTCAGTAAAGGGCCATTTCACACAGAACATGTTTTTGCATTCAAACTGCTTTTTCAACTGTGCTACTTTTCCTTTGTTTTATACACTACCGCTCAAAAGTTTGGGATCAGTAAGACTGATGTTTTTTAAAGAAGTCTCTCATGCTAATCAAGGCTGCATTTATTTGATCAAAAATACAGAAAAACAGCAATGTTGCAAAATGTTATTACAATATAAAACAATGGTTTTTATTTTAATATACTTTAAAATATAATTTATTCTTGTGATGCAAAGCGGAATTTTCATCAGTCTGTCACATGATCCTTCAGAAATCATTCTAATATGCTGATTTATCATTTATCAGTTGTGCTGCCTATTTATTTATTTATTTATATTTTTTTTGGAACCAGTTCTTTTTTCTCAGGATTCTAAATAACAAGTTAAAAAGAACAGCATTTATTCAAAATATAAATATTTTCTAAAAATGTAAATCTATTATATCACTTTTTATTAATTTAACACATTCTTGCTGAATAAAAATAATAATTTCTTTTTAAAGAACACAGCCTAGATGAGCATAAGAAATTTCTTTAAAAAACATTAAAAATCTCACTGATCCCAAACTTTTGAGCAGTAGTGTATATAAATCTGCATTAGATGGACATGTTTGAAGGCTGCGCTTACACCTGGCGTCATTAGGTGCAAAACACAGCTTCCTGAAAATGTGTTGTTCAAGTTAAATTTTTTTTTAAACTTACCTCGAGGCCTTGTATTTTTTTTTGTTTTGTTCCCCTACTCGTGTGAAAATGCATTCCATGTGAACGCCTCCAAGGCTAGTTTTAAAACAAGTGTAGGTGTGGTTTGACCTTGATTATAAATGTTGGATGCTGTCAAGAAGGTCAAGATGATGGAGAAAAGAAAATTGCATTCTAGTGTAATGTTTTATTGGATTATTGCTTATAGTTCTCAGGAAAAAAAAACATGGTGCTTATTTGTGGAAAGTGCCTTTTAGATCCTATAGTGTTTTTAGGACTGGTCAGGAAGTATTGAGTTTTGCAAGTCACAGTATGTTTTCATTATACATTTAATGCTTTTATTATAAAAATTCGATTTCTCAGGGTGTGATTTATAGGCTCCAGTTTTTAAATGGTTCAGACGTTTAAAATCAGTTGTATATTTACTAATTAAACGAATAGGTGCCAAGAAATGTTCACAACATGTGTTCCCAACTATTTGCGTTTTATTGCGATTTCAGTTGTTTTAGCCTTTGGGACAGTATGTTTTCAGTGTCATGGTTACAATTTGTAATGGCATTGGAAAAGTTGATTTAAATGAAGCTGTCAGCCTGCAAGACTTTGGATGGGTCAGGGGAGTTAGTGTACCGTGGCCCCTGTGTGCTCTCCCAAAAGAGCCGAGGCCCCAGCTTTCATCACTCAGTAAGTAAGTCCTAGCACGTCTCCTCAAGGACCTCTGCTCTTAAGCAATCTAGCCAGCACTCTGTCCAAAAGACCTTTATCATGAAAGCATATTCAGAGGTTGAGTAAGCTTTTTTGGCCCCCTCCGTCTCTTTGAACTTGAGATAAGGTGGCCTCCACATGGTCACCATGTGTCTTTCTATCCGGTTTTACTCTTTGTGTCTGGATGGAGACCACAAGAGCCCTGGAGATCTCCTGCACTTAATATTGAGTAAGTCCAAAGTATTCTCTGATGTCCAATAGCTGGAATGTTGATGGATGTTTTTGGATGGGTCACTGTGATCTAAAATACATTATCAGTTAATTCAAAACGTTCAATACACACTGTGTCTAAAATCGCATACTTTCTTACAGTATGTAAAAAATGTATGTGAGGCAAGCATTTGCTCAATTAAAAAAATACAGAGAAAGCAGCAATATTGTAAAATATTATTACAGTTTTAAATAATTACAGTTTTCTATTTTAATATATTATAATATAATTTTACTCCAGTCTTCAGTGGGACATGATCCTTAAAAAAACATTCTAATATGCTGATTTATTACTTTGGAAACAGTTATGCTGGTTAATATTTTTGGAACCTGTGATACTTTTTTAGGATTCTTTTGTGAATTAAAAAGTTAAAAAGAAGAGCATTTTTTCACAATATAAATCTTTGCTATCAAAAAGCATCAGGTTTCAACAAAATATTAAGCAGCACAACTGTTTTCATCATTGGCAATAAATCAGCATATTAGAATGATTTTTAGAAGGATTGTGTGACACTAAAGACTGGAGCAATGATGCTGAAAATTCAGCTTTGCATCACAGGAATAAATTTCAATTATTATAATGTTATTTTACATTTAAATATAATATTTCACAATATTTGTGTTTTTCTGTATTTTTTATCAAATAAATGCAGCCTTGATGAGCATAAGAAACTTCTTAAAAAATATTTAAAAAATCTTACTGATCCCAAACTTTTAAATGCCAGTGTATATATTTATTTAAAAGCAGACAGATTCAAAACTCCTGATTTTTTTCTCTGTATAATTTACAGAATTTCCTGGGAGATATTCTCATTCATGTAAGCCAAAATTGGACATTATAATAGTTTTTTTATTTTTATTTATTCAATTTATTTTCAATATGTATTTTGAGTTCAGCAAGTTACAGTATGTAGTACATTGCTTTAAAAATATAATGGGGGATTTTCATTTCTCAGGGTATGATTTGTCTAAGCTCTGGTTATTAAAAGGCTCAGATAAGTATTATTCAATAATTAAATGGATAAGTGCCAAGGAATGTTGGCAATATCTTTTTTACAGCATTACTTTGGAGATTATCAATCTCATGTAAGCAAATTTGATAAAACATTATAACTAAAATATATTCAAATCACTCAAATTTGAAATAAATCAACAGCTTGTGAATCTGAATTGATTGGTTTGGGGTATTTGTATCAATACCCAGGCCTTTTGAAAAAAAAAAAAATCAAGAAAACAGGATACGTTTGAGAATGAAGAATGTCTTTATCTAACAATTTCCTGCTTTGCGACACAGGCCAGTTTTTCTGCAGATGCAGTTGGGATTGAAAGTCGACCCCCTTGAGTCCTGAGACAGTTAACAGAATTCCTTTTGGCTCTCTGGCGAGGCTGAGGACTGCTTTCCCCATCAGCGCATAGCGAGCGAGAAAAGAGCAGGCCACTCCCACCAGAGCACACTGCTGATTTACCGCAGAAGGCCCTACCTGACAGCAGCAGCTGGCCCTGCACTCTGACAGATGGGGCCATGTCACCTTCAGGATCCCTCCAGAGCTCCTCTGCACTCAGCATTTCTGTCAACACTCAATATGATGGGCTAATTTTACTGAGGACCAACAGACATGCACGTACCCGCCCATCTCCAAGGCTAACTCCGTGCACCAGAATGCCAGTTGGCTAAAAGCAAACGCCTACAAAATAAAGTTAAAGCCCCAGGCATCTGCACCAGGGTGAAATACAATCTGACACACGGAGGACAATCATAAAATAACTCAACGCTAATTTGATTTCTGCAAATTTAAACTTATGCTTAAAACAACAACAACAACTCTAGGTAAGAATATCACTTGGCAGACAATATGGGAACCAAGCATCTGATTCAGCATTTATATAACATTCACACAGACACAAAACAGTCTGCTTGGAGACAAAACAGGAAACAAAACACAGTCCAACAGAAAATAAATTTCCACTCCATCACAAATCAAAATCAGAAGCAAGCCTTCATGGAAAAAGGTAAAAAGGGGGAAAAAAGAAATATGCAACACAAACGACCATTCCAGAGAGGCAAGAGACGCTAATGCACAAACCATGAGGTGGCTGTGGGTTGTGTCCTTAAATTTCAAGGGGAATATGCAGCGGTTAATTTGCAGAACATGACAACAGTTGGTGTCGCCTGAGAGATTGACGGAGTCTGCGTCTGGAACTGTGAAAGTTAAATCATCACAATCTGCCCTTTTCCCACAATATACAACTGTTCGAAGTTTAGGAATAGTGCTGAATTATTTTATTTGTGGTTATCTCTTGCATATTAAGTCCAGATGTTCAGCTGAGATTTTTGAGAAGACCTCTGGGCTTTGGGAGAGGGAGGAAAATGAAGTGTTACCTCTCTTCAGGAGACACCAACCGTCTTCACCTTGGATAGTGACCATGGGAATGCTACGTTTGGTTAAGATTTTTTTGCTCTGGGCTTTTGGAGCAACACAAACATTTTTCATCTGTAGTTTGGCCTCTGTTGCTGTGTGAATTTCTTATCATAATGTTGAATTAGTTTCATACCTAACTGTGAAAGCTGAAAGAAAACTGTTGGAAATGGAAATGTTATAGTTTTGTTGTTGCCTACTTAATTTGTTGTTAGTTCAGCAAAGTTCCTAAGGTTCCTTTTTACCAAAACAGCATTAAAAAAATTAGTTTGTTTGAAAAATAATAATTTCCTGATCATTTACTCACCCCTTGTCATCCAAGATGCTAATGTCTTTCTTTCTTTTTATACTTTTTACCCACAAATGCTTGCACACATGACGAAGGCAGAAGTAGTGACCCAGTACAAAGTGAACATGCAAAGAAAGTCAAACAGCATTTACAAAAAAAAAAAGGTAAAACAGAGATGTTGGGCAATTTTAAAGTGTGCAGAAGAAAATGAGATGGAGTTTACCTTTTTTTAATGTGATTCATGCATGAAGCAGCGCATGGGCACCGCTGAGCTACTGCAGGATGAGCATTTGTGTTTAAAAAGCATATATATTTTTGTTTGTTTGAAAAATGACAGATTGTCGAGACCCTTATTTCTTGGCTAAGATCGTGTAGAGCCCATTGAAGCTGCATTAAAACTGCAATTTGGACCTTCAACCGCTGACCCCATTAAAAGTTTGCTATAAGAAGAAAAATCCTGGAATGTTTTACTCAAAAACCTTTATTTCTTTTCGACTGAAGAAAGAAAGACATGAACATCTTGGATGACATGGGGGTGAGTAAATGATCAGGAAATTGTTATTCTGGAAGTGAACTAGTCCTTTAAATTCAGCATTTATTTCTAGTTTAAAATGTAATGCCTGATAAAACTGTAGGGTATAGGTACTGATAAAAAGAATCTATATTAATATAGACAAGCTGATTTTGTTTTCAAACCAGTAGTCATATTGTATGGCGGTGTTTTAGTGCCACGTTTAAAATGAGAATAAAGTCAAAATGAGGAGAATAAAGTCAATATATTTCGAGAATAAATCGAAATTACGAGAATAAATCGAAATTATGAGAATAAAGTCGAAATTACAAAAATAAAGTAAAAATGTTTCGAGAATAAAGCTGAAATTACGAGAATAAAGTCGAAATTACATGAACTAAATTGTAGCTATTAAAGTTATAATATTTTGAGAGTTTAGCCTGCGCATGCAAATGTCCCAGATTGGGAGCACCGGAAGAAGTTATCAGGCCACTGGAAATTATTTGAATATATGTGGGATTATTAGCAAAAATCATACCATGTGTTATACTCACAGAGACAGTATGCTTGAAAATAATATTTCATGTCTTCGATTGCATTCACTGGCCTATTTGTAGTGCGCCAGCCACCCAATAATAGCAATAAGCTTTGTGCTTTTGCTACTTTTAATATAAAACAAAGTCTCCGCTTTCAAAATCTGTCAGTTTTATAGTGAAACACAAACAA
Source organism: Garra rufa (assembly GCF_049309525.1). Taxonomy (NCBI): domain Eukaryota; kingdom Metazoa; phylum Chordata; class Actinopteri; order Cypriniformes; family Cyprinidae; genus Garra; species Garra rufa. The sequence goes on from NC_133365.1 coordinate 13,593,867, forward strand.
TGTGTCTTGCAATAATGTTTTCACACTCTTTAATGTGGTGGGACAAAGCGCTATATTTATGTAAATCAATCGTCTTTTTGGTTATAATGAGATATTTGTTTATAATTAAATTATGCTGTTTTCTTTGTGAAAATTCTGCAAAAACATCTGTGGCATCCTATCTTTTATTCCTCACATGTATTTAATTGAAAACAAGAATAAAACATTCTAAAGGTTGAAGTGGACTCCAACTCGTTAACATAAGTTATTTTGTTGTCGTTTCTGAGGTAAATAAGTGACTATTAACAAGCTGTTTTTGTCACAGTTCTGTCTGTTTATGTCATTGGTTTCACCCATTGTCTCCCCCTGCCATTCTGTTGTCATTTGGTTTAGCCCTCGTCACCGTCATCTGTTACACCTGTCCTTGTAATTATTAGTCATCTGTGTCACCTGTGTTTGATAATTAGTTTGCCTTTATAAGTCTGTCTTTGAGTTTAGTCTTTTGTTGGTCTTTAACGTAGTGTATGTGTGTGAAACTGCTCCTGCCTGTTCCTGCCTTGTTCCTCATTGGAGAATTCTATTAAATATATTGTTAATTGTTCACCTCGTCTATCGTCTCGTCTCGTCCTGCACACACCCCTAACAGTTTTATTCATGGTAAAAAAAACTGTAAATGATTGGAAATAATATTTAACATCTTCCATTCATTGTTTGTAGTGCACCAGCCACTTAGAAATCACAATATTTTTGTGCTTTATTGCTTTTAATATAACACAGCTCAGCTTTCAAATTCTGTCAGTTGTATCATGAAATAAAAATTATTAATGTGTTTTTCATTTTTATTTCAAGTGTATACAAACACAATATAAACGTGAAGGAACATCAGAAGAAATTGAGGCAAATACAGCAATCCGTCACGCCACATTAAAGAGCATGAAAAACACATTATTGTAACAGACATTTTGTTTTTATTTTGCTATAAAAAATTATTTTGAAAGCTGAGACTTTGTAATATCATCTGGTGCTCCCAATCAAGGCCATTTGCATGCGCAAAAGGCTAGAATATATTTTCTAAATATTATAACTTTAATCTCGTAATAGTTATGAATTAATTCTAATTTTAGGCTAGAATATATTTTCTAAATATTATAACTTTAATCTCGTAATAGTTATGAATTAATTCTAATTTTAGGCTAGAATATATTTTCTAAATATTATAACTTTAATCTCGTAATAGTTATGAATTAATTCTAATTTTATTCTCAAAATATTTTGACTTTATACTCTAAACATTTTGACTTTATTCTTGAAACACTTCGACTTTATTCTCGTAATTTTGACTTTAATCTCGTAATCTTAGACTGTTTTATTTTTTAACGTGGCACTAAAACCATTGTAATGTTGACATAAAAATCTTGTGTGTGTAAATAGTTGTGTAAATGGATCTAAGGGAAAGTATTCCAGTCCATTTCAGAAATACAAGAAGTTAGACAAGTTTCAGTGAGGAGGGAAAATAGTTTTCCTCCAAAACTCAAACCCAAGATCGTTTTAAATGGGCACTTGTTTCCAAATCTTTATGTAAAAGGCATCGTAAAAGAGCCAACTCTTTGGTAGACATCCATTTCCAATGAGCTTTTCTCAGTGTTTGTTATTCATTCTATTCTGTCGCCATAAAAACTCCAAAGCCATAGTTAATATTACTTGTTAAAACCGTTTAAATAAGCCTCCATTTTAAGCCAGGACATTAATAAGTGAGATAATTGGGCCATATATCAGATGTGTAAAGTCAATTATGTCTTATAAACATCGAGTTTTTAATAGCCTTCATTTTACAAGCATATTCAATACGTTTTCCTCTTGTTTTGATTAGCAATAGACAATTGAGATTGAAACCATTCTCTCTGCAGCAATATACATACGTTCTCTGACAAAAAAGTAACAAGCTCATTTACCATCTACCAGCTGAGATCCCCTATCCCCGCATGGCACAGTAGATTTGAAACATTGATCTCTGTCATATTTTCCTTGTAATGTGAGCACACGGCCTGTCACTGCTTACATATGCAGAGATTGTGTGATTACCCTCTTAAGAGGCTCAAAAAGTCCATTCTGGTGAAGAGCCTTTACATAGACTACACTATAGCTTCAAAATGTAGTCGTTTTAACGTAATGTGTCCTTGTAATGTAATATTATTTTAAAACATTTTTAGCTTTTCGAAGATACTCAACAACTGAGTGTACTAAATCAGCACCTGTCCCTATTGCATCAGCTAAAGGCAGCAAAGTACCCCCTCACTATGACTCCATCTCTCCACAGATGCCCCATTAATCATAGGGGGAAAGTTCTGGGCTCCAAGCCAGTTTGGGATTACGATGTCCAGATATCTGCATCTTCATCACAGACAAAGACCAAAACGCACATCTGGAAAGACTCTGTTGCTTTTTCTTTTTTGACAGCAATGTGATTCATTTTTACAATTCATACTCCCACAACACCAACCGACCTCTGTATCGCCATTATCAGTTCTCCAGATATTTTGGGTTTAGGAAGATAAGGAAAATGTTGGGGTTTAATTTTGACTCCATCCTGCGCCTGGAATTATGTCATGAATCAGAATGGTCCTCTTAGTTATATTATCAATCATGTTGGACAACTAAGCACAAGTTATGAAGCTGCATGATGCCATTTTATATATAGGCCATTCTACAGAATTGGTCCAAAGTCAGAGTTGAAAACGTCTTGAAATGTTTTTCCAAAACATTTGTATGTATGCAAATTGTATAATATCCAAAGTAATCCTTTCTAGTAACTGTGCAGTTAATTCTCACTTTGTATTTTCAGAAAGTTTTGGAACATTTGTCCCCTCCCCAAATTTGTCACTACCAAAACACAGTAATAATCATTTAAATAGAAGGGTTGTATTGACCTTAAGATTTAGCTTACATC
>NC_133365.1:13597292-13627015 GCF_049309525.1 Garra rufa
GATTATAACAAACTATTATTATTATTATACAACAGGACAGTTGTGTCATTTTAAAATGTTTGATTTTATGAACAAAATAAATTAGAAATTAAAAAACAGAAGAAGTGTATTGAAGTTTTTTTTTATTATTAAATTTTAATCTTTTTTTACATATGAATTTGTATGTTGGACCTTGTTTGATTTTGCAGACAAATATTTGTAAAATATTAAAGAGGGTTTTTTCATTATTATTATTATTATTACTATTATTATTATTATTATTTATTATACATCAGGACAGTTGAGTCATTTTAAAACATTAAACTTTATGCACAAAATTAATCAGAAATTAGAAACCTGTTATTTATAACATATTTTTTATGTAAATTAATAGATAACAGTTTATAGATTAGTATTTTTTATTCATGAATTTGCATTTTGGACTGACTGATTTTGCAGACAAAAGTTGGTAAAATATTATATTTTTAAAATATTTATTTTTGTTTACTTTTTAAAAGAGATTATAGCAAACTATTATAATTATTATTATTATAAAACAGGACAGCTGTGTCATTTTAAAACGTTTGAAAAAAATATAGAAACATGTATCCATAGAAAAGGTGTACTAAAGACACATTTAAAAAAAAAATACATTAATAGATAACGGTTAATCGATATTTTTTTAATTTATTATTATTTATGAATTTGCACGTTGGGCTGACTTTTGTGGACCAAAATTTGTACAGTATTAATGAGTTGTTGTTGTTGTTGTTGTTGTTGTTGTTTTTACTTTTTAAAAAAGATTATAGCAAACTATTTATCATTATTATTATTAGATCAGGACAGTTGTGTCATTTTAAAATGTTTGACAACCTGTTATCCATAGAAGAAGTGTACTGAAGTAAAAATAAATAAATAAGGGTTTTATACAGATGAATAGACTTTTTAAACATAGTAATCTAGACCAGATTTTTCAAAAGCAATAGTTTAGGTTTTCTACCCTAGTGAAAAATAAATATACTACAATGTATTAAAAATAATGCGAAATTTAATGCTTAGTATACTACAAATACATTCACATATTATGCACTTATTAAAATACCATGGAATTTTTTTAGTAGTATACTAAACTCTGCTTAAGAAAGACAAGGAAAATGTTAGGGGTTTTTCTGCTAAATTGAAACAACTAACTTTCTTAATGTGTGGAAGTAGTGCTGAAGTCCAACTGAAGATATACTTAAAGGGTTAGTTTACCCAAAAATGAAAATTTGATGTTTATCTGCTTTGTTTCTTCAGTAGAACACAAACGAAGATTTTTAACTCAAACCGTGGCAGTTTGTTAGTCATATAATGGTAGTGAATGGGCAACAAACCTTTGAAAGTAAAAAAAACATGCACAGACAAATCCAAATTAAACCCTGTGGCTCGTGACGATACATTGATGTCCTAAGACACGAAACGTTCGGTTTTTCCCATTATATGACTAACAGACTGCAACGGTTTGAGTTAAAAATCTTCGTTTGTGTTCTACTGAAGAAACAAAGTCACCTACATCTTGGATGCCCTGGGGTAAGCAGATAAACATCAAATTTAAATTTTTGGGTGAACTATCCCTTTAAGTCTGATTGTGCTAAAGTGAAACTATTGAAGGTATACCTTATGTACACTTTAAATATTTTGCATTTAAAGACCGATATTATTCAAAGATCAATCCTCATCAATAGTGGCATTAAAACATATAGGCTTAATATTAACAAATGTGCATTCAGTAGTACTCCAAACAACATTTAATTCCTTTTTTTTTATCAGTAAGCTTCGAGCAAAATACTTGAGCCTTAAACTACTCAGTATAAAATAAATGCATTTTAAATCTATTACTTTTTTACTAGGGTAACCATCAGCCAGGAACCTCAGAAATATGTCAAACGTTTCAGATACACCTGTCTCATCTGTTTGTTGACACGCTCTACACTTGCACTCTTGGTCTGGAGTTTGTATCTTTAAGGCTGATGAATGGCTTTGCTGATGTCTCAATTAACTGTGTGGAGAAACGTAATGAAAAGGACCATTAGACATAATTGAAGGTTTTGATGGGGCCACTGATGGAGAAGGGAGCAGTGTAACCGTTCATTTTCCACACAAATTACCACACTGTGAAGCACTATATCATGAGGCCGTCTGATGATAGGTAGAGAGGAGAAGTTGTGTATGGTATGTGTTAAAACTGATGTCTCACTCCTCCCCTTCCCATTTTAGCCAGAATCTAAAAGTAATTTGTTAAAGCAATGACTTAGACCAACAGCCAGTGAAACTGTTGTTGTCCTGGCAGAAACCAGGGTGAATGTATCAAACTCTTGTGGTGTTTGTGTGTGTTGGCGTCTCATGGTGGTAATGTGGAGAGCTAGCCCTCTGCGAGAAATGCGATACCAGAGTTCTGAGCAGTGACAGCTGCTGGTGTGTGTGTGTAATCGTGTATGTAAGAACAGGAATGGGGGCGGCTGCAGCTGCAGTTCTAGCAGATGATGATAAGGGTCAAAAACCAGATGCAGGTTCCTATCAAGCCCCTTCAATCTCACAGACACACACACACACACACACACGCACGCGCGCGCCCCTCAAAAATGGTTCAGGTGTACAAAGAGATATATGATCACACAGGGGAGCTGATGTCACAGCATTATGTTTTGTCAAAAATAATGACTCTGTTATTCTATAGCTTTGACCTTTAGAAACCTACTGCATTTCAGCATAACTGCTGTCAGAGCTGGGCTGTTGCTTTTACTGTTGCTAAGCATTTTTATGATGCTGAAGTAAGCTTTATGATTTAAAACATACACTGTTTATTAGCTACAAATGCTTCATGTTTTAAAATCAAAACAAGCTAGTTTGATTCAAATTGAAATCTTGTTTTGACTAAAGTTTGACTGTCTCAACATGACTACATTGTTCCAGCAAAAGTACTTTTTTCAAGGGATAGCCTTGTCATCCAAGATGTTCATGTCTTTCTTTCTTCAGTCGTAAATAAAAGATGTTTTTTTTAGGAAAACATTTCAGGATTTCTCTCCATATAATGGACTTTTATGGTGCCCCCGAGTTTGAACTTCCAAAATGCAGCTTCAAAATGCTCTAAATGATCCCAGCCGAGGAAGAAGGGTCTTATCTTGTCAAACGATCGGTTATTTTCTCAAAACATTTACAAATTATATACTTTTTAATCTCTAAACATGATACACACAGAGCTAGACAAGATGAGCATTTGAGGTTAAAAAGTATATAAATAGTAATTTTTTTTCCAAAATAACAGATCGTTTTGCTAGATGAGACCCTTGTTTTCTCGGCTGTGATCGTTTAGAGCATTTTGAAGCTGCATTTTGGAAGTTCAAACTCGGGGGCACCATAGAAGTCCATTATATGGAGCGAAATCCTGAAATGTTTTCCTCAAAAAACATAATTTCGAACATAACATAATTTTAAAAGTGAACTACTCCTTTAAATGATTGAAAAATTAAATCATTTACTCACCCTCAAGTCATCCTAGATGTATATGACTTTCTTCTTTCTGACGAAAAAAGTCAGCGTTAGATTTAAAAAATGGCCTCTTCCAAGCTTTACATACTTTTCTTCTGTGCAACATAAAAAACATTATTTAAAGAATGTTTCAGCTGTTATTGTCTATATTAAGAGTCTGTATAAATAAAACAATACTGGACCTCATTAGCTATGTTTCTATCCAAAGATGCGAATTTAACTTGTGTGCAAAACTGGAACATTGCATAAAACATTTGCGAATAAAGCACCATTTCCATCCAACGAGAACAAATTAATCCCTTCTTAAAAAACTGCCACTAAATAACACCTTAGAGCTAGCAGACGAAACACAATAAATGCGGTCATTGCTTTCGGAGGTGGATGGCTGCTGTTTGGGAATGCAGTCGTATAAGACATAAATGTTTCGATAACAGACATTGCTCAGGCATTTCAGAATAAACAATTTTTGAACAAATTATGCACATATTTTCTTATCAGATAAAAAGTTTATCCTACAGTTGAGTGTATATGTTTTTAAGCGCATTTTTAGGATTTATGTGTATGTTTCCATCCAGCATTTTTTTTTTTGTGCAATATTCCAAAATGCGCATAAATATAGATGGATGGAAACATTGCTATTGACTTTCATTGCACGGCCAGAAAATTACTTCAATATATCTATGTCTATATTTATTCTTCAATATATTTTGTGTTCTAATAAAGAAGGAAAGTCATACAGGTTCATGCATATGTAGAGATCACATTCCAAAGATCTGATGTTGTCTGGAGAGTTTTAAGTTTCCAAAAGCAGTGGTGTTTTATTAACGGGGCTGAGGGCCAAGAACACAGGAGATATCTTCTGTCCGAGCCCTTGCTGATTTGTGAAATTCTGTTTCTTTGCCTGAAGCCTGGATCATATCTACACTGTAGTCAGCATATTATTTGTCATTTGCAGTTATCATTGATTTGTGTTTTAGTCTAGTCTGTGTTTTAGTCTGGCCTGGCCAAATCTGGTTAAAACTGACTTAAAAGTCAGCATGATACAGGAATTGCAATCTATATTGCTGTATTGCAGGGGTGTCCAAACTCAGTCCTGGAGGGACTATGTCCTGCAAAGTTTAGCTCCAACTTGCCTTAACAGTCAGAGATTGTATTAATATTAGGAGATGAGAGGGTCTCTATTACTTACTATTGGAGAGAGCACAACATCAACTTGGATCACATGTGCCTTGATAACCAATCACATTACAGGCTTGACGTCACTGAATTTCAGTTCAGAGTTGTGTGACACTTTAAATTGATCTTTGAATACAAGTCAGTGACTTCTCTTATAAAACAGGATTTTTTTGCTGTAAACTCTAAATATAGTTAAATCCAAAACTATTTAGTGTAAAACATGTTGAAAATTAGCCGATAGGTGGTGGATTCATTAAATGATAACCTGTTTCCTCCAAAAAGCTGTTTATTCAGCATAGTGCAGCCTTTCTTCCATTTATATCCATTCAAAGAAAATGGCCCCGGTCTCATTTTCCAAACCGGAAGCATTAGCTTTGGGAGTTTCTAATAAGACCTTGATTAGCTGGTTCAGGTGTGTTTAATTGGGGTTGGAGCTCTACAGGACAGTGGCCCTCTGGGAACAGGTTTGGACACCCTTGCTCTGTTGTAACCTATATTAAGAGACAACTACTCGAATGCGAACAAATCTAGTGTGGGACTTGATTTTGTCCACTGGGAATTGATTGGATCATAGTAATTTGCTATAGTAACTGCTGCAATCACATGTGATTGACAGGTTTCTAAAGAGGAAGTCATCAGAGAGGAGATGTAATTGCAACAGTGTCGGCAAGAGGGTTAAAAATCAAGATTTTCTTAACGATATATTGTTTATAATAGACCCTTTAACATTCCGTGAAAAATAAAAATTGGCTAATTTGATTTCATGGTTCATGGTGGCCTTTATGTTGAAATCACATGATCAGCTGTGTCTTGCTGTTCATATTGGTTGTTAACAGGACGGTGAAAGGATTTGTTCACTTCCAGAATAAAAATTTCCTTATAATTTACTCACCCCCATGTCATCCAAGATGTTTGTCTTTCTTTCTTTTTTTTTTTTTTTGTTCATATAGCTACCAGGTTGAAGGTCCAAATTTCAATTTCAGTGCAGCTTCAAAGGGCTCTACTAGATCCCAGCCAAGGAATAAGGGTCTTATCTAGCTAAACAATCGTTTATTTTCTTTAAAAAATTTACATTTATATGCTTTTTAACCACAAATGCTCCTTGCATTAGTTCTGCGATGAGCATGCGTCTTTACACATTACGTAACCATGTTGGAAAGGTCATGCGTGGTTAGTTATTCGTCTGTGTACTTCGGTTCAAAAAGGTAGGGTAGAGCGAAAAACTCTACTATTTTCAAAACTGTCCAACATCGTTGTTTTACCTTTTTTTGTAAAGGCCGTTTGACTTACTTTGCACATTTGGGCAAGTGCAAGACGAGCATTTATGGTTAAAAAGTGTGTACATTTTTATTGTTTTAAGAAAATTACCGATTATTTTCCTAGACAAGACACTTATTCCTCGGCTTGGATCTTTCAAGCTGCATTGAAACTGCAGTTTGGACCTTCAACCCATTGACCACAACTGAAGTCCACTATATGGTGAAAAATCCTGAGATGTTTTCCTCAAAAACCTTAATTTCTTTGCGACTGAAGAAAGAAAGACATGAACATCTTGGATGACATGGGGGTGAGTACCTTTTCAGGAAATGTTTATTCTGGAAGTGAACTTCTCCTTTAAGCTTCAAGGGGTCAAGGTTTGGCTGAATAGCATGGTTCAGTTAACCCCTGCGGGTAGATTCTGTAATGATACCATTCTCCTAGGAAAAAAATAATCTTTGTACATTTAAAAAGTAGTTGTGTATTTTAAAATAAGTTTATCTGCAAGATCTTTTTTCACGGAATTTATCAGCACAAGATAGTCAAGCAACTGCAGTTGAGATGAATGGGAATAATAGCAGATGAACTCCTCCAGGTATTATAGACTTACTTGAAAAAACATGTTATTCCATGATCAGTTTCTCATTTGATTAGAACACTGGGCTGAAATGGTAGACCATTTCACAGATCAGTTCATTATTCAATATCCAGTCTTTATCCCAAGGGAAGATCCAAAAGAAAGTGGAGACCCAGCACCCCGTGTTATCTCAGACATGTCATTTGTCTTGTGTTGGATCTCTTTGATATCCAGCCCTCTAATGTTTGCATGTTTGACCTCTGCAGGGGAAAAAAAACAAAGACGCTGATATAAGTGAACATGGAAACACATCTGCTCCTGTCTGTATTTCACTTGAACTTCTAAATGTCAAGCAACACTGTAGTGTACTCATATTTTAAAATATGATTTATTGATGACAATACAAATTTTTTAACAGCCATTACTCCACTCTTCAGACTCTTTCAGAATTCATTGTAAGATGCTAATTTGATGCTCAAAAAATATTTCTTCTATGATAGTGGAAGTGTGAATGCCACAAAGTGAATTATGTGAAATGGCAAATATGATTTCTGTCAGATGCCAAAACTAGCCTTTAAAAGGATGCACCATTTCTTGAGTACGTCAATGCATTTACATTAAGTAAACCTGATGTAAACCTTACAAATACGTTCTTTGGTAAGTGCAGCTAACGTGAACTAGTGAGCATTTTATTTTGACCCAAGTCCGGACTTGAGATACTCCAGATGGCATGGCAGCCGCTTCTGTTTTATCACCCTAATTAAAAAATGTGACGCTTGTTTAAGTGCTGTCTTACACCCTGACAAGGTGCGGGGGAGGTAAAAAGACTACTAGTAACTTTACAGTTTGCAAAATACCTACAACCCAGTAGGAGTTATTTTATTAAACTCTTTAAATGACCAGGTCCGTGAACGTCAGTCAGTTCTGCGAGAGCAAAACTGAGAACTGCTGCCACTCTTGTGGTTGACTTTATTGGACACTATGCAGTAAAGTTAACTGTTTTGGAAGGAAATATTCAGTCTCAACCAAACCTGATGACAAAACTTGGTGATCCAAAGCAAAAACTCATTAAAAATTCCCTTTAATTCACAGAGGGCTGGATCCTTTCCTGGAGTTCACATATGTCCACTTGTTCTTACAGTGCTAGAGTCGCAGCATGTGAGTTCACATCTATAGACATACTGTTGAAGGCTTATGCACACAGCAACTGTGTAAGGCGAAGTTGGTTAAATTGTCTTTGGAAGGCGAGTTAGTGAAAAGCATGTTGTCTTTGGAGCCAGCGTGAGATAATATGAAAAGAAAAAAGCCGTTACCGTTTGAGCCCTGGCATGCGTTCATGGAAACTGAGATGGACTGAGCCGTGGCCTTTGATGATTTTAGTGCAGATGTGACATTAGCAGCAGGAACAGTTACAGCCTCTGAAGAGAGTACAGACCACTTTAATATAGTCTCTTCATATTAAAACAGGATCCCTGTGTTCATCAAGTGCTTTGTGTTTGACTTAGATTTAAATATGAAATATTTGATACGTTTTATGATGGGAAAATTGATTTCCTGGTACTCATACCTTTTTTTAATAAGGTTCACTAGAAGGTTAAAAATGATTTTTTTTTTAATTTATTAAACTACACTGCAAAAAATGGTTTTCTTCCTCTGTATTCTTTCCTTGTATTCTAGTCTTGTTTTTCAGCACAAATACTGTATCTAAAACTTCTTAAACCTTATTCTTAAGATACATTTCCTTGAGAAGCAAAAGAATATTACGTAAGTTTTGTTTTCCAATTTAGAAAAATAACCCCATTGGCAGAATTAAGTATGGAAGCCCATTTCCGCCACTGAATTAAAAAAAAAAAGGTAATTGCGACTTTTTATCTTACAATTCATACTTTTTTTCTCGTAATTGTAAGTTTACATCTTGCAATTCTGACTTTTTCTCTCAGAATTGTGAGATTTTATTTTGCAATTCTGACTTCATTGCTGAGAAATAAAGTCAGAATTGCAATATAAACTTGCAATTTTTCCTTTTTTTCTCAGAATTGTGTGATAAACTCACAATTAAAAGTTTTTTAAAAAGTCAGAATAGCAGGATATAAATTTGTAATAGTGAAAAATAAAGTCAGAATTGTGATAAAAAAACTAGTCCAAAAGTATATCTCGTAATTCTGACTTTTTTTTCTCAGAATTCATAATACAAACTCACAGTTCTTATTTTTTCTCAATATTGTGAGATTTTATATCACAATTTTTACTTACATATAAACTCGCAATTCTGACTTTTTTCTCAAATTAGCGAAATTTCATATCGCAATTCTGACTTAATTGCATGATATTAATTTGCAGTTGCGACTTGTAAAGTCAGAATTGTGAGATATAAAAATATGATGATATAAAAACTCATAATTGTGAGTTATGGAGTCAGAATAGCAGGATATAAACTCGCAATTGCGAGAAGTAAAGTCATTTGTGAGATAAAAACTAGTCCAGACAAAAAAAGTCCAAATTATGAGTTTACAATTGCAATTCTGACCTTATTTTTCAGAATTGTGACTTTATTTCTCAAAACTGTGTGACTTAATTTATTTGTTTTTCTCAAAAGTCAGAACTGTGAGTTTATATCTCGCAATTCTGACTTTAACTCGCAACTGCAAGTTTATATCTCACAATTGTGGAAAAAAGTCAGACTTGTGAGTTTGTATCACACAATTATAAGAAAAATGTCAAAATTGTAAGATTAAACTCACAAATGCGACAACAAAGTCAGAATTGTGAGATAAAAAATGCAATTACCTTTTTTTATTTTTTATTCAGTGGTGGAAACAGGCTTCCATGGTCAAGTCACTTCATTTTAGACAATTTTTCAGAAAACAAGACTTAATATCTGAGGTAATATTGCTTCTTGATTTAAGAATATTTAGATATTTGTACTGGAAAACAAGACAAAAAATGTTCTGTCTTCCTCAGCCTTTGTGCTGTAAATTTGTCAGCATGGGTGTAAATTGTGGTCAGAGAAAATTTGTTGGGATTTGTGATCAGATTTCTGTAAGTGCACATGTCCTTACATGAACAATTCTTTCTAAACTGACTCCATCTTACTGTCTCTCAACAAAGTCTGAGGCCATGATTTACTAACATCTCAAATAAAGTATGCTAATGCACTTGTGCAGTCTAACAAATTGCATGTGTGCTTCATGGGCATATTTGGGGTGATTTATTATGAATAAATGCGCAAATAATAGGTTTGGACATGCTCGTATTTAAAAGTGCTGTAAAAAATTGTTGTTGTAAAAATGGCATGCAGAAAATGTCAGTTTTGCTTGACAGATATCACCGAAATAGCTGTCCTGATATATCACCCTTGTCTTTGTGAGAGCCTCTGGCTCTGTAAACTATAAAATATGAGAAATATGAGCACAGGCTGCCGTCAGATTCTTTGTTTAGCCAATCAGAAGCACTTTTTCCTTGTCAATCATTATGGATGTTCACAGGCAAGACCTTATATGGAAAGTCAGGAAGCAGAGAATGTCAGTTTGTCATGTAAGCACACTAATGTTGCTTTTGACAGTTGACGTTACAGTGTTTATACAAGGTCAGTGTAAAGCTGAGTTCACAAAACATCAAATTTAGTGTTTATTTTCTTTTCCTTGCCTGTGACATTGAGATAACAGTCTCACAACGTCTCTTTATGTGTATGTGCATGTCTTTAGAGGGCGGGATTTTTGTCTAGCAGCTAAATCTAGTGGATGTTAGATTAACATATATTTTTAGAAGACACACCCCAAATTGTATAAATATCAAAGCACTTTTTCATCCAAAAATAGTACATGTAATATTTACTATATTGAACTATCCCTTTAAGGGAAACTGACACATGCATCTGAAAGACAGCACTAGGTAGAGTTAGTAGTAGACAATTTTGAAAATTTTTAAATTAAGTTTGTACATGATTTTTTACATCCAAACCTTTTGTAACCTAAGTCCTAAGAGAGTCTGGAAAGCTGCTGGGAAGCAGTTTGTCACCAGGGTCCCATTGCTTTATTCCACAGAGTGTCTCTCTCAGGACTGTGAGACACTATGACAACCCAGAGGTTACATATTTCCCTTTGAGCTCTATGATAGTGGCATTAAAAACAAGACTGCAAAGGAGCAGTTTCTGTGTTTCTCCCCAAGGATACGAGGTCAAAGGAATGTTCCCCAACTGCCAGAGCTTCCATTTCAGACCGCTCAGAGGCAGTGCGACTTCCTGTGGATGGTGGGAGAGACTGGGATTGGCCGTATAAGCCGGTCTAGAAGGGAGTGGGCAAATAATGTCCTGGTGACTCACTTTAGCTGTTTCATTCACAGTTGTTGAAATGTTGAAGTCTGAGACTGCTGATGCTTTGTGCTCAAAACTTAAAAGGACAGGTCGTCCAAAAATGAAAACTGAGTCATTTGTTTTAATGCCATATGCACTTCTTTCTTTTTTAGACTACAAAAAGGAAACATGTTTGTACTCTGTACTTTGTTCACTGAATATCGCCAAACTCCAGTTGTCATGATAGCTAGAATGACAGCTGACACACGTGAATGCAATAACTAGTACACAGATTGTATTTTGTCACGTTTTTATTCATTTTGATTTCTTCTTGTGTGTTTTTCTTGGGCAAGTCAGAGTAAACTGCTGTGCTAATAGAGTCTCAAGAACATGCAGCTGTGCACAGAAATCAACAGCCAAGGTCAGGATTTTTGTTAAATAATAAATTAAATTTTGGTTTGTTTTTCACTAAACCCTATTGTATAACCTCAGAACACTGAATATACAACATGTGCCGCCGCATGAAATCATTTTGTAATATTTAAAAAAAATACGTTTTTTAAAAACTTGATGCGGATTGCTATTCACTGCAATTATATGAATGAGCATGAGTCCTTTTGTGGCCCAGAAAGGTAGTAATTACATTGTTAATGTATTAGTTCACTTCCAGAACAAAAATGTACAGATAATTTACTCACCTCCTTGCCATCCAAGATGTTCATGTCTTTCTTTCTTCAGTCGTAAAGAAATTGTTTCTGGAGGAAAAGATTTCAGGAATTTTCTCCATATAGTGGACTTCAATATTTGAACTTCCAAAAGGCAGTTTAAATGCAGCTTTAAAGGACTCTAAACGATTCCAGCCAAGGAAGAAGGGTCTTAACTAGCGAAACGATCAGTCATTTTCAAAACAAATTGACAACTTATATACTTTTTAATTTCAAATGCTTGTCTCATCTCTGCAATGCGCATGCGTGGTCTGTGTAATCCGGGTCAATACAGTTAGGGTACAGTAGGTCGAAAAACTCCCATCTAGTTTTCTTCCTTAATTCAAAATCATCCTTCATCACTGTTTTACCTTTTTTTTTTTGTAAAGGGCGTTTGATCTTCTTTGCATGTTCACTTTGTAAACACTGGGTCAGTACTTCTGCAGGGATGCAGGACAATTTTGTAGCTGGGGAAGAAAATGAGATGGACGTTTTTGACATACCCTAACAGGAGGTTAGGTTAAATAGAGGTTTTGAGGTTAAATATCTATAAATAAATTATAGTGTATATATATAGTATATATATATATATATATATATATATAGTATATAAATATATAGTATATAAATTCTCAGTTTGTTTCGAAAATGACCAATTGTTTTGCTAGATAAGACCCTTCTTCCTCATTAGAGTCATTTAATGCTTGAACTGCATTTTGGAAGTTTCAAACTTGGGGGCACCAGTTACGTCCATTATATGGAGAGAAATCCTGAAGTGTATTCCTCAAGAAACCATTTCTTATCGACTTCAGAAAGACAGACATGAACATCTTGGATGACAAGGGAGTGAGTAAATTAATTGTAAATCTTAGTTCTGGAGATGAACCACTCCTTTAAAATAGCATGCATACACTTGTGAACACGTGGCAGAGACTGACACGGAACAGAAGAAATTGTTGAATAAAGTAGTTGTTTTTGTTTTCTTTGCGCACAAAGTATTGCGTAGCTTCATAAAATTAAGGTTGAACCATTGACGTCACATGGACACATGTCTTTACTACCTTTCTGGGCCTTGAACATGGTTGTTGCATTGCTGTCTTTGCAGGATCAGAAAGTTCTCGGATTTGATCAAAAATATCTTAAATTGCGTTTGGTTATGAACGAAGGTCTTACGGGTTTGAAACAACATGAGGGTGAGTAATTAATAACAGAATTTTCATTTTAGGTGAACTATCCCTTTAAGAAAGTTTAAAAGTTACACCATCACACTTTCCATTTTAACTATTGTTGTGAAATGAAAATGGATCATATGCCATTTATTATACAGTTGCATTGGCAAAAAATGTATATCTGAATAATTTATGGCTTACCTTGACAGTTTGCACCTATAAATGGTCAAAACACACCTAGCTCGGAAACTGCTAAAAAGCTGCATTGTTTCTCAGTCCAAAGTGAGTTAACATCACTTTTCCCCTGCAGTTCCATAAAAACACAAACAAGCTGACCCTCTCTCCAGAAAGGAAATTATGTTTGTCTAGACAGGATATAGTGTGGCACAGTAGGCCTGAGGCAAGGCCACCTGTTACTCTGAAGTCATTTGTCATTTTATTTTGGAAAATAGTTTGGGATAAAATGTAAGTAGCAGTGTTTGTAACCTGTATGTATATTAACAAGTATTACATTTGTATTATATTATGTTCATCATTTCTGTTCTTATAATTCCCAGTCTTTTATTCACCAGCTTTCAAACCGTCACGCTGTTTTTCAGTGCACCTTTAGACAGCCTAGAAGATGTTTATATTAGAGATCTTTTTTGGAAATCTTCCGATTTCATTTGTCAGCTATGTTTACTTGACTAATTGTGGATGACATGTAACATCTCTTGTGTTTGCATTTATTTGAGATGGTCAGAACACAATCTCCTGTTTGTTTATGCTGGTCAGAGTTGGCATAAATGCCACTGTTATTGTAAGTGAATCACTGTTGTAGTCGCGCTGTCAAGACGGTGCCACATCAAATAAACTGTTTATAATTCCAGCTTTATAGTCACAGTGTCCAAGATTGTGGTCAGATTTATAAATTCAGGCTAATCCGAATGAGCATGCAGCTTGAAATTCCACTTCTGCTTGTATGTTTTAAAATTGAGACAAACAAGTTCTTTGTTCGTCTGACTCAAGTGATTCCAATGGATTGCTGGGACAGAACAATAAATGCAGTATTGCATTTAGATTTTGTAATTGCTCATATATACACAAGATGAATTACAGTTAAACTCCTGGGTATAGGGGCTTTTCTTTAAGGAGGTTTAATGGTTCCTCCAGCCATCATAATCATAAATAACCGTCATTATTATGAATTTTGTGGTGGAAGTCAATCTAGTTCCTCTATTGTTAAAACTCATGGATCAGACATTTTCTTGTCAGCAGTACTTTGGCAATGACCTCCATCCATCATGCCAGGAGGTTTCTGGAGGCTGTGGCGCCAGCAGGCCTTCTACGTCTCTAAGTGAGTCCTCAATGAGGTCTTCAGTTTTTCTGGAAGCCCCCCGGGACTCTGGCCAAACTTATGATCCGTGTAGCTGGTTCTGTAGCACGCCACAAAGGAGAACTTTTTCGTAAACGCAGCCCAGTTTCAGTAGGTCATGTGTGCTGGGTTTGGGTGTCAGTTAGATGACAGATACTTCTGATTAAGTGAATACAGACGCATGAGGCTGAGTTTATGATTGGGAACCCACAACAGGACAATTAGCTGGGGGAAAATGCTAGTAAGAGTAAGAATAATGACTTAAACCTCATACTAAGTAATTGAATGGCTGCATAATGAGTCATATAGACTATTTTTTGGTGGTTGAAGCTAGGGCTACACGATTAATCAAAATAAAACTGAAATCACATTGTGGCTTAGTGTGAATATCAATCGCAAAGGCTCTGATTTAATTGCATAAATATTAGTGCTGTCAAAATTAGCGTGTTAACACAGACAATTAATTTTTCCAGTTTAACAGTGTTCAAAATATTTAACGCAGGTGGGCGGGGTTAGGGTTGGCGACCCCATTCACAACTGCTGCTTTTGTTTTGTTTTTTTCTTGACAAGAAGTGCATTTATTTAGTCTTTAAGACCACAACAAATGGGGGACTTTTTAGACGCGCTCTCTAACTTCACTTCACCGCCAGGCGTTAGTCAAACGAGCGTTGAAAATGGTACAGGTGACGAGGAAATTCAGTGGAACAACAGTGAACTATGGTCAGATGAGATGTTTTCATACGCACAAATGCACCGGCGCCAGCTGTGGCCTGTATCATTTCATATTGAAGCGCGAATGAAACTATAAGCATGCGTCACATTCAGCAGTGGCAGCTCTTAAAGTAATAGCAGCCAAATAACCTAATAATCCAGATTCTGTTATGTATGTTAATCAAAGAACAGAAGAAAAAAGAGTAAATCAAGCACTTTTCTAGCTTTAAGTATTCTTCTATATTTAATTCAGTATTAAGTGTTTGATAACAATTCAATTTCTGTATATTTCCTACTAACTTTCCCATCTATTTATTGCATTTGTATGCAGCAACCAGCACAGACTTCAAACTTTTTCCTGTTGTGTTCTACAGAAAAAGAGGTAAACTACCCCTTTATGAAATACTTGAAGGATCCACCCAGATGCTTTGACATCATGGTAATATTTAGTGCCATCAAAATTAGAACATCATGTTTGCGTGAAGACATCTGGAGGACTGCAAAGTGCTGAATGTGAAGTTAAGTTTTCAAAAAGTTCATTTCTCAGTTGACACCACAAGATATGATAGATGCAAGAACATGGATCCCTTGAAACACTCCAGAATCCAGTTCACAGGTTGCGATTCAGTCTGCTGTGTCATAAATTACAGCTCAGGGCGATCTGCAGGAGATGATGTTTGTTGTAACATCATGGGCCAGAACATTCCTGCAAGTCAAGGGATCCCAAATATAGGTAGATCGAAGGAGGGGGGACACCAGTGGAGAGCACGAGGGAGATGAAGAAAAAGGGTAAGACTTTGAGAGAGAGAGCGAGCGAGCTCTGGATTGTATTATGTGCTATTCCAAGCCGGGTGGTCCAAAGTTGCTTGGTTGAAGCAGTAAATTTAACTATTCCTCTCTCCAAAACAATCCAGCCTCGGAGCTTTTCTGCTATGTGCAAGGGGGTCATTAACCATTTATGGGATAAGACAACACAGGCCGTGTCAGGAACACAAAGAGGTGAGGAGAGAGAGAATAAGTTGTAAATATAAGAATAAAAGTGAGTAAACCATGCAAAATTAACTCTGAGACTGTTGTGAAAACCACTAACTGTTACACAGTAGTCACACTAGACAGAGGTGGATGAGCAAGGCAAACTATTTCACTCCACTAATGTATAAATCACATTTCCTTATCCAAATGCAGAGATAACGTTTAGTTCTGCAGGCACAGGATGGTTTTAAGGCTTTGTAAATAGCCTCCAGACTGATCGTGCTTTCTTTTACTGCCGTGACGAGATTTCAAGCTGCTTATTTCCAGGAACCTGCAAATCATTATTCGAAATTGAAGTTAAGTCTGTAAAGGTTCTTGCCTACTTTAAATCTTATAAATTATGTGGAATGTCTTCTGTACTGTAGCCTGTTTGTGTTTTTGTGAATGCCTTCTTGTTGACCTTATCTTGGTGTTTTCTTTGAACACAGTGACCTTTGATGCTAAAAATAAGAAACCAAAGAGGTTTTGTTGGTGCTCCTGTGATGGAAGATCACCTAATTTTCTCATCTTGAAGTTAAGAAAATGCCTTTAATGTTGTACTTGGCTTTTTATGGTGATAGTGCTCAAGGAATGGAGAAAGAGAAACAGCTGAGTTTGATGTAGATTTCTAGATTTAAATGAATAGTTCTACCCAAAAGCAAAATTCTGTCCGTAGGTTGCTTTTCCATCAGATTTGTGCAAAATGTCAATAAAAAATGATTGTGAAATGATGGCGTATCTATTAAGCATTGATGTGCGAATAAAATGTAATTGTTTCCTCTCACGATAAGTGATGACGACCGATGTTGGTACGTTAATGTTTATCGCAGATGCCACCGCACTAGCTATTATTTTTAATCGAAAGAGACATTGTTGTGTATCTTTAGCAAAGCAGCGTGGAGAGCCACTTCTGAGACATGCCGCAGCACGGCTGGTATAAACGCGATCAGGTCCGTCCGGTGGTCGTGTTGAAGCTGTAATGCAATGTAAATAAGGGGTTGTTCTTACATTAATGGCAAGGGAAGCCCTTTATACTTGAGATATATGAGGTGTTTCTTGGTGGTTATAGTACATTAAAGCATGATCATTTGACTTCTACATGTGCCTAATGAGCTGTAAATGCAAAAAAAAAATGTTTTGCTTTTCCATTGTAGTAATGTGAAATATTCCTTTTTTGAACTGCCTGAAAAACCACCTCATGCAAGCCTTTTTGTGTTTCCATTGGGCATATTTTCAATACGCGATTTCTATTTATCTATTTTTTGGCACGGAAAACAAAAGAAGTCATTAAGCAGAATGTCCCAGATGTTTTTTTTTCCCAACCCAATTAAAAGTGAATTAGCCATTCATGGCCTTTTTCTGTCAATGATGTTTCTACCACATCTTAAATTATATACTGTGTTTAAAGGGATAGTTCACCCAAAAATGAAAATTCTGTCATTAATCACTCACCCTCATGTCATTCCAAACCCATAAGACCTTTGTTAATCTTCGGAACAAAAATGAAGATATTTTCGATGAAATCCGAGACTGCTCTTTTGAACATACGTCAAAGACCGACACTAAAGAGAAGAAATTGTTGAGTAAAGAAATACACATAAAACTTCATAAAATTAAGGTTGAACCATTGATGTCCCATTCAACTATTTTATCAATGTCCTCACTACCTTTCTAGGTCTCGAATGTATCAGTTGTATTGCTGTCTATGCAAGGTCAGAAAGCTCTTGGATTTTATCAAAAATATCTTAAGTTGTGTTCCAAAGATGAACGAAAGTCTTACGGGTTTGGAACAACATGAGGGTGAGTAATTAATGACAGATTTTTCATTTTTAAGTGAACTATCCCTTCAATAGCATTCTGTTCTAAAACAGAAATAATGTTGTTGGAAAAAACTAATCACAAAATGTAATATTTTCAAACCTTTAAAATTATTTGACAAAATTACAGCTTGATTGGAAATTACATAGAGTAATAATGTGTTCATAAATGACATTTGCCTTAATCTGTTAACATCATACATCACGTCTCATATTCTCAAGCTCTTTACTGACACTGATTACACTGTCATATTAAAAACAAAAATAAAAAAGCAGACCCCTTAGTTTTAATAAAAATCAATCCCTGGTCCATAAAAGTGTCCAAAGTTGAAAAAACACGCTAATATGTTGAGCATCCTGTTGTAGTACATCTGTATTTCATACTTTGTGATCGAGATCCCAGGGGCATCTCTGCAGTTTCACGTCATTGAGGGATGACAGGGGAGCATGAATGACCTATTGTTCACCCTCCAACCGGAGAAAAAAATGGAGTTGGAGAAACTGAGAGAGGGAGAAACGAAGAGAGAGAGAACAATAATGACACTGTCTCATCTCTGTCGTCAGTGGGAAACAGGGGCTCAGAGGAATTAGGCATCTTTGGTCAGAGCCATCCTGGATTACACTGGCTTGCCTCTTGTCTGTGAGAACTCACTTGGGAAACAATTGGTGGAACTAATTACAAGTTCAGTTCAGGCAATGAAACTTTGTCTTTGGGTCTTTTGAGGAAAAAAAATGTAGGTAAAAAGAAAAGATATATGACGAACATTTGTTATTTTGAAATTCCAGGAAAGATTATATTGGCAGATATTTGGTTTTTGGTTTCTTTTTTTTGCCTGCACTAAGCGACTTTATCTAACCCGTGGAGGAGTGAACATCTCCCTCAGGTTGTTCATGCTGGCTGACGGCTCTTGACATTTAGCTACGCAGACAGCAGATTCGCTGCTGAGCAGATGAGGGATCGCCTCCCTTACCGGCTGCCAGTGATAAACACGATTTTGATCTGGTTGTTATTAGCACATTCCATGAAGGCTCTTACCCTCTGATTTATCCCCACTTCATCCACACATGGTTTAAAAGCTGTCAATCTTGTTTTGTCGTAAACATCTTGTCTTTAAACATCCAAATCTTTGTCTTTAAAGGAAGAAAAGCATAGGGGAAGGCTTTAACTGACGTAACTTGGTGTGTTTTCTACTTTCGAGTATCAATGTTTTTTTGTTTATCTTTTTGTCTATGAGCCGACTGTATTTATTTTATAGTATACAAGTAATACAGTAAATAAAACACAGACGTTTCGGCTAAGAATGTGCTACAAGGGACACCGGATGAAGGCAGACGCCTGCGACATATAAACTGGCCAGTTGATGATGCACTGGAGAGCTTTTCAAAGCCACAGGGCATATTTCAAGGGCAGAGGAATGAAAGCTGAGGTTTCTGGTTTGGGGTCATCAGCGGAGTCAAGAACAAGAATCCCTCATGGAGCTCTGACAGGAAGTCATCATGCAGCGCCCAATTATGAGCTTGTTAAGTGTGTGTATGTCTGAGGATGTCTCCCTAATCTGTTTTTGTTATGTTAGTACAAACTACATTTTGGCAAACTGCACATGGAAACGCTGCAGATGTAAAATTGTGTACAAACAAAAGTGGGGGGAAGAAACAGGGTTTCATTAAAAAAAAAATCTGTGCTGGTTTTGCTTTCGGTTTCTTTTCCAAGCAGCTGATTTCCTTACATTTTAGTGTGTGTTTCTAAAGCCCTCCAGCCCACCCAAATCCCCTGTGACACTTCAAATAACTTTATTAAGCTATGTAATGTTTATTTTTTTAATAAACTATGTAATGTACATGATAAACACCTCGACATCAGAAAGAAGCACTCCGTTTCACTCACTCGTCACAGCGTGATGTTAGTAAAGACCCATGAGACGTTAACTACCCTCAGACACTGTTTCTGCTCCTAAATGTTTACACAAGTGCCATTTTTAAGACCTACCTAGCCTCAGCTGGCCCTGCTTGTTTAAAGTAATATATCAGACCCACCACCTCTTAAGGGCACTCACTGTAGTCTGGAAGAGTTCACTATGGTTCACCGAGTGTAATGTGTATGTATTCTTACTGTAAATATTTCCTTAGCTGTACATGTGTCATGTGCCTCTTTTTCAAGCAGTCCCTAATACAAAACTGGGTTAGTAAAATAATGTTCTTTAGCCATTTTTAAGACCCCCTTCTTGAATCAGTCATGTGTTTTTAATGTACAAATAAATGCAGCATTGCTGAGCAATGGAGAATGTTATAATAAATGTATTAATAGAGCTGTTGTAATGGTTGTTAGCATTACTTTTGTGTTAATTTTTATTTTGTTTTACAGAACAGTAAAATTACAATACTAACATTTATGAATGTTGACTTTTATTTTGTATTTATACTAAACAGTTTTGTGCTTGTAATGATGTTTGCGTCTTTCTTAGAGTTTTCAGGGCTTTCACACTGCTGACACTGCATTAGTGCATGCCGATCGCATCACGTCATTGTTTGTTATAATTTATTCTGCCTTTTAGCTTATTCGGTGGAACACAGAAAGAGTTTTTTTTTTTTTTTTTGCTATTTTTGGCCAAAACATTTCAGTTGCTGAACATTTGGTGCATCCTAAACTATGTGATGGATGATACAATTTAGGTAAACTAATGACTGTAAGAAAAATTAATTAATCTAATGTTCGGGCAAAAGTTAAATGCAAAAGAAAATAAGCACAATTTTCTTGTCATAGCACATTTACTAAATGTTAACTGCATTAACTGTTCAGTTTCAGCTCAAAATACCCCACAGATAATTTATTATAACATGTAAAAAAAAATGTCATTTTTGGGGCGTTTAAAAAACAGCTGTTTTGGTGTATATCACTTTGAATGCAAATGAGCTGCATATTCCCGCCCCATCTTCAAAAGAGGGCGAAGCGTATACATCTCTGCTTTGCATATTTATAGCAATAAACAGTTGGTAGAAGCAACATGACTGAGAGCGAGAGAACTGGTGTTCAGCCGTACATATGGGAAGCCAAAAACACCAAAAGTGGGACGAAACAGCGCAATGTTATAGAGCTCATGGCACGCTGACTTCAGTGGACCAAGTCACACGACAGACTCAATGACCCAAGAAAGAACATGTTTGTTAGCGCCACCGAACAGACAGCGCAGCGCTAATCTGTAATCTCAACAATACACCAATCAATTAAAGTTCTTCGATAATGTACGCACACAAATGCAGTTAAAAAGTTAGCAGTCTGGAGTGGGCGGGGCCTAAACATTGTGACATCACACTGCTTTAAGAATCAAAACCGCATTTCTAATGGGACTTCGGTTTAATGGGGATTAAAAAATAAAGAGTGGGTGGATTTTTATCATTGTAGGGTGGTTGTGTTCACATACTGCCATTGTCGTTTATTGGTCAAAGAAATCCCGCCTCAAACTGATGGGGTCAATGTCATTATGAATGTCTTACATATTACAGTTCCATTTCTCACCACTAGTGTTGCAGAAATGACACACTTCACCTTTAAAACTCTAAAGTGTTTGTCCTATGCCATAGTTATCACATTACATCTTCAGCATCAGTCTCTAATCCCCCAGCAGACGCTATGATGCGTGATTCAGATCTGGGCCGGACTCTCACAGGAACTGGAAATGATAACTCCCTACAGGACCTGAAGGTAATGATGATGATAACATGATACACGTGTGAATTCCCTGCCCCCTGCATTCCTGCACAAAAATCATGAGTCCCATGTTAGCTGCACAAGACATTATGCCAGCCTGATGCAACCACATGTGCAGCATAACTTTTTCTGAGAGTGCAGAGAGATTATGAAATCTAATCCCCCGGCTGAGATTACAAGGACAGGGTGGAGTGGCGGCCGCTTGTGACGGTAATGTGATCTTGTTGGCAAACGTGAAGGACGTGGATGTGGAATAATCAGCTTCAGTATGCTGGCACCCTCAGCTCTGTGTCATTCTAGATGCCCTCAGAGTCCTGAGGGCTGACAGACAAGAGGAAATGGAGTAATGAGGAAGACATTATGGAGGACCTTATGAGGTGAAAACTCAAACATGGTGTCTAAACAAATATATACCCAATCGAGAACAGCCATTTAAGTCAGTGTAAATCTTCATGCGCAACCTTTTTCATGACGTATTTCCAAGTAAAACTAAGAAAATGTGTGTAGAAAGGACTTTATTTTTATCCATATATCATGAAACGTTGATGAAAAGTAAGTGTCAATGTAAATTTTTATTCCCAACCCATTTTATTCTCAACTGTGATGTATTTCCAGGTAAAACTAAAAAATGTAGGAAGCGACTTGGTTTTATGCACTTATCATGATTGTCTTGTACTGTATAAAGTGAGAGTTAAGACTACTGTTTTTTTTTCATACAAATACATATAAACCATATAGTTACAAAGTCGAAAGTTTGCATATACCTTGCAGAATCTGCAAAATGTTAATTATTTTACCAAAATAAGAGGGATCATACAAAATGCATGTTATTTTTTATTTAGTACTTACCTGAGAAAGATATTTCACATAAAAAATGTTTATAGTCCACAAGAAAAATAATAGTTGAATTTATAAAAATGACCATGTTCAAAAGTTTACATACACTTGATTCGTAATACTGTGTTGTTAGCTGAAAGATCCACAGCTGTGTTTTTCTTGTTTACTGATAGTTGTTCATGAGTCCCTTGTTTGTCCTGAACAGTTAAACTGCCTGCTGTTCTTTAGAAAAATCCTCCAGGGTCCCACATATTGTTTGGTTTTTAAGCATTTTTGTGTATTTTAACCCTTTCCAACAATGACTGTATGATTTTAAGATCCAACTTTTCACACTGAGGACAACGGAGGGACTTGAATGAAACTATTACAAAAGGTTCAAACGCTCACTGATGCTTCAGAAGGAAAAACAAAAAGCGGGGGGATGAAAACTTTTTGTATTTGAAGTTCAGGGTAAATTGAACTTATTTTGTCTTCAGGGGACCATATAAGTATCTTTTGTAGCTTCTGAAGGGCTATGCATGAAAAATGTACACATCTTCATTCTGTTCAAAAGTATACACCCCTGGCTATACAACTATCACTAAAAAAAAAAAAAAAAAAAAAGAACACAGCTGTGGATCATTCAGATAAGAACACAGTATTAAGAATCAAGAGGATGTAAACATTTGAACAGGGTCATTTTTATAAATTCATCTATTATCTTTTCTTGTTTACTACAATGATAGATTTCATCAAAAGTATGAATGAAGGTCTTACGGGTTTTGAATGACATGAGGGTGAGTAATTAATGACAGAATTTTCATTTTTGGGTCAACTATCCCTTTAAAAGTGCCATAGAATGCATTTCTACAATATTTTAAATTGTTCTCTGATATCTACATAGAAGGTATATGGCATAGGAAAGGGCAAAAATCTCCTGAAATGGTTTTACAGGTCCATTTACAACCTTAGGATTTGTCCCTAAAATGAAATGCTCTGTTATTGCCTTATTTGGAAGCTCCATGAATATTAATGAGCTCTGCTCTGATTGGCTGTTTCACAGAGCTGCTCATCTCTATAGCTGGCACACTGATAAAAATATATATTTAATTAGGAGCTCTAGCCGCTTTTAACATGGGGTTTGTTGAATCTGCCGTTTTGAATCGCCGACATTTTAGTCTCATTAGTGCTCTGTGTAAGTTATAATGCAGAGGGAGTGCTTACTTACCATACAAGTTCAGCTGCTTGTCAGTGATACTCAGGATCTGTAAATCATTCGCCATCATCAGCGCAGTTATTTCTCCATCATTCACCATCATCAGCACAGTCATCTCTCTGTTTATGTGGAATTCTATGTACTGCAATGTAACAGGCTAGCGCTAGCATTAAGCTAACCGTGTCCCTTCAGTGGCTTGTCTTATTTTATACTGATGTGCTGACATTACCGATGATTGGGTGATGCAAATGTTGGGGGCGTAACTATTAACGATCCCGGGGCTATTGCGTAACACTCTGTGTTATGTTGGAATTGACCTATTTTTCGGTGGTCTTTTGCAAACACTAGATTTATATAAGAAGGAGGAAACGATGGTGTTTGAGACTCATGGTATGTCATGTCCATGTACTGAACTGTTATTATTTAACTATGCCAAGGTAAACACAGTTTTCCATTCTATGGCACCTTTAAGAATAATACGCAACAATCAATCATTTACATTACAACCAGGAATATGCATTAGAAAACTAAATGGGTCGATTTCATGTTGACTTTAAGCAAGTTTCAGTTTCTTTATAAGCAGATATTTTCTAGTAAAGACTACTGGAGTTTATATCAACTATATTTTAAATGGTCAAGTTTTTTGGTCTTGCCATTTTTTTCTTATTTTAGGCAAAATAAGAAAAATGTACACATCCTCATTCCCTTCAAAAGTTTACACGACTGGCTCTTTATGCATCATTTTTCCTTCTGAAGCATCAGTGTTTGAACTTTCTGTAATAATTGCATATGAGTTCCTAAGTTGTCCTCAGTGTGAAAAGATGGATTCTAAAATCATACAGTCATTGTTGGAAAGGGTTCAAATACACAAAAATGCTAAAACCAAAGAATCTGTGGGACCTAAAGGACTTTTCTGAAGAACAGCAGGCAGTTTAACTGTTGAGGACAAACAACTCATGAAAAACTATCAGTAAACAAGAAAAACACAGCTGTGGATAATTCGGGTAACAACACAGTGTTACGAATCAAGTGTATGTAAACTTTTGAACAGGGTTATTTTTAAAAATTCAACTAATATTTTCTCTTGTGGACTTAATGTAAACGTCTTTTATGTGAAATATCTTATTCAGGTCAGTACTAAATAGAAAAATAACAAGCATTTTGTATGATCCCTCTAATTTTGGTAAAATAATTGTATGAAAATAGAAAAAATAGATGTATGTAGATTTTTGACGTGAACTGTATACTTTTTAATATGGTATTGAGGTGCTGTAAACTTTTGATTTCATCAAAAATATCTTAATTTGTGTTCAGAAGATCTTACGAGTTTAAAAACGACATGAGGGTGAATAATTAATGACTAAATTCATCTTTTATCTTCTCAGAATGATTGAATGATTTCATCAAAAGTATCTTAATGAAGATGAATGAAGGTCTTACGGGTTTTGAATGACATGAGGGTGAGTAATTAATGACAGAATATTCATTTTTGGGTCAACTATCCATTCAGAATAACATGCAACAATGAATCATTCACATTACGACTTACTAAATAGGTCAATTTCATGCCGACTTTAAAGGAGAAGTCCGGTGTGATATTGACCTAAAGTGTAATGAATCATGATACCGAGTGTAATCTTACCTTTCATAGCTCATCTCGGCACTAGTTAGCCGATGCTAACAACAGGTTGTTGTTGAGGGTGCATCGGGCATCGGACTAGCCATGTAAGTAAATCACTGTTTTACAAGCAAACTACAGTTTCTTGATGAGCAGATATTTTCTAGTAAAGACTACTGGGGTTTATATCAACTATATTTGAAATGGCCAAGTGCTTTGGTCGTGTCATTCCTTTATGAGTTTATGGCTCTAACATATATTTATAGTTGAACATAAGTGACCTAAAACAAGCCTGCCTTTATTCTTTATTGGGAATCCATACAGCTTCTTAAATATTCCAGGCATAATACGCCTTGCAGAATATTTCCATTCCAATTTAGGATGTCTGAAAGCAGCAAAGGCCACAGAAGGCCGAGATGGAGCGAAGCTGTATTAATTGCCTCAGTACAAGAATTCTGTGAAGATAAATGATTAAGCACCACAAGCTGTCACTGTGTCAGGGAAAAAAATGATCTTACCACAGTGGAATGTCATCGCCTTCCCTTTGCCAAAAATAGGATGGAAATACTTTGCTGGAAAGCTACATGTTCTAGAACAGCTAATAATTTGCTTAAAGACGCCACATCTGGTATGCTCCTTACAGCAAAGGTTAAGAGTCTGACAAAACTAGAGCTCCAGGCCCTTGCCAGGCAGTGGCTGAGAATAGGCTTGAAGTTAAACAAAAATCTTAACTACAGGAAATTGGCCTGTTATCATAACAAAAGCATTTACATTGGCCAACGGCCAGTGTCACACATTAAAACCACTTGTTTACTATTTTTAATAAAGCCAGAAGTTTACATATAAATAGTGGAGACTCTTGCAAAGCAGCTGCAGATTTCAATGGTTTATTTAGAAAAATCTCAGCCAAAAAACTGTTGCACATTCACAGAACAAGTGCAAAAAGAGTTTGTGGTGACGCTTATCAGCTACTTCGGAAGGCAGAGTTGATGATCTTTAGAGCTCTACTGCTGTAAACCTACAAACTACCTGGAGAAGGCAATATCTATCTAATTATTACCATACATTACTAAATTAATTATTTTGAGGCATTATAAAGCATCTTGTTCCGCCTGACAACAGCAACACTGGCTCAACCAATGGCGTTAGTTTAAGGCAGGGCTACTGGTGTCTAATGTGCAGAGAGTGTTTGGAAACCTGTTTGAAAGCAGTCATTATTTTTGGAATTCTATTTGGTGCCACTAGTAGCTTAAGAATGAACCACTTTAGCTTTCAAGAAAAATATTTATTCATTGCAATTCTCTCAGTTGTTGTACCACAGTCAGGTTTTAATTTCAGTCAAATCTGAGCTGAAGTTTATGCAGAGAGATAATCTGATATTCCAGTCCACAATGAGGACCAGATTCACCCTGTGTCTCAACTCTGTGGGTATAAAATCTGAGCTTAGTCACCAGTGCTTGCATGCTGACTTGAAGTGGTGTGCAAAATAAATGTTGGGACCCAGGGACTGTGCGGCACCCTTGTTAAGACAGAACCCTGCCGAGAAAAGTGTTACGTAAAGGGGGGAAAGCAGCTGGGAACACTTAAAGCAAAGTACGGAAATTAAACTTCAGAAAACAAAGTAAAGGTTTTTCTTGTGTTTCCAATTCCACTGGTAAGAAAAAGGAGGACCTATTTCTGCTTCAGGGATGTTAGCGGATTCGTCTGCCAAAACGGCATGTTTTTGTTAGTTCCTCATGAATTTTTTTTTTCAAATAAAACAGCTAGTAAAAGGTCAAGAAGGGAGTGGTCAATATGGCGGGAATGTGACATCATACCCAATTATCCACTGAGAAAATCTGTTTGCTTCCCAAATCAGGCACCAATCAAATTGCTCTCATTCAGCCTTATCTGAATACCAAGTTGCTTTGATCCCAAGTACACTTAATCGCAGAGAGACTTGCAGCCTCTATCATAATGGCCTGTTGATTATGAATGGCGATCCAAACAATTATGCTTTTCCCTTTGGTCTGTTTAAGTTAATACCAGTTTTCCTGAACTATTACCGTGGTATTATTAACCCCGACCCTATACATCAGCGAGACAATATAGAGTCCAGTCTTCCGGTTAGAGATATTACCAGCTGGGAAAGCTGGATATAAACCTAGTGAAACTAGTAATTAGAAAAACTAAATCTTTTTTTATTCTCACTAAGACAAAAGCAAATCTACCACACACATTGTACCTAAATTACAACGGTCTGACAGGAGACCCAGAGGAAGTGCATTATACTATCTCACAGTAATCCATGTCTCGTTCTGGTGGTCTACAACATAGATGAGAGAGGCTACATCAACATACTGTACGCCCATCTGTCAAATTACCGTAATGAAACTGTTTGCTTCTGGCTGCACAAGCCTCTGTTACCGCATTTCGATTTAAAACAATCAGTGCACCGTTTATGAAAAATAGCCCAGTCTGGGCAGTAACTCAGATTTTTAAGCAGGGTTGTGTGTGAATGGCTTATTTGTTTCCCTCCCAAAATGCCTCCATTATTCCAAAAATGTCAAAAGGCAAACAAACCGCCAGGAGATTTTCGGCACACAACTGTATCTCAGCATCAGAGGAAATGTAAGGCAGGGGACCAAACTCTAACTAAAATCTACAGTCTCTCCTCACTCTCATTTTCCCCATTTTTTTTCTGCTTCACAATGAATTCCAGATGTGTGTGTGAGTTTAAGTGAAATTGAGTTGGTGGTGGGGGCTGAACTTATTTCCTGCGTGTTGTTCACCAATTACACTGCAAGCGAAGGCAGGCGTTGAGAGTTTGAGGAACCTTTTAGGGTGTTTTGGGGGTGAAGGGATAACTGGTGTATTAATAAAAACCATATATACATATAAATACATTCAAATTGATGTTAAACTTTGTGTAAAAACACCTGAAAGCCCTTTGTGTTCTTTGGCTTCTTACTGTAACATGCTGTCATACTGATTTCTGTTTTGCGTATGGACTACAACCAGTTTTCACAAATCATTTGAACACGCTAAGGATTTGAATTTTTGTTTTAAGAGCTAAAGCTGTGAATCCAAACTCACAATTGTGAGTTTGAGTCCAATTCACATTGTGTTCTTTCTATTAATTCACCCAAAGTATTAATAAAGTTACAGGGTTTGCCAGAGGCTCGAAGTTTCCCAATGTTTTACTAGTTCACTTTGTAACCTGCCATTACTGGAGTTAAACGGAATCAAATGAAAACTCTGGGAAAAGAAAAAAAAATGTAAGAAAAGAAAACAAAACTTTTTCATTCTGATTTGCGAGCATGTGTGTGTTTTTGCCGCAGTGTTGGCATATGTCTGTATTCATGTGTATGGGTCAGAGCGTGTGTGGTCTGCTTGCACAGTGCAACCCCTGAAATAGAGTCATGACTGAAAGAAAAATACTCTCTCTATTTTTAATAAATCTTAAATCCTCTCAGCCTAAGGGCCAGAATGTAAACCGGTGCAGAGTTTGACCATGATGTGTTATACAGAAACAGCCCTTTTTGTGTGCATCCAAGATTATTTCAACATTTCTTTGAGTTGCCGACCAATTGGTGTTACACCTATTTAGGAGTCTTTATACAACATAATAATAAACACATGTTAGGCTTTTTGTGTTGAGGTTTCATATTTTCAGTGAATGGCTTGAGCATTTGAAGTCACACAGACTGTACAAACATGTAATATGATACTGATTCTGTAAAAACTGATACAAAAATATTATTTTTCCTTACTGTTCACATTATTACCTGTCGTAATACAATATATTCCTACCTGATGTCATGATGAAAACGTACCTGTGGGAACTTTTTCGCAAGACACAAAATACTTACCAACAAGTACATATCACTGCAGTTTCCAACAGAAATAAACACTAGAGGGGGTAAATTAGCAAGCACTTGTAATCGTTTTCTTATAGTTATGTGTACACATTCGTCACATTTGCTTTTGTTCATACTTAGGTATAGTACAGATGATACATTATTTTAAAACGTCACGGAGCATTACAGTTATAGCGCCACTCAATGGATATTTTAAGTCAGAACTGCAGTGAAACGTACAAAAAACAACGTCACATAAAACGTACCATATGTACGTTCATCTGTTCCGGCGAAAAAAAACTAAGACTCTTTAAGTGACATTTCTGTTGGACACTGCAGTAATGTGTACTTATTGGTACATATTTCATGTCTCGTGAAAAAGTTTTTACAGGTATGTTTTTGTCATGAGATTAGGTTTTTATATTATGATGTGCTCTCATTATTTACCTTTTTATTGCAAAAAAAAAAAATAATAATAATAATATATATATATATATATATATATATATATATATATATATATATATATATATTATTGGTATAATATAGTATAGACTACTATCAATATAAAATCCTAAATCCTTGACGCATGAAGTAAGATGCAGCGTGAAAGTATCATTCAAAGGTCAATATTATTCAAATCTGTGTTCTTTCGGCCCAAACAAGATAATTGGTGCTTTAGCATCATTTAGGTGCATAAAGTTATACTGTAAGTGAGTCATAAGTATGTCAAAAGTTTACATACACCTTGCAGAATCCGCAAAATGTTAATTATTTTACCAAAGTAAGAGGCATCATACAAAATGCATATTATTTTTTATTTAGTACTGACCTGAATAAGATAATTAACATAAAAGACATTTACATATAGTCCACAAGAGAAAATAATAGTTACATTTATAAAAAATTACCCCGTTCAAAAGTTTACATACACTTGATTCTTAATACTGTATT
>NC_133365.1:13627515-13691186 GCF_049309525.1 Garra rufa
GAACAGTTAAACTGAACAGAACAATTCTTTGGTTCTTCAGCATTTTTTGTGTATTTGAACCCTTTCCAACAATGACTGTATGATTTTGAGATCCACCTTTTCACACTGAGGACAACTGAGGGACTCATATGCAACTATTACACAAGGTTCAAATGTTCAATGATGCTTCAGAAGAAAACACAATGCATTAGGAGCCAAGGGGTGAAATATTGAGGGGTGAATACCAAATATTGTCCCAATAGCAGCAGATATAATGAAAACAGTAACAGTCCCAGAACTGAGCCCTGGGGGACACCAAAAATACGGCAAGTTGCTGACAGAAAATCTCCTATTCAACAGGTAAGACCACAACCATTTAAGTACTGTACCTCTAATTCCCATACAACATTCCAGACAAGATAAGAGAATCCCATGAAAGTCAATCTAAAAGCACTAAAGCCATAGTGCTGCCAGCATCAGCAGTCATAAAAATATCATTAAACACTTTTAAGAGGGCAGACTTAGTACTGTGTAAGGCTTTAAAACCAGGTTGAAAAATGCCAGAGATAAAATTTGTAGTTTTGCAGTTAGAATGGTTAGAAATGGGTCCATAATTTGAGCACACTGCAGAATCATGTGTGGGTTTCATAAGGATAGGATCACAGTTGCAAATTTAAAGCAAAGGGACAGTCTCAGTCACAAGGGAATTGTTAATAATACTCCAAATGTCTGGGCAAACAGTATCAAACTTCAATAAAAAGTGTGAGGGAAAAGTATCTGGGTACTGTCATCACTGTCATAAAAACAATACATACAAGATCTAATATTTATGCTCCACATTGTGATACACCCAGATGACACAATGCCACCCTGTTTTACACAGCCGCTGTGATCTTGTTTGTTTGTCTTTATATTTGTCACAGTGGTGCACTTTTGATTTTTACATGCAGGCTTCTGGCAGCAGATGCTGGGAGAAGTGGCGAGAAGCAAAATATACTGACCGCCTGCAATCCGTCCGCAAAAGCTAAATATTGACTTAGTGACCTGTAATCAGATTCATACACATGACAGAATGGAAATAAACACCAACATGTGCACTTCGCCTCTAACTGCCGGCAGCCCACAACAGAGGGAGAGTGCGGGATGCTGGGAGAGTGAGGCCGCCTCAAGCTGTCTGTAAAGTTAATCTGGTAATGGGTGCACAGGAATGGGAGTTAAATGATCCCATTCATTGCATGTATAAATATATATGCAACACTGTACGTCAAGGGTTTTTTTCTGCATTCGTTTGTTCGCTCTGGCATATGACGGATTGAATTTCGGTCGTCAAAAAAAATTCATGACGTGTTTCTTCTCACAGTTGGAAACTGCTGGCTGTGAAACTGTGCTGCGCATGTGGAGTCATACACGAGTTGTTATGTGCTGCACATGCTTTAATGTGTGTGAAGTGTTTTTTTAAATCATTAATCTCTGCTGATTATACACAACCAACATCAGAACAAAGGTTTTAGTGGTTTTCTACATTATCCATGTACTTTGTTCTTTATCGGGGGACAGATTTTTGGAGCGATATTCTGCGATATCAGGTGTGATTTCATTGAACTTTACAATTGCCTGTCTGGCAGAGAGAAAGAGGGGAAGAATGAGTAACAGTTGTCCTATTCTTAGCAGACTTTCATGTGGCTGAAATCTGCATGACTGTGAATTATTCATTAGTGCATACATGTGCATGGCTGAGGTCAGCTTGCCATATTCATATGCCATCAGTGAACTAAAAAAACAAGGAAATGTGTTTCAGGCGTATCGATGCATCACAGAGCCAAAAGAACATAAAGATAAAATTCAATGGTGGACATTGTTCAGAGTAATTTACAGAGGTGGGACCAAGTAATTGTTTTGCAAGTCACAAGTAAGTTTCAAGTCTTTGCATTCAAGTCTCAAGTCAAGTCCCAAGTCAAGACAGACAAGTCCCAAGTCAAGTCCCAAGTCAAGATGGACAAGTCCAAGTCGAGTTGCAAGTCCTCAACATTAAGCTTCAAGTCATTCACCATAATAATCAATAAATATTTAAGGATGCCACAATCCGATAGTTGTAAAAACCACCGGAATAATTTTTCACAGGTAAGAATTTAGTCGTAGAGGAAAACATTTCAGGATTTCTCTCCATATAGTGGACTTCTATGGTGCCGTGAGTTTGAACTTCCAAAATGCAGTTTGAATGCAGTTTCAAAGGGCTCTAAACAATCCCAGCTGAGAAAGAAGGGTCTTGTCTAGTGAAACAATCGGTCATTTTCTAAAAAAAAAAATAAATAAATATGTAAATACTTTTTAACCTCAAATGCTTATCTTGTCTTGCTTTGCGTGTACTTCAAAATCATTCTACATTGCTGTTTTACCTTTTTTTGTAAAGGGCGTTTGACCTTCTTTGCACGTTAACTTTGTAAACACTTGGTTGGTACTTCTGCAGCGATGTAGGGTGATTATGAAGTTGGAGGAGAAAACGAGATGGTAGTTTTTTTTTGACATACCCTAACTGTCTTGAACTGGAATACACAGAGTACACGCAGAGCTAGACAAGACAAGCATTTAAGGTCAAAAAGTATAGAAACTGTAAGTTTTTTTTAGAAAATAACCAATCGTTTTGCTAGATAAGACCCTTCTTCCTTGGCTGGGATCATTTAAAGCCCTTTGAAGCTGCATTTAAACTACATTTTGGAAGTTCAAACTTGTGGGCACCATAGAAGTCCACTATGTGAAGAGAAATCCTGAAATGTAATTTCTATACAACTGAAGAAAGAAAGACTAGGGTAAGTAAATTATCTGTAAATTTTTGTTCTGGAAGTGAACTTCTCCTTTAACTCAATATTACAGGTTTTTAAACTAAAGTACCTTTTAAATGGCTTGTTAGCTAATGTCTACATCTTGAATTGTGTTTAGCAAAAGTATCTTCTGAAGTCTACTGAAGATATAGATATTCATACATGTATATAACTAGTTCCAGTGCAGACGCTTTGGCAACTTGCTCTCAAGTGTTCACGGACATTCCAATATGGTTAACGGTTTATGTATGAAACAGACGCTAATAGGGCATCTAGCTATACATATCTATGGGAGCGAACTGCCAGTCAACTCAATGAATTTGTGTTTCTCTTAAATGATATGTGACCCAGGACAACAAAACCAGTCATAAGGGTCAGTTTTTTTAAAATTGAGATTTATACATCATTTAGAGAATCTGATTAAATAAGCTTTCCATTTACAGTATGTATGGTTCGTTAGGATAGGACAGTATTTGGCCAAGATACTACTATTTGAAAATCTGAAATCGGAGGGTGCAAAAAAATCTAAATATTGAGAAACTCACCTTTAAAGTTGTCTAAATGAAGTTCTTAGCATCAAAAATGTTTTGAAGTTTTGATATATTTACGGTAGGAAATTTACAAAATATCCTTATGGAACATGATCTTTACTTAATATCCTAATGATATTTGGCATGAAAGATCATTTTGACCCAATTTTGTATTTTTGGCTATTGCTACAAATATACCGTGCTACTTAAGACCGGTTTTGGAGTATATCAAATAGCAAACACATGGTAAACTTGAATGTACTTCTTGTTCAAAATGCGTAATGCTACTGCTTCGCTCCTCTCCATCGAGAGATAATTGTACTTCTAAATGCTGCCACTGATTATGATTTCGGTTTACCCTGCCGCACCACCAGAGAACATTTCCCAAGCTTAATTCTTAATCCAGATGTTTATGAATTGTGATTTGGGCCTGTGCGCTTTTCCATCTGCTCTTAATTTATTTTCCTTTATGTCTCATATGAATTGTACACCCGTAGAACTGACGTCCAAGACCTTTTATCACATGCCAAAACATTAAATGATGAAAGAAACAGAATCTTTTATCCAGATCGTTTTGTTTTGAATTACAGCGTCTCCAAGTGCTGGTAAGAATTCGCTCTGTGTTACGGCCAATAGATGGTGTGCTCTGAATGTGTAGATGAGTGGCGTAATGGTTTTTGAAGTGCTGAGTCGCAAGTGTGCAGGGTTTTTAATGCAATATATTGGGAGCCCCAAATGGACTTCGCAGAGAGGAAGGCTGATCATGTGACACAAGCAAACCATTAACATTCTGTCTTCTAAGAAATCTGGAACTGGTTTAGTGTAACTAAAAGCAGTCGAACCATTTGACACAACACGCACACACACCTACCTCTGTGCTGAATAAAGAGGGACCAATTAAAGATGCATTTTCATTACAAACAACATGTTGCCTCTTTGCTCTGAACTGCTCTAATTGGTGCCTGAGTAAACTGTCGGCCATACAGTGAGATTTCTTCAACAAGCCCTGTTTTAATGGCCCGTTTGTCTTGCATCGATGCTAGCACGTTTTTGGCGGGACTACACATGAGAGCAGAGATAGCATGCCGCTGACGCCAAGCACAGTCGTGAGTATGTGAACAGACTTTTCTGGAGCTAATTGGAAAGGGATTGAGGCTAATCAAACCCTGGGTTCATAGCCAAATATGACTGGCCTTTTGGGCCCCAGTCTTGCACAAGCAAAGGACACGAAAGACTACTTATGAAGTCAGAGCAAAATATAAAAAGCCAAAGGACCAGACTAAAGACACACGGGTGAGTTCTGAATCTTTTATGAGATGTTCTTCAACTTAGACCACCAGGCAAAATGAACATTTTTAAGATGTGATGCTCATTATCACATATTCTCCTGGTAGTTGTTAATTTCTTGGCACCAATTTGAGATATTATAGTCCTCCTTGGTTCTCTTAGCACGTTTGAGAGTGTGGTTAAATCTGTGGGAAGTTCTGGGTAATCCACAATCATGCCTGAACAATAATGGTATTGTTATTGCTCAATATCAAGATGAATTATGATGATTTATCAGAAGATAAAGCTTGATAGCAAAAAAAAAAACTCATTTAGCAAGTTTATGAGACCACAATTGTGCACGAGACATCCTGAAAAATGATTAAATACATAGATAAAGCATTCTTATTTGATATTTATTTTGTTCTATGTACAAAAACTGATTTCTGAACTCAAAAGTAGTTTCTCATTAAAACCTCTGTGCTGTCAGAGTGTAAATCATCCATGTATGAATCTTCTTAACATTTTTCTTAGATTTAATTAACAAAGTCCACCTGTCGATATCATCTACCATCTGTGGCTTTTTTGGAGGATTTTAGCATCTAATACATTATCTTGCAGTGTCACTGAAAACTTCAACTGTGTAGCTTAATAAGCTTGGATGTCATGTGGCATACCCACATAATTGCTATACTCATGTTTGTTTCAGTGCCCTGCAGTTATTCAATCTGCAATAATAACAGGTTTTGATGTGTGTAAGCTTGGTCATATTTGAGAGGAGGAAAATGATTTGAAAACCCCTAAAGACTCTAGAGTAACCACACGATTGCTTAGAAATAACAAATTGACACATGGTAAATGAAGCTAAGATGATGCTTTAGGGGAAACGTCAATGTCACATCTGAAATTAAATGGTAATGTATTCAATGCATTCAATCTGTTGATCTGGTTGCTGGATCAGTGTTCAAGTGATTAAACAATCTTGTGTGTAAGTGGTAAATGATATTGAAATAATTCCAAAACTCCTTAAAAACAATAGAAACCTCAATGTGTTGATAACTTGAGATGGGAATATAGGTTATTTGTTGTAACACACTGTTTTGTACCAGTACTACAACTAAATACAGTACTACTGAAGTGAACCAAATGGCAAAATGTGTTAAATATTGTATACACTATGGTTTTAACGTTTGGGGTCAGTAAGATTTTTTAAATGCTTTAAATGTTTTATAGTAAAATTAACTACAGCAATATTATGAAATATTATACAACTAGGGGTTCAAGAGCATACCGCTGAAACCCTATTGTAATTGTTAGAATGGCCAAGGATCAGCAATCTCCATGTAAAATTGAATGTGCAGACCAAACCGTAGGTCGCAGGCTCAAGTGTCTTATGTTGTTGGAATCTTGCCGAACAAAACGCATGTTTCAGATTTGATCATGAGCTTTGGCAAAATTTTGGGTATTTTGGATTTTTTGAAAAACCTACTTTTAAGAACTAGTCCTAGGTTTTTCGCATGATCTGAACCAAACCAGTGCAGAAAGATTCTCTTGAGAGTGAATATCAATAATTATCAAAAAAAGTTGAACTTTTTTCGCAAAGCGACACCAAAAAATTTGAAAGGGGCGGAGCCACTTTTAGTAAAATGCCTATAACTCCTGAACGGAATGAGATATCTTTGCCAAACTCAAAACAGTTATATAAGAGCTCAATCTGAGGCCACAGGATAAAAATCACGGAGCTTGGCGGTGCTATAAGAATGGCTATACCTACACAAATATGTGTCGTATCAACATGAAAATCGCTGCACACGGTCTTGGTCCAAAGTGCCACAAGTGTCTATAAGGACATTTGTGTATCTCAAAAAAAACCTGGCCACCATTGGCCGATGAATTTTGAGCACCTATTAGACAAGGTTAACAGAGCCCGATTGGAACAAATCTCAGTGGGCCTGTTTGACTCATGGCTCCAAATGACTGTGAGAAATTTGAAAGAAATCGGCCACTGGGGGGCAATATCAATATTTTTTGCACATACATGAAATGTTCGTATCATACGATAGAACTCCTCATTCCAGACAACTTTGCCACTAGAACCACTCCTGTCGATGAAATTGTTTGTTAAATAATTGAGAAGTAAAAAAGCTACTTTTGCGAAGTAGTCCTAGGTTTTTTGCTCAATCTGGAAAAAAAACACTGCAGTACAATTCTCTGGACTCTCTAGGTCAATAATTATCAAAACAAATGTAATTAACCCTTTGGGAAGCTATAATGGGGTCGTTTAGTAAAGGGGCTTGTCCAAATTTACCCACAATCCTATAAAGCCTAAAAGAAAACTCAAAACTTCATAAAACCTGCTGAGCACATGCGATGATTCTAAACAAGCATGCAAAGTTTTAAGGAGATCGGACCACAGCTATAACAATCATAAACATAAAAAAAACAACATAATATTTCTATGGTACATTACCTGGATTTGCCAAAAATCAGCATATTAGAATGATATGCCAATATACTATAATAATGCCAATATATTATAATGATGTATTCCACTTCGCGTCATGCCTAACAACTCCCCTTAGCTGTTATAAATTCACTGTAAACCACGGCTTCTTGGGGCTTATTGCTTTATTGTTACAGGCTTGCTAAACAATGTCTTTTTTCATATGTTCTTAAATTGCAGCTATATTTTCAAATATTTTAAAATGTAATTCATTTCTGTAATGGCAAATCTAAATTTCCATCCATTACTCCAGTCTTCAGTGTCACATGAGCATTCAGCAATCATTCTAATATGCTGTTTTGGTGCTCAAGAAACATTTTGTCTTCTTAAAACAGCTGTACTGCTTAATACTTTTGTGGAAACTGTGATACTTTTTCTTCCAGGAGCCTCTGATGAATAGGAAGTTTTTTGTGACAGTGTAAATGTCTTGAATGCATCCTTGTTGAATAAAAGTATGAACTGACCCCAAACTTTTGGACGGTACTGTATATTTGCTAAAAAAAAAAAAAAAAAAAAAGTTTAAATATGCAATAAACATGCATCATTAATAATGATAAAATTCTAAATAATATGCTAAATATAATTTAAATAAAAACCTAATATGAAC
This sequence comes from Garra rufa, assembly GCF_049309525.1. Lineage (NCBI taxonomy): Eukaryota > Metazoa > Chordata > Actinopteri > Cypriniformes > Cyprinidae > Garra > Garra rufa. The sequence goes on from NC_133365.1 coordinate 13,635,220, forward strand.
TAATGAATTCATTATAATTATCTATATAACGTCCAGCATATAAGGGTAAATCTCATAGGCCTGGCTTCCCAATTAGCTTGAATAGCTCAATTATTAATTTAGGTCATAAGGTCACGAGTAGCTATTATTTCCTTCTCAGGCGCCATGTATTTGACTGTGGAGTCAGAGCTGTCAGACAGGCCGGGAGGCCTCATTGTGAGGGATTACTGCTATTAAAGGGAAAACGCTGGTGGAGAGGACCCAACAGAGGCCCACAATCAGCCTTTATTCACTGACTGCCTCACTGTATGGCCAGTGGGTTTATGTATATATAATTTAGATTGAATTCTGGCCTTTGGAACTGTTTGTTTTTTCTCTCTTCAGTTTTAGGTCAACACAAGTTATCAGCATTCACACTTTCTGTGAACCAAAACATTTCGTTTCAGCATTTCATGTAAGGGTCTCTTGGTTTTGGAAAAGAAAATCTGATACTGCTGAAATTTCCTTGACTTTACCTAATTACAGTGGCTTATCTTAATCATAAGTTTACAAATACTTCTGTGCTAGACTCTAGTATCAACAGAAACCCATTCATGAAAATCCCCATTCACCAACATTGAATACTGTAACTACCTCTATATATCTACAATCTAAAGGTCTTCTGACCTTTATAGCTCATTATAGCACAATGTGATGATAAACGGATGTTTACTGAACGCTTACAGAGTTGCTATTGTGAAAGCAACAGTTGTTTTTTGTAATGAAGCCTGCTGAACTATAAATTAAAGAACCAAAGACTGGATTGGAATTAACTTGAATGCTATAGTGTTTCACTTTCCTAGTCTGTCAAACTCCTTAAAACGAGCTCTGTAGCCAGACAAATGAACTCATGTCTTGGTGACAATGTGACAGCTTTCAGTCTGTAATCTCAAAAAAGGCAAAACATAACATATTTGTGGAAATAAGTGACATTGTGTAACTAAAAAAATATGATTTTTGGAGTGCTAAAACACATTAGCACTTGAGTCTCAACTCTCTCCATTTCTTCTTTCACTTGACTTGGATGTGGTTCTGTGGGATTCACATATGTAAACAGCAATGTTTCCCCACACTTTACTCTGTAAACCCAAATTTGTCCGCCTTACAAGCTATTTATTGAGTGTGGAGCATTAAGGTGCAGTAAAGGAAATGTTAATCACACACCAGCTTGATGACCAGATGTAGTTAGCGGCACAAACAGAGTTTAGACCAAGAAATTCTTCAGTGAGCATTATAAAAGCATAGCAATGTTGAACTTGAAAAAAATGATTAGTTTACACAAAGATATTAAGCAGCAAAAAATGGTTTTCAGCATTTTTAATAAGAAGATATGTTTCTTGAGCACCAAATCAGCATATGAAATGATTTCTTAAAGGATTAGTCCACTTTTAGATTAAACATTTCCTGATAATTTACTTACTCTTATGTCATCCAAGATGTTCATGTCTTTCTTTCTTCAGTCAAAAATAATTTAAGATTGAAGGTCCAAATTGCAGTTTCAGTGCAGCTTCAAAGGGCATTTTCTTTAAGAAATTACAACTTATATAGTTTTTAACCACAAATTCTTGTCTTGCACTACCTTTTCACACATTACAACTTCACACATTATGTTATCACGTTGGAAAGGTCACACATGGTTAGTCCTGTAAGTTCAAAACCATCTATCATCAATGTTTTACCTTTTTTTTTTTTTTGTAAAGGGCATTTGACTTTCTTTGCATGTCTTTGCAACGTGACTACGTAATTTGTGACCCTGGACCACAAAACCAGTCTTAAGTAGCACAGGTATATTTGTAGCAATAGCCAAAAATACATTGTATGGGTCAAAATTATAGATTTTTTTTAATGCCAAAAATCATTAGGATATAAAATAAAGATCATGTTCCATGAAGATATTTTGTAAATGTCCTACCGTAAATATATAAAAAATTAAATTTTTGATTACTAATATGCATGAACTTCATTTGGACAACTTTAAAGGTGATTTTCTCAATATTTAGATTTTTTTTTTATTTTTTTTTTGCATCCTCAGATTCCAGAAAACAAAACATACATCAATGGAAAGCTTATTTATTCAAAAAATGTACCCTTATGACTGGTTTTGTGATCCAGGGTCACATTGGTGAAGCTGAGCTAATGCAAGACAAGCATTTGTGGTTAAAAAGTATAAAAATTTGTTTTTGTTTTTTGAAGACATCGTTTCACTAGATAAGATATTATTCCTCAACTGGGATTGCGTAGAAAGTTTTGAAGCTGCCTTGAAACTGCAATTTGGACCTCGTTGATCCCCATTGAAGTCCACTATATGGAGAAAAATCCTGAAATGTTTTCCTCAAAAACTTTCATTTCTTTTTGACTGAAGAAGTGAACTAATCCTTTAAGGATCATGTGACACTGAAGACTGGAGTAATGGCTGCTGAAAATTCACAGGAATAAATAACATTTTAAAATACACTACCGGTCAAAAGTTTGGGGTCAGTAAACTTTTCTTCTTCTTCTTTTTTTTTTTTTTTTTTTTTGAAAGAAATTAATACTTTTAATCACCAAGGGTGTGTTAAATTGATAAAAAGTGATAGCAAATACTTACATTGTTAGAAAATATTTATATTTTGAATAAATGCTGTTCTTTTGAGCTTTTTATTCATCAAAGAATCCTGAAAAAATATCACAATTTCTAAATAAATACTTTGCAGGGCAACTGTTGCAATATATAATCCAATATAGATCCAATATAGATCATTCTAATAATAAATCAGCATATTAGAATGATTTCTGAAGGATCATGTGACACTTAAGACTGGAGTAATTGTAATAACATTTTGCAATATTACAGTTTTTTTCTGTATTTTTGATTAAATAAATGCAACACTGACGAGCATAAGAGACTTTCTTTAAAAACATTACAACTCTTACTGACCCCAAACTTTTGACCGGTAGTGTATATTCAAATAGATTATATTCTTTTAAATTGTAATAACATCAAATCAGTGCAGCCTTGGTGAGCATATAAGAGACTCATTTTTAAAAACATTAAAAATCTTAATTATTAACATTTGACCAGCAGTGTTTATAAAGACAGAGACAAAAGAAAAGAGAGATTCAGTTCTCAAACGGCCAATGCGTGTCTGATGATTCGCACCTGTAGGACAGTAAAGCACAGAGGTCAGAGAGCCTGTGATATCTGTGTTAGCTGCTGCATAGGGCCTGTCTCTACAAGCTCATCTCTCTCTTTACCTTTCCCTTACAGCTGGTTTTCCCAAACAGGAAACTCAAATGGCTGGAATGCTTGCTGAGGTGAAGTGGCTAATTCTCACGGGATCAATCCGAAATCATGGTCTAACTCCTTCTCCTTGAATCCCATGCTGCATTTCAGATTTGAAACATCTGGCCAGTTTAAGTAAAGTAACAGCCCTGCCATCTCACCACTCAGAGGCTTGTAGTGAGATCATACACAGATCATTATCATACAGTCTAGACTCCGGTATCAAGGCTACTCAGCATCTACAAACAGGCCTTTAAAGTAAATGGTTAAGGGCTGGCTTTGGATTTGGCTCTGATATAGCACGCTAGATCACCTCTGTTGTGTATTTAAAACAAATCACTCCCATACAGGAAGCCTGATGCATGGAGAGCTGAATAATGTCAGGAATGCAGATGATGGCGAGCGAATAAACAAACAAACAGCAAGTGAGCTATTACCTTCGGAACTTGTTGCGTCATTAGCGGCTCACGCGTGAGTCGGTCTGATTAGGCTTTGACACGGAAAATGCGAGTGCGGAGGAAAAGGAGGCATTTCCAGAGCCTCATTAATGTGTCAGGTGCAGGGCAAATCTCCACTGTGAGGGAAGAAAAATGAGCCATTATTACAGCTGAGATGTTAAGAGACTGGTTTTCTGGTTTTAAAGGTTGCCAACATTTGTTTCAAGCACCTGATCTGAGCTTAATCTCAAGACTAAGATAAAGAAAGCTTATAGGGAATTCTGATCAGATATATCATTTTGAAAAATGATCAAAAATAACCCACCTTTGGAAATGCCTTAATTTTATCCCATCAAAGTTACAAATGAAACTGAATTTGTTTCTCATGATCTTAAAAACATTTTTGATCTAAATGTATATGCTTTAACACATTAAATTAGATTTAAGAGACAAATAAAAAAAGTATAGTTATGATATATTGTGTATATGAATTTATTATCTATAATAATAATTATTATTATTTCAATATGGTCGAAAAAGATAGTTTGGTAACACTTTACAATAAGGTGTCTTTTGTTAACATTAGTTAATGTATTAACTATCATGAACAAACAATGAACAGTACATTTAGTATAATATTTACTTATCTTTGTTAAAATTAGTTAATAAAAATACAGTTTATTGTTAGTTCATGCTAGTTCACAGTACATTAACTGTTAACTAACAAAACTTGTGATTTTAATAATGCATTAATAAATGTTGAAATCAATATTAACTAAGATTAACAAATGTATTTTTCATTCTTAGCTCACGTTAACTAAAGTAGCCTAGTTAACTAATGAAACCTTAAAGTGTAACCAATAGCTTTAATGCTTTAGTCACTGAATCTTTCCATTTAGACTTTAAATAAAGTAATAAAGAATTTTGGTGTGTTAAAATTTTGACTGGTAGTGTAAACTGACTTTATGTTTCCTGATTAATGAAGTAAAACGGTTTTGCAATCTCAGCACTGCTCTCATTCATTGCAAAACTCAATGGTTTATCTAAGCTTGAGCGCCCTCTTGTGGTGGTAAACACATTGAAGAAGTGTTAGGGTGCTTTTAAACCTAGAAAAACTTGTGTGTACATAAAATAAAACTGCTCTTGGAGGCACAATAAACAGTACACATTTTCAAACACTTCCTAATCAAACATACCTGATTCTCCTCATCAGCTCATTAGTAGAGGCCCCAAGACCTGAAGCGAATGGGTCAGATGAGGGAAACAACCAAAATGTGGACTGTTGGTGTGCCTCAATGAACAGGGTTGGGAAACACTAAGTTAAGTTAAACAAGTATGTATTCCATTTGCTTTATTATCATGTATATTGTATTTAAATTAAATGAGAACAAAGAATTACAGATAATTTACTCACCCCCTTGTCATCCAAGATGTTCATGTCTTTCTTTCTTCAGTTTCTTTAGTGGACTTCTATGGTGCCCACGATATTAACGGTAGGTTGAAAACTTCAAAACCGTCCTACATACCATTTTTTGTAAAGGCCGGTTGATCTTCTTTGCACGTTCACTTTGTAAACACTGGGTCAGTACTTCTGCAGTGATGTAGCCTGGCTAACGCCAAACCACGTCATGACAACGTCATGATTCGTGGTCTGGGAACCACATGTTCAGAGCCGTTTATTGGGCGCTACAAATGTCTATCAAATGCGCCTGTGCGTAGCTCATAGCCAATTGTTCCCTTCCGAGGGAACTCTCACCGCGTCCCCTAGGGGTCGCTATTGGGGAACGCCGCAGCGTGACTCGTGTCTGAAGAATGCATATAGAAGGCATATAGTGGCGAGCACTAGCAAGACGTTTAAGAGGTGTGCTGATCCTTGTCCGCGTTATTTAACGCCTGACGACACACACGATCTTTGCGTCTTCTGTTTGGGTGAAGAGCACGCAGGCGATGTCCTCGAGGGGGCAACGTATGTACACTGTGAGCGTTTTTCGATGAAAAAGCTCCGTTCTCGTCTGTCTCTCTTTTCGAGAAAAGATGAGCGTCCAGCTGTTCCCCACGGTTCAGGGCCTGCCGCTGCCGAGGCACGGAGGAGACTGACTTCGTGGGGTTCCCAGCTGGATCTGGCCGATGAGCTACAAAAAGGGCTTTCTTTTTTACGCTTATCTGCCAGAGATGAGAACGAGCTCCTTGATCTTGATGACGCTATTTCTTTGACGTCATCAGATCCTGGAGCTAGTGCTCTTTTGGGTTCCACCCAAGATGAGCAGGAAATGCTTTTTGAAGACGAAGAAGCTGAGGCTGAGTCTTCCTCTATTTCCTGCCCTGCATATTAGGAGCTTTTGGAGGTCATGGATCGGGCCACGGCAAGACTTGACTTGCCTTGGAAGCGTACCAGAAAGGAGGCCCCGCGGGGCCGCCTGGATGAACGCTACCTGTCTGACCATCGCCTCCAGGCTCCGGTAAGCCTTCCATTCCTTCCCGACCTCCATTCAGAGATTGAGAAGGTATGGAAAAAGCCATTTTCTTCCCGCATTTTTAGATTCCCACTTGCTAATTATGCAAACATTGAAGGAATGCGGGAACACGGCTATGAGAAGATGCCCCCTGTTGATGAGACGTTAGCCAACTATCTCTCAACAGGCAAGACATCCTCTCTTAAGGCTCCCTCTTTGCCATCAGCTCCCCTTCAGGTTACATCTAGCTTAAATGATAAAGCATACGCAGCAGCAGGTCAGGCGGTGGGTGCGTTGCACACTATGGCGGTGCTTCAAGCCTACCAGGCTGACCTGTTAAAGGACCTGGATAAAGGTCAGGGACTTTCCCCTGATGAGGTGGCAGAGCTGCGCCACACCACAGATCTTGCTCTCCGTGCCACCAAGCAAGCCGCCACCCACATGGGTAGGACCATGGGTGGTATGGTGGCTACGGAGAAACATCTGTGGATAAACCTGGCCAACGTCGGGAGGAAAGAAAGGGGCTTTCTCCTCGACACGCCGGTTTCGCCCTCTGAGCTTTTCGGTGCCTCCGTTGAGACGGTGGTCGAAAAGTTTAGAGAGGCCAGGGCGCGCTCAGCCGCCTTTAAAACCTTCATTCCTCGAAGGTCCAGGTCCGAACCCGAACAGACCAGGGGAACACGGAACACAGACGGACACAGAGGGCTAGTGTTGCAACCCGCGCCCCTCCACCACCTATGGGTGGCTCTAGGAGACGGCGCGGACCGAGGGGAGGCAGACAGGATCTGAGGGAAGTGATTCAGACGAGACAACAGTCTCGGATGAATCAGAGCAAAAAATAAGATCTTTTTGCTCCCTTCCTCGATCCCTGTGCCCCTCACTCGGTAATTCCCCTGTGAATTTTTTACGTCAGCTGGGAAGCTGCCCGGGCCTATGATGTTTTCGGCTGGTTTCTGAGTTTTCAGAACCACCATTACTGATGGTCTGGAACCAAAAACAGTACCTTTGGGTACTGTCTTAATGTAAATAAGTGCTTTTACACTTATGGTTGAGTACGATCTATTTTCTTTAAATAAGAAACCTTTATACTGTCTCAGTCTGTCTGTTGTGTTTATACTTTCAGGGAAAGTATTAAGAGTCTGCGGCGGATGCTCCCCCTCTGATCCTATGGGTTATGGTCATGGCAGTGTTCGTCTCCTCCACACCACAGGTTGTGCGGTAAAACCACCCTCACAGACATATGTTAGACACAGGACTTTTTGTCCTCATCAAGGTAAGCTCTTTGCAAAACCTGGAATGTTTAACTATGTCCCTTTCAGGCCATTCAACCAAAAAAAAAAAAAAAAAAAAAGACATGAGAATCCCTCTCTATGTGTAAAACCAGAGCCGAAAGGGCGGTCTTATCAGCTAAAGCGATCAGCACCGCATGAGTTCTTGTCTCCGTGGAGCAATTTCTCAAGTAATTATGTCCTGTTGAGACAGGAATATAGTTTCTGTGGTGCTCTATCGATCCCCCTGAGGGTGGGGCCGATTCAATAAGTAGTACTCCCTTTCCTGTGGGAAAGGTTATATTCAGAGTACCGCTCTCGCTGACAAAGCATCTGGGTAGAAGCCTGCCCTCTTTGTTCAGGTTGATTCTCATTCTTCAGGCCTCACGCATGAGCCGGCCTCTCCCCTTTCCAAGGAAAGGGTTCGTAATGAGCGCCCCTCAACTGGATGGGCATTCCTCCCTGGCCTTCAGGGTTAGGAGTCTGTCCTCATGACTAGCCAGAAGCTAAGCTCCTCTCAGGACCTTTAGGTAACTTTAGTAGCTCCCCTTTCCGCGGGAAGGGTCCTCTCAGAGCTCTTCAACGACAGCTACTCACCTTTATTCAAGGTTCGTCAGTAGCACCACTGTCGTATGGACAAATTCCCCTTTGGTTGGGTAGAATCTGTCATCACGCTTCCTGAGTCAAGTATGATGGCTCCCCTTTGAGAAGGGTTCCACCTGAGAGCGCTGCCCCTGGCAGGAGGAGTAAGCTCCCCTTCTAAGAAGGGTGGAATCTGAGCGCTGCCTCCAGGCAGGCGGGTTTTCCTCTCTGTTATCAGGGTTAGGAGCCGGTCTGCGCCTGACTTCCGGGTCGAGTGTCACCTCCCCTTCAGGCTTCATGACTAACTAGGAGTTCTCCCTTTTCAGGACCTTGAAATGACTTTGGCTGCTCCCCTTTCTGCGGAAAGGGTCCTACTAGAGCACCACCTTCTGGCGGGTGTTGACATTTCTCCCTGTTTCTCAGGGTTTTGAAGCCTACCCTTAACGTGCTAGAAGCGAAGGCTCCTACGATTGAAGCCTCTTTAGGCTGTTGGCAGCTCACTTTTTCAAGGTTCTCTCAAAGCAGCGCCACTGCCGCATGGTGAATTTTTCTCCCTTGACTAAAGGAAGAAATAACCACTATCTGTTCTCAAGGTCCTGATTTGAGCACGTTCGCTCCCCTTCGCAAGGGTCCTGTTTTAGAGCACGGCTCCTAGTGGGATTAGTATGCTCCCCCTTCTAATGAAGGGTAATTCCTGAGCACCACCTTCTCCTAGTAAGCATCTATGTGGACTGGCTTTAGTATGCTCCCCTTCACACTAAGGGTCCCTTCAGAGTATAGCCTTTTTAAGGACGGATGTTCCTCCCTGCAAGTCGGGGTTAGGGGTCTGTCCGCTGTCTGCGTCCACTATCATGATGGTCAGTAGCTCCATGATTTCATCAGTTGACTAACAGTTCGAGGACTGTCTGTCCTGAATAGGGTGTAGCATTGCTCCCCTCTCTAATACAGGGAGGGTCCTCCCCTATTTTAATTTTTGTCATCCTTGACAAATCTGGAGCTTTAACAATGAAACCCCCAAAATGGGGGAAAACACAGTCTCCAAATTCCATTTTACTAGGGTAGTGTCCCACGCTAAACCCTGGGCACTTTCTGAAATCCACAATAGTGGTCGTTCCTCCGAAGGAATCTCCTATTCCAACCTGAGCTGTGCTCTGGGTCCTTTGACCCATTTAGGTAAGTGAGTAACAGTTCAGGCTTTGGCCGGGGAGGTTACGTTCTGACAGCTGTCACCTCGTCCTATAGGGATAATTCTTCACAGAATTTACACTTAGTGCTCGCTACTGTGCACTCCCCTCAGCATGGAGACGTGGGTATAACCGTTCCCCAGTAGCGACCCCTAGGGGACACGGTGAGAGTTCCCTCGGAAGGGAACGTCTCTAGGTTACGTATGTAACCATGGTTCCCTGAGAAGGGAATGAGACACCGCGTCCCCTACGCTTTTTTCCATGCTTCGGACGAGAAGCTTCAGACGATGAAGCGGATATGTGTTTACACCGGTGGCTCTTTATACTGTGTCGCCCGGTAGTGACGCACCAGCGGCGACGAGCGCACCGCGGTGACGTCATACGCTGTCGCCGGTCATTTCATGTAGTTTTTCTATATGCATTCTTCAGACACGAGTCACGCTGCGGCGTTCCCCAATAGCGACCCCTAGGGGACGCGGTGTCTCGTTCCCTTCTCAGGGAACCATGGTTACATATGTAACCTAGAGACGTTTCAATTATACCGGACGACGTACGTAGAGCGACAGAAATTCGACAAGGAAGAAGACACTTTTGACTGAGGACAAAGTTATGCTTCATAAATGAATTATGAGTACGAAAAGAGAGTTGTGGTTTATATTTTGAAGAAAACAAAGAGGCAGTGGTGTTTGATATCACTTCCTTTTATTGTAATTATTGTTTTGTAACGTGTTGCATGAACCACATTTTTGTCGCTATTAATATGTTTAACGTTAAACGGAAAAGAGGCAATGCTGTTTGATATAAAATATTTCGTTTCACTGTAATGTTGTACATTCCCTGAACTACGTTTTTGCAGCTTTCAATATGTTTAAATGAAAACGAAAAGAGGCAGAGGTGGTTGATATCATATTTCTTCTTATTGTAAATACATACAGTGAAGATAACCGGAGAAGAAAAGACGTTATCAAGTACACTGCTGTTCCATTTGCAGAATTACAGGACTTGCATCCTCACGTCCTCGGGAGTTCGTACTCCCAAGTCAAACTTCCAAGTCCGAACTACGAAGGACGCAAGTCCGAACTTTGCGTACTTGGTATTGAGAAACAGCCTTGTGTATAACTATCTAAGGCTGCATCGAAAGATAACTTAACATTGTCTGCTGCCATGCTGGATCCATATTTATAAACAAACTAGGTGTTTCTCAATGTCAAGGGAACGTCCTTGGCAGAGGTTGCGTTAGACTTTTTCATTGTCTGTCATTTTGACGGACAGGGTCGTAAAAATTCCGTCATAATCTATTATTACCCGTCATTTGAATTTTCATATTATAATAATACGTTTAATTGCTTTTATTTTTTGTTCAAATTTTCATTTTTAATAATGAACCTTCAATGCAAGCATACTGTATAGGTTTTTGCATTTATTTATGAAGAGAACAGATGAACAGAAACTGCGTTACTTTTCGTGTTCAATTCCACACTCAGGAGTGACAAAAACAACAAAACATGCTAGGGCTGGGTAAAAAAAAATCGATTTCTCGATTTGAATAGATTCTCATTTTTATAGACTAATATTTCTTAAATCCCAATCGATCTTTCGGTATATGCTGTTTGTGAAGAGTAGGCTACATAGTGTGCCTCATTTGTTACTTTCAATATGAAAAAGCCTCAGATTTCAAATTCTGTCCATTTCGTTAGAAAATTCAAGTAATAAATACCGTTTTGGCACTCTTTAATGTGGCTTATTCCATGGAATGTCTGGATACTGGATTCTGATTGGCTGGCAGGTGTGCAGTAAAACCGTTTAATGCACAGGTAGTTCCAAGTCAGTTTAATCACCGTTCTATATTAATGCGCTGCTTTAATTGATGCACGCAAACACACACAGAGAGAGAGAGAGAGAGAGAGAGAGAGAGGTCGGAGAATGCATTGTGCTGCGCACATACATAAACTTCTTGTCAGCGTTTGCCTGCGATCCTTATTAAAAAAGCCTAGATACTAGATCGCTACATTATATTCCTCAGCAACGGGGTGGTAAAACTGCTGTTTTTGAATGAATTGTTGTTTGTAGAGAGAGACGCACAGCATGCAGGCAGGTAACGTTACGCACACACACAACTGTCATCTCTCTTGCCTTCACACTCTCTCTTGGTCGATCGATAATCTACTGAAACAAATGCTATATTTCATTCAAATAAATGTGATTTTACCGGACTATTTAATCTCTGAGTCTGATTTTAAGCGGCCAGAATGCTAGAGCTGCGTGTCATAACTGACGAAAATAACCGTCTTTTTTATCCATTCAGTCAAATTTTGCGCTGCAAATATCAATCCTAGTTTTAATTTGTCTATAACCATGGAATAAGCGGGATAATCAACGGCTTGCCGTGCGTTAAAGGATTTAAAATGCACTTCGCGGAGGCAACCACCCTCCGCTTCGCGTCGGGCGGTTATTAGCCTCCACGTCGTGCATTTAAAATCCTTTAACACACGGCAAACCGTTGATTATCCCTTACGTGATAGATCGCTGTAGCCTTAACTGGGTACTGGTGTAATCAAACGCATAGCAAAGGATTCGTAAGAGTTTCTTTTTTGTTCTGGATAGCGTGGTCTGAGCGAACACTGGAGCACATTTGCCACCAACTGGACAGGGGTGGGAACTACAGTTACAAATTACAATAGATCACCCTCTGTGTGGTGTATTCTGTCAAAGTGACGGACAGCCTTCAGATTTTTCCGTCACTGATTAAAACATTCCGTCAATGACGGAAAATTTTCGGTTAACGCGACCTCTGGTCCTTGGCAGGACTGGTCCTTCCAAGTCACTTCCTTCAGAGGCTAGGCGAGGCTCCTCTTAAGCATTCGGAGAACAAGTAAATGGAACAGGCTAACAAGTGCACGTTATTGCGTCAGTGAAAAGGTCCTCTTTCGGCGCTTCTCACCGATATCCGTTCGCCGCGGTGTCTCTCCCCCCTGTAAACAGCTGTTTTTTTTTTCTACACGGAGACGAATGAATGCCTCCGTTTGTTCCTTGGTCCCTGTTAAAAAATGAATAATGCTGTGAATGGTATAATATTAAAGTTAAATTACTTTGGACAACAACTAAGTTAGTTATTTAAAAAAGAAATGCCGGTGACGGCTAACAATTGTGAAATGACAGGTCCGTTTCAGTTAGCCATCAATAACGTAATTTGTATAATTAATAATATCAATACGGTAGTAATCTGTACTTTTTAATAGAAAAATGTTTTTTAAGTAATTTGTAATTTGTAAATATTTGTATTTAAATAAATATATTTAAATAAATTTGTATTTTTGAACAAGATAGCAAAGCTGCGCGCATAGGATTGTGGGTGATTTTAGAGCGCGAAGAGCGCAAAGGCTACACTTATGCATCCTTCATGGTTGAAATTCCGAGGATCCTCGACATTGGAACAGTCCTTCGACGGATGTCGATGACGTAGCATCCTCGAAATTCTGTCCAATCGTTCTGTGATTGGTTCCCTATCTGAGGTGAAAATTTGGTCCATGGTTTCCAGGCTGCCTAGCAGCATGTATAAAATCGCACTGCGTGCAAGGCAGCATGGGGAAACCCAGGCTAGCAGTGATGTAGGATGATGAGCATTTGAGGTTAAAAAGTATATAAATGATAAATAAAAATTTTTTTTAGAAAATAACCGTCAGTTTCACTAGATAAGACCCTTCTTCCTCGGCTGTGATCGTTTAGAGCCCTATAAAGCTGCATTTAAACTGTATTTTGGAAGCCTAAACTCGAAGGCACCATAGAAGTTTACAATATGAAGAGAAATCCTGAAATGTTTTCCTCAAAAAACTTCTTCTTTATGACTAAAGAAAGAAAGATATGAACATCTTGGATGACAAGGGGGTGAGTAAATTATTTGTAACTTTTTGTTCTGGAAGTGGACTTCTCCTTTAAGGTTTTTGAGAAAAACATTCCAGGTTTCTTTACGACTGAAGAAAGAAAGACATGAACATCTTGGATGATGTGGGGGTGAATAAATTATCAGGACATTTTTATTCTGGAAGTGAACTAATCCTTTAAGTGTGCAAATACATTTTGGCGTCAATGTATGTGTGTAGACATGACGTATATCTATAATGCGTAATTTTCCGCTGCCCACACTTTTTTCCATGTCTTGAGGCAATTACTGCAATGTTTTTCTTTATACAGGCTTTAGAAGTTTGGACGTGTACCCAAGATGCACAGGAGACCTCAATTAGACCAATAATTAGGCTGTGCTTAAAGACCATTACTGCGATTGGCGCACAGGTTGATGAGGAATAGCGGCCCCACTGGGAGGAAATATCAGCTGCCCAGCGCCAGGAGGGTTTAGATGAAGGGTGAAGAGAAAAAGGGCAGCATTAAATCCCCAGGCCTGACAAACATGGCCCCTCCGAGGGGCCCACAGCTTCAATCTTAAAGCAAGAGTTCGCCCAAAAATGAAAATTCTGTTGAACATTGCTGGTCCCCGCTGTATGTAAAAACCAGCAACTATTTGGTTACACATTATTCAAAACAACCTCTTTTGTGTTCAGCTGAAAAAAGACATTCATACAAGTTTGTAACAACTTGCAACAGATGTTTAATTTTTTATCCCTGTAATGCCTAATACTGGAAATTATTTTAGTATAAACTGATATGATTTCCTAGTTAGAGGAGGGGAATATGAAAGAGGGAGGAGAACTTGTGTTTTCACAACCCGTCATCAATCGGCCATATTGGCAGCATTGAACATAAACAGTGCCACTGGACCGAATGAATCTTGCATATTTTGCTGATTATTGCTGCTGAAAATAATCAGTTATTGTCATGTTTTGGGCTGTACTAATCGGTCAGACCAGGAAAAACATTTGGAGTACTACAGACTGCCACAGTCAATTCAATGAGAAGAGTGCAAAAAAGTGTCTGAGGAACAAAAGGTGTTTGTGGTTGGCCAAACTGAACCAGAATTTCGCGGGCAAGAATCTTGACCACATTTGAGTTTTGTTCTTTTAGTACCCTTTCCTGCTTACTAAGTCCTTTTCTATATGATTTAGCAGCTTCCATTTGTTTTTCTGTAGTTTAGACAGCATAAATTAGCAGAACAAGGTATTCAGTAGTACATTACAATTCATGCTGTTGTTTACATCCGAGTATCGCCAGTATGGCCACGCATCCAGATAACTGAACAAATTTTGACGTAAGTGCAAACCCTCTATCTACTGCAAGATATGGCTTTGCAGAAAGCCAAAAAAAATGATTTACCTTATAACGCCCCTCTTTGGACTCTTTAAGAGGTGCAATGAGTTTAAAAAGCTATTGATGGGTGAGGTTAGTACAGCAAACCCTAGTCTTAAAGGAACCGTATGTAGGATTGTGGCCAAAACTGGTACTGCAATCACTTTCAAAATACTGTAAAAAGGTTTATAACCGTTAGGGTTAGGGTTAGGGTTTAACCCTAACCCTCCTGACTCGAGGCTGCCAGCTAAGCTGCAGGATCCAGCAGGAACCTAGGCTGCTACAAGGAGCTTCCAACGGCAAGTGACGAGTACTACACAGTAGTTTTTTTTTCTTTCTGTTAATTATGTTTATGCTTCACGAGAGATGTTTTGCGAAGTAATTATGTATCGCAAAAATTTACTAATGGCGATTAGCCAAATATTTCGTAAAGATGTACTGTAACACCGTGTCTACACCGGACGCGAGGGGCGCGGCGCGACGCGACAACAAAATACAATAGAAACTATAATGCTGTCTACACTGGATGCGGCACGGCAAATCCTCGTAAGTAATCAGCTGCCGCGTTCTATTCATGACGTGCTCACACAAAGTTTAAATGATTTGCAACGGTCGCTTTGTCGCGTCCAGTGTGGACAGACTTTAGCTGTTGTGTAGAAACGGTGTAATACCACATTTCAGTCGAACATAGATTGTTTTCATACCCTGCTAGGGGTGCGATATAAAGCTTTTTATGAACGTATTTAGCACTGCCGACTGTGGAAAATTCACTGTGTACGGAAGCAAAGTTAGCCAAACATAGATGAATCTTACCTGTCCAGGAGAAAATTAGCAACCTTGGCATCTTTAAATTCTTCTCCGTTTTCAGCCGTCTCCATCTTTCATAGGCATCTCCTATACAAATCCTTGTTTTATTTCGGACTTTGTCACAACGTATTTCGGATTCATAACGAGGCTTTTAGGTTTCGTAACGTTATACATGTTTTATCCGACACGTTCATATAGCTGCAGCTGGAACAGAGCTGGCAACCCGGATGACGAAACTCTACTGACTTCGTGATTGGTAGATAGCTGGAGGGTGGAGCCTCAGACCAAAACACAAAATGACAACAATAACATCAGTTGTGGGCTGCAACTCTCACTTTTAAATGACAATACCCTGGCCAGACCACTGTTGTCAGTGATATAAGTATTTGAAATGAATATGATTTCTTAATGTCTAGTGACATGTCAGGGCCATTTTATGATTAACTGAAATACATTTCTTACATACAGTTCCTTTAAGGATGGTAAGGTTTATTCTGTAGCAATCACCTAAGGATAACTACTCAGAGGAAACAAATTGACTACCAGTCAAAACAAAGAAATGTATGCCCCTCAGGGTAGTATTTTTCATTCTGTTGTGGTGTAGCTTCAACCCTGACACATTGTCTAAGTGGTGTGGGGCTGAATTCAGTGGGAAAACACACTCACAAGACAAATCATCTGATTTCTTTCCCACACCTCAGAACGAACTGTGCACTGCACACCCTGACGTAATTTGACCATGTTTTGAACTTCACTCCAAGCCAAAATTTAAGAGACTTATTGATTTAAATGAATATTGTGGGATTTAACTTACCCGTGCACCGTCTCATCGTGAACAAGGTTAAACAAACTACAAGTCACAGAACCGCACATCAAAACTATGGCTGGGAACCAAGAACTGTTATTCAGAAACTATAGCATTCGATTGAGGACGGAATAAAAATGTAGGCTACTAAAATAATACACTAGCTCAATGCCGCTAATGAGTCTACAGCACGAAACTGTCTGTGTTTCCCTAATAAATGACTCTTATGAACCGGTTCCTTTTAGTGAATTGTAAACATACAAAGGCAACCAACAGACCTATTCCGAACGAATTAACCTTTTGTTTTGAGTCGTTTTTTAATGAACATAAAAAGGCAGTTATCAGTTACATTGACTCAAAATTGGGTTCTTTTTAGTGACTGAAAAACATACAATGTAACCAGCGTAGTCAGATTCGCGCATGAATGATTCTTATGAGCAGTGTTGGGGAAAGTTACTTTTAAAGGTAATGCAGTTACTCCCTAAAAAAGTAACAAATTACATTACTTACTTACTTTTTATGGACATTAATGCGTTCCATTACTTTTGCGTTAATTTTTAAATCTGGGCAGGGCTTGCTTGTTTGTTTTTAATATAAAAAGTTCTATTTTTTGCAAATGTAAAAGCCTTTTTACACCAAAAGCCTCAGGCTTATAGAAAAGTAAATTCACGTCTGTAGACCACAGAAGAAAAAATGTCAACTCTTTAGCAAGGGAAATCAAATGTTAGATTATCTTTAGTAATTTTTGCTTAATAGTATGGATGAATTGGATCATGGAAGGTCAGCAGCAAAGACATTGGTTAATAACATGGGATTAAATACATAAAGGATATTTGTATTATTTAACATGTTTAATTATTGCAGGTTTGTGTCATATTCTGAGTTTAATTGTTTTTATGTTTTTATTCATTTTGAGGAACACTGTATCTGTTTTTTTTTAGTAAATGAGATGAATTAATGCATGTTCACATTTATTCTAGAACTAAAGTAACATCTTACTCATGATTTCTCTCAACATGTAGCTGCAAATAAGTAGCAAATAAGTAGCTGCCCCAAACCTGCTTATGAGTCTTTTAGTGAATCAAAAGCACTCAAAGTAACCAGACTGGTCCGATTCACGAGACTCTTATAAATTGGGGAATCGAAAACATACATTGTAACCATTCTTGAACCATTCGTTCCACATTCTTGAACCAATGACTCTTATGATCTTGTTCTGTGAGTCGTAAAATATCATTCTAAGAACAAGGATTCTACGCTGATTCGTTAAGTGAAAACACACACACACACACACACACACACACACACACACACACACACACACACACACACACACACACACACACACACACACATGCACACACCTAGCTTATTGTGCGACTTAATATAGGCTATTCAGTTGAAGATTTACATTGTCAAAATTACTTTAGGCCTATTGAAATAATGAATTAATTGAAAAATTTATTAAACTGTTTATTTTTTGTATCCTATAGTCAGAGCTGGGTAGATTAGTCTACTCACAAATTGTAATCCATTACTGATTCCAAATTACATGACAAAAATTGTAATGTAATCCATTATTCTGAAAGTAAATGTAATACTCTTTGATTACTTTTTGATTACTTTTAACTCATTTATCACATTGATTTTATAATATTATACCATATTTACATAAAAATACAAAGAGTAAGAAAATATATTACATTTGTTTTTTATTAACAACATGAAGCGAATTAAACATTATATCATGTCAAGGTTTCCCAAACTGGCGTTTGCGAAAGAACTGCAGGGGGTTTATAAATTTGATGAAAAATTAATAAAAATAATTTTTAAATCATAAAAAAATCCGATGACAAAATAGTTTGTGAATTTGTGCATAATTTGTTTGAAAGACAAAAGCCTTCTAAAGACATAGAAATACATGTTTAAATAACCTTCAAATAATCAGTGTGTTCATCAGTAGTTGATGCAACGTTGAAACACTTCTTAAACCAGAAATAATTGTTGTAAATTAGTGGTCAAATGCTGCGTCGGAAAATGTAAAGATAAAAAAGAGGAACTAGGAAGTATCAGTAAAAATAAGAATAATTTGTTGCTATTGTGTTAATAATATGTAATCATGTAATCCATAAAATAGTAACTGTAGTCTGATTACGAGTATTTTAAAATGTAATTTAATCTAATTACAAGTACTTAATTATCTGATTACTTAATCTAGATTACATGTAATCAGTTACTACCCAGCTCTGCCTCCACTTATTGGGTTTCATTACAGATATGTGTCTAAACACACCTTTTTCAAGAATTTGTTGCTCAATGAGAAGGAAGACATCAGTAAATATAGTGAATACAGAAACTAATGCATTCAGTGTTACATCCAAACAGTAATCTGATAACAGATAGCACGCTGAAAGATCACATCCAGAGATAAACACACTTATTATGCTGACACTATGAGTTCAGGTTTCCAGTAAAACAACCTTCTACAGTGCAGCGGCGTACACTTGGAGGTGAGCGTCGACAGCACAACTGCTTAAACCCACATGTGTCATGCGGCTGTGCCATTTTAGAGGAATAAAAAAAACACACACCCAGTGAAAATTACACACTGGCAGTTTCAGAGGAGCAGAACTTGTTACACAAATACGCAAACAAACAAAGCCAAAGCATAGCTAAGGTCTCCAAATTGCTATGTGTGTAACCATCAAATTACAAGGCAACATTATAGTTTATGCAGCAATAAAAACCGTAATTATGTATTGTGGGTTCATAAATTGGTTAGATCTCAAATTTAGGTCGCTGCTAGATGCTAAATACCTTTCTGTTAATTTGCTCCCTCTTTCATTTCCTTTGATATGCTCATTGCGGTGAGATAAACCCCAGGAAATAATAGGGCCCTTGATTGGGACACGCTGCCAAAGCACACCAAGCAAATCGAGTGGAATATAAATATATATATATATTCTCCTAAAATATTACAGCATAATGGCAATAATGAAACATTCATAATCATAAGGGAAGTGTTCAGAAACCAAAATGGCTTTCACAGAGAAACTCTTGACCTCTGGGTTATACTGACTCGTTTAGGTTTTTGTTAGAGGCCCTATTTAATGGCTGAAATCTTTTTAATCTTTTTATACGAGCTCAAACATTTCCTCCGGGAAAATATGACGTTGCCTAGAGACGTGCAAACTTTCTTTGTAGTATGTGTCGTCATGTACCGTTTAGATTTACATAGCACTCACTTCAGAAGGGTTTGTGGTAGCATTACTGCCACATATACCTCAGTACTAATTGGCAGATAAATCTACACCAGAACTAGTGTAACCACAACATTAGTTTCTGCTATGAGCACTCATATATCCACAATAAGGAGGCTTTACTAACCAGACGAATTGAATTTACAGCATATATCAATCTATATATTTAAAAAAGTCTGAGTGGCAGTTGTTGACATTCACTCTGCCTCAACTCAATAGTCAGGAACAGAGTTATGCAGGGCCTGATTCTATAAGTAGCATTGTGTTCACTGAAGTAGATTATAGAATTTATGAAAGCAATGTCAGATCCTATTTGGCCTGACGCTGCGCCTGCACATTGGAATCACTGACAGAGGCAAAATGAAGTTAATTAGGTACAGGGCTGCTCCAGCAGTGTGCTCGCTGAACTGTGGCTGTGGGATAAGACTTCACTAATCCAGGTTTGGGAGGAAAACATAAGCTTGTGGTTCTGGAAGGCTTGTGGCTCTGGACTGGCTGTGGTGCATGTTTGAGAATCTTTCTGGGGAGTCGAGAAGAAAAATACAGTGAAATTTGCTTTGACTGTATCTAAAAATTGACTAGTTTTTTTTGTTTGTTTTCTGTGAAAGACAAAATTATAAATTTTATTTCAGTATGACAGTAACAATTTCCAGTGGTTCATGTTAGTGTTTATTCATCTTTGTTAAAGGGGTCATCTAAGTTCATATGATTCTTAAGGTTCTTAATGAAAAGTCTATAATCTTTGCAAATGGCCTTTCTTAATAATGTGTTGGTTAGCAAGTTTCGCAGCTAAAGTAAACATTACAGCTAGTCATCCCACATCAGAGAGGGGCGGGGCGAGCAGAGCTCATTAGCATTTAAAGGAACATACAACAGAATAGCTTGCTCTAAAAAGGACTGATTTTGACAAGGTAAAAAGAGTGTTTTTTACAGTACCATTGAGGATTACTTTAACCAATGTATGTTATAGACTTCTCATTAAGACCCTAAAGAATCATATCAACTTGTGGAAAATGGGCATCCGATGACCCCTTTAAAATATATTTAAACTTCTTGTTCAATATGGCATTTCAAAGCGAAGCACGCACTTCGTTCACGCGATCAGCTTGTCATCCAGTGTTTTCTGCCACTCAGAACGGCTTAGTTCACACTAAATGTCTATGATTGTGATCACTTGACGATATGAAACGATAGGTC
Organism: Garra rufa; assembly: GCF_049309525.1. NCBI lineage: Eukaryota > Metazoa > Chordata > Actinopteri > Cypriniformes > Cyprinidae > Garra > Garra rufa. Next base: position 13,655,731 of record NC_133365.1, read on the forward strand.
TTCTGGCAAAAAAGGTCTTACTCTAACATAAAGTTGTGTTTTGGGCCATTATGCTTTGGCACAGTATCTGTGAAACAAACTAAAACCGAAAGCACAATATGGCACAAATCTGTTTTAGCTGCGCATTCCAAAGCGAAGCATGCACTTGGTTTACGCGATTAGCTTGGGTGACCATACATCCTCTTTTTCCCGGACATGTCCTCTTTTTGGACTTAAAAAAATGCGTCCGGCCGGGATTCCTAAATCGCACAAAATGTCCAGGATTCGGATTTTGCTTCCGACAGTCGCCATTCATTGTGTGCGTTTTCAATATGCAGAGTTTTTAACTCGCTTTGGATGCAGCTCGTATTGAATGTAGGGTTGCCAAATCCACGGAATTGGATGATTTTAAACTGTTGCAGCAGGTTGATTTTCTCCCGTAGGTTAAATGTTTGAAATATTGCATAAATTCCATTTGACTGAAATGCTTATATTGAAACATTTTGCATTCTACCTGTGATAAAACTGTGATGGATATTAGTTTTGTGAAGGATGGCCACTGTGGTAAGAAGCTTTTTAGCTGTGTTTATAATAAATATGCATAACGGTGACTGTAAAATGTGTAGTATTTGACAAAAGAATTCTAAAAGATCGAGCACAAATTCCACAAAAATATTAATATTTCTGAAGCATCATGTGACACTGAAGATTGGAGAAAGGCTGCTGAAAATTCAGCTTCACTATCACAGGAATAGATTGCATTTTAAAACATATTCAAATAGAAAACTGTTATTTTATTTTATAGTAATATTACTATTTTTACTGTATTTTGATCAAATAAAAACAACATTGGTGAGCATAAGAGACTTCTTTCAAAACATTTTTAAAAAATCCACAAACTTTTCCACATTACATTTACACTTTATCTTCATTAGGACACATAAACACCTTTTTGTATTAACAAGCATAGTCAGAGGTCTGCCTTGTCTCTAATGTGTGTGGACATGTGAAGTGGGCATAATGAGCGAGCTGGGAGGAGCACATTATCCCATGACAGGAACACCATGGGGGATATAAGTAGGGTTGAAGAAAGCGGGGAGGTGTTCCGATTCCTCCACATCCCTGCTGGGCACCTAGATCTCCAGCATTTTATCTGAGTCAATCTGCTGGAAAAGAGGCTTTGAAGATTTGGCTTCTTTTTGCTAATAAAAAAAAACTTAATTTCCTCCATTCCATTTTAGTTCAATGCATATGAAAGCAAGAAGTCATCTTAGCACCTGTTCATCATGTGAGCTTTGTGTAGAGGTAAATATATAAAGCTGACTTGACTGTAATTTAAATGTAAGCAAGGCAGCCTAAACTTTTTTAAATATATATATATTTTTTTTCAAATAAATGCTTGTGAAATGAAAAGCACCAGACAATAAAAAGGGAATTTATTAAAGGGCTCTCCTAACAGAAAGAGATGAATCGAGCCTGCAAAAATGAGATGAAATTCTTGAACATATTGAAAATGTGTTCCCAGTCAAAGCTTGGATGAGTTCAGCACTGGCATTCTTCCACATCCCCACACCCTTATCTGAAACACTGTAAAGGAAAGCTAAGGTAGCACAACCAATGGCACTTCCATAAATAATACACTTTTTCAAAATGTTGTACTTATTCCTTTTGCTTTTTGTAATACACATTCAACAGCCTAAACATTAGAATACTTCCTTTTGTTATGTTATCATGTTTTCTGCATGAGGTCATGATTTTAACAGTTGTTTTTACTTTTTCGCTCATTCTCGTTGAGTCATCGCTATTGCAAAACAGATCATAAAAGAGGAAACAGACAACACTTGCATTTCACACTTAAAGTCAAGCCCGAAATTATTCATACCTCTGGCAAATTCTGACTTAAAGTTACTTTTATTCAACCAGCAAGTTTTTTTTGTTTTTTTTTTTACCTGAAATGACAGGCTTCTCCCAAAAGATAATAAGATGATGTACAAGAGGCATCATTGTGGAAAAAATATTTCTCAGCATTTATTTACATTTGAACAAAAAGTGTCATGTCCAAAATGTGCAAACTGTCAGAGTCTATGGGAAAATCCAAAGTTCTATACCATTCCAAATAGTCCAAGCTGTTCTAAAACATCCTTATTACCCTGATTCATTGGGGACAGCTGTTTTAATCAACTCAACAGGTGAAAAACAGGAGCTCTCTGCTTTTGGTTTGTGGACAGTCATGGCTAAGACAAAGAAGTTCACTGAGGACCTGCGGCTGCGCATTGTGGCTGCTCACAAGTCAGGAAAGGGCTATAGCTACAGTATTATTAAAAAATACAAGACATTCCGCACTCTGAAAAATCTCAGAGGACGTGGTCGGAAGCCAAAAGTGACACCTGTGCTGGCCAGGAGGATACTGAGAAAGGCAAAAAAAGAATCCAAGGATCACCACCAAGGCCATCCTGATGAATCTGGTCTCTGCTGGTGGCAACATCTCAAGGCAGACAGTCCACAGACACTGCACACCGCTGGGTTCCACAGATGCAGACCAAGGAGGACACCACTTCTCCAGATAAGGCACACAAAAGTCTGCTTGGCCTGGACAAAGAAGAAGACTTCTGGTCTTCTGTTTTATGGTCAGATGAAACAAAAATTTAATTGTTTGGCCACAATGATGTAGCCTTCATTTGGCGTAAAAAAGGAGAAGCCTTCAACCCTAAGAACACCATCCCCACTGTCAAACATGGTGGTGGGAACCTAATGTGGGTTCAGCAGGTGGACCAGGAAAACTAATCACAGTAAACGGCACCATGAAAAAGGAGCAATACATCAAAATTCTCAACAACAACATCAGGCAGTCTGCAGAGAAACTTGGCCTTGGGCACCAGTGGACATTTCAGCACGACAACGACCCAAAACACACAGCAAAAGTAGTGAAGAAATGGTTAGCAGACAAGAACATTAACGTTTTGCAGTGGCCCAGCCAGAGTCCTGACTTAAATCCAATTGAGAATCTGTGGAGGGAGCTAAAGATCAGGGTGATTGCAAGGAGACCCTCCAACCTGAAAGAGATGGAGCTCATCGCTTAAAAAAAAATGGGAAAAAAATACCAGTGGAGACATGCAATAAAGGCTTTTCTATTGATTATTAAAGGACCACTCCACTTTTTTTGGAAATAGGCTCATTCTCCAACTCCCCCCGAGTTAATAAGTTGAGTTTTACCGTTTTGAAATCCATTCAGCCGTTCTCCTGTTCTGGCGATATCACTTTTAGCATAGCTTAGCATAGATCATTGGACCTATTAGACCAATAGCATCATGTTCAAAAATGACCAACGAGTTTCGATATTTCGACTATTTAAAACTTGACTCGTCTGTAGTTATATCGTGTACTAAGTCCGGTGGAATGGCTGATAAGATTAGGAACTTCACTCCCATTCCGGCGTAATAGTCAAGGAAGTTTGCTGCCGTAATAACGCTGAAGCAGGAGCAGTAATACCACGCAGCACATGTGCAAATGCTAAACTAGCTGGGAACTCATTTCTGATATTACTCCGCCTGCTTCGGCCATATTACTCCAGCAAACTTCCTTGACTATTACGCCGGAATGGGAGTGTAGTTCCTAATCTTATCAGCCTAGAAACTCGCAGCTTTGCATTTCCACCGGTCTTAGTACACGATATAACTACAGAAGAGTCAAGTTTTAAATACAACAAATATGGAAACTTGTTGGTCATTTTTGAACGCGATGCTATTGGTCTAATAGGATTCAATGATCTATGCTAAGCTATGCTAAAAGTGATATCGGCAGAACAGGAGAACGGCTGAATGGATTTCAAAACGGTAAAAATCAACTTATTAACTCGGGGGGAGTTGGAGAATGAGCCTATTTCCAAAAAAGGTGGAGTGTTCCTTTAAGAAGGGTATGAAAAATTTTGGACATGCCACTTTTTGTTCAAATGTAAATAAAAGCCGAAAAAAAAAATTCCACAATGATGCCTCTTGTACATTGTCTTATTATCTTTTGGGAGAAGCCTGTGTCATTTCCGGGCAAAAAAAAACTTGCTGGTTGAATAAAAGTAACTTCAAGTCAGAATTTGCCAGGGGTATGAATAATTTCGGGCTTCACTGTATATAGTTGAAAAAGAAAGTAGCTTATTATTATCATCATTTTTTATTATTGAGGGGCCTGGATAAATCCTTTAAAGAGAGTTCCTGTTTCCGTGCGAGGTGAAAATGTTGAGATTGTGAGTGAATAGTCGAAAAAGCCTCAAAAACGCCTGTGGCTTCAACATGGTGGCAGGAAAACAAAGACTCTGTCAGATATTGTAACTGAGATTTTACAAGTAAGACAGCTGGATGGGTTGTATTGTAAGTTAAAGCCAACGTGTTTACACCTATCATTTGGCTGTCAAGACGGCTGTTTGTGTAACTCTGAGGCATAGATTAGAGACATAAACATAAGGGACATAAAATGTGCAGGTACAGACGCTTGTGGGTGTTTCCTCATGGTCATGTGTATGTCGCCCTGTGTTTGCCTGAATGTGTGTGAACAGCTGTGAAAACACCAGTGATTTACGAGCACCGGTGGCCATACAGAGGACAGGGGAGCACTTTAGTTTCCGAGTATGATGTAGCTCATTCTGTCACCCTCTAATCACATTTGACCATGTTGTTCTGACACTGACTCAACAGCATAAATATAAAGTTGTCACAAGGGATATATTTTAGTAACTAAGATTTGGAGTCAGAAGGCCAGGATTTTTTACAAATATTTTTCTGTTACATTACTGGTTCACCATTTTTATTTGTTTATATGTTAGCCAATAAGATTTAAATGTAGTTATCACAGGAAAAGGTTATTGTGGAAATATTGTGCATTTTTTAATTAGATTTTTGTTCCATTTTGATTACATACCTCAACAAAAGTCATTCAAAACCACTTGTGAATCAATACTCCATAATCACCTCAGTATGGCCATTTCAACATTCTGGGCTATTAAAACAGGCTTGTGTATATCTGACTTTCCAAACTGAATAAACTGACAGTAATTTGATTAAGATTTGTCATCATGTAAACTGGGTTAATATAACAAACTTTGGGCAATAAAAAATGTCAAGTTTAAAGGTCAGACCTATGATACATATTAACACAAGGTAAATACAGATGCAGGCTGAGCAGGTGTGAGAGAGAACCTGTCAAATCAGGTTATTAAAAGTAGAAAAGGTCAAACACAAACACAACACTCACCCTGTGGACACGAGGGACTTCATGCATGAGTGTTTGAGGAGAGACTGAAAAAGCACCTGTGAAGAAAAGAAAATCCCTCAGTACTACAATAGTCTTATGAATTGAGGGACTGTGGTGGTAATATGTGGATAGTGGACTGAATGTTTTGTCTCATCATGAGCCGAAAGCCGGTCACAAAAGCCTGACAATCTTTTCTGATTTAGTGTATGTTTATGTCAAAGGAAGGTGAGTTTTAATTAGCTAGTTGTTTCATTTAATTGTCTAACGTATGGCTAAAATGGCCTAACACCCGTCGTCTACCATTTTAGACACAAGATGGCGCACTGAAAGCACAGAGGAGTGATTTCAAATCTTTGACAGGACTGTCTAAATTTATTCACTAGAGAAAACAATGTGAGATATTACATTATATTCGTTGCCATATTATTTCGCAGAAGCGCAATGCACGCAGTGTTGCTACAGGCTATATTTACCGTTCTCTCAGTTACATGAGACTATAAACAGGAAAACATAACAGCAAATTATCATGACAGTGTAAGTCTGACACTTTCTGTAATAAGTCAGTCTGTCCAACATATGTCATCAATGCGGGGATGATAATAACTACCTTACTAGTCAACACTTAATGAAGGCAGACATGAGTCAAAACATATAAAAGACTGACACTAACAATCTGCTGTCGACAATGAGCTGTGAGGCATGTTTATTTCAGCACACTGTGAGTTTTTTTCTGTGAAGACAACACGCCTTTGTACTAAACCGAGCACAAAAGTGTCTGATAAACTTGAAATGCGATAAAATCTCAAATATTATTAGAGTGTGTTATAGGTTGGATGTATGTGTTCACTACCTTCAAATACCACATTTATGTGTCACTGTCTAGAAACTATGTTACCAAAATTTTGTATAGTAAAAAGGGTTCTATATAGTGTACCATCCAGTTTAACTCAAGCAGGTTAACTTTTACGGGCTTTGCTTTGCCTGTCTATGGAGCTCATAACTCGCATTGTAGGCGCACTGTACATCTGTAACAGTAGATGGCGCTAGTGTATGATAATCTGCAAATAATCAGACGTTATACAAAAGGTGCTTTAAAATAAAATATTAGACTATAGAATATAAAATATTACAGGTATTTACTTTCAATCAATTTAAAAATATATAATTTTAGAGACTTTTCATGAGACAATATAGTATTCATTAGAGAATATATGCTGCAGAACATTAGGCTATTTTCAGAGAACTGTTAAGCATTTATAGAAAAGACAGATAGAAAGACAGACAGACATACAGATAGATAGATAGATAGATAGATAGATAGATAGATAGATAGATAGATAGATAGATAGATAGATAGATAGATAGATAGATAGATAGATAGATAAAAAGACAGACAGACAGACAGACAGATAGATAGATAAAAAGACAGACAGACAGACAGATAGATAGATAGATAGATAGATAGATAGATAGATAGATAGATAGATAGATAGATAGATAGATAGATAGATAGATAGATAGAAATACAGACGTTGATAGATAGATAGATAGATAGATAGATAGATAGATAGATAGATAGATAGATAGATAGATAGATAGATAGATAGATAGATAGATAGATAGACGGATAGACGGATAGACGGATAGAAAGACCGACATTTAGATAGATAGGTAGGCAGACAGACAGACAGATAGACAAATAGAAATACAGACGTTGATAGATAGATAGATAGATAGATAGATAGATAGATAGATAGATAGATAGATAGATAGATAGATAGATAGATAGATAGATAGATAGATAGATAGATAGATAGATAGATAGGCAGACAGACAGGCAGATAGGCAGATAGATAGACAGATGGATAGAAAGACAGACATTTAGATACATAGGTAGGCAGACAGACAGACAGACAGACAGACAGATAGACAAATAGAAAGACAGACATTGATAGATAGATAGATAGATAGATAGATAGATAGATAGATAGATAGATAGATAGATAGATAGATAGATAGATAGATAGATAGACAGACAGACAGATAGATAGATAGACAGACAGACAGACAGACAGACAGACAGACAGACAGACAGACAGACAGACAGACAGACAGACAGACAGACAGACAGACAGATAGATAGATAGATAGATAGATAGATAGATAGATAGATAGACAGATGATAGAAAGACAGACATTTAGATACATAGGTAGGCAGACAGACAGACAGACAGATAGACAAATAGAAAGACAGATGTTTACAGACAGACAGATAGATAGATAGATAGATAGATAGATAGATAGATAGATAGATAGATAGATAGATAGATAGATAGATAGACAGACATTTAGATAGATAGATAGATAGATAGATAGATAGATAGATAGATAGATAGATAGATAGATAGATAGATAGATAGATAGATAGATAGATAGGCAGACAGACAGACAGACAGACAGACAGACAGACAGACAGACAGACAGACAGATAGACAAATAGAAAGACAGACATTGATAGATAGATAGATAGACAGACAGACAGACAGACAGATAGGCAGACAGATAGAAAGAGACATTTAGATAGATAGGTAGGCAGACAGACAGATAGGCAGACGGATAGAAAGAGACATTTAGATAGATAGACAGACAGACAGACAGATAGGCAGACGGATAGAAAGAGACATTTAGATAGATAGGTAGGCAGACAGACAGACAGACAGACAGACAGACAGACAGACAGACAGACAGACAGACAGACAGACAGACAGAAAATAGAAAGACAGATGTTGATAGATAGATAGATAGATAGATAGATAGATAGATAGATAGATAGATAGATAGATAGATAGATAGATAGATAGATAGATAGATAGATAGATAGATAGATAGATAGATAGATATTAACACATCTGAAGAGTATTGATCAAAATGTCTAGACTTATAACGAGCGTTTCTCCACAGCGCCCCCTTCAGGTGAACTGCTGGCGGTCTCATTACAGAGAGCCCCGCACCATCTACATTGTTACAATCCTCCCATTTCCTGCAACACAACACTTCCATGTCTCGCGTGAAGGGTATGCTGTTTTATCCCTTCACACTGGATCGTACCTGCTGCCTAGCCACTGACAACGATGGAAATGTAAAGGTAAGCTACTTTTATTCGCTTTTATCGAAGTAATAAGCATGTTACCGGTACGAGCATGCTATACACTCTGGTTAGACCGTGTGAGTAAAGAAGGAATACGCCAGGTTTCTCTAACAATATGAAAGCTACAAGGGAGGGCGTATGTTTAATGAAACACTGGCACTTTACATGAGGTGTCAACCGCCAACTTCCCTGTGTGATTCGGTTATCTTGCCGTGGTGAGTGAACACAGGGGTTACGTATGGATCACGAACAGAAACACACATCAAGCAGCGCTGTTCACTTGGCAACGCCAAGCGCCGTAGACGCCTTAACAAAACCACTGTTACCTTCTCCCGTGTGGGCTTGACTAGTTTCTACCCACCGTGAGCGTACACAAACACTGCCTGACATGCGGTGAGCGTGGTCAGGGTTTCAGAAGAGGTTTCTATACGAGTCGTCAAGACACTGAGCGTTTTTACGCACGACACACGCGTTTTCCTCACGCAACTCTCTCTCTCCGCAGAGCGAATATGAGAGGGGTTCGCCGCAAACTGTCATTAGGTTGACAGAGATGGGCTGCTGATTTGGGAATCCCGGAGAGCTGGAAGCGCCCAGGAGCACCATGACCGTGTTCAACCAGGAGAATGTGGAGGATTATTATGAGATTGGAGACGAGCTCGGGAGGTAGGTTATGGGTTACATACCAGATTTTGGGCGTGAGGTGAAATTTCTTTTTTAATGCAGTTAGTTGTTTTGGATGAATTATTTACATAGGGGCGTTTTTAGGTGAACTGGGACATTTCTTCCAGTCATCTGAATGGCAGAATGTCTCCCAGTTTACTCTATACATTTCTTAAACAACTATTTTATTGTGATTAACTTCAGAAAGGGGGGTTTCCACAGTGATGCCATAGAGGAACCATTTTGGGATCCAGAAAGAACCTAAACTGACTCATTTCACAATAAAGAATTGTTTATGTAGTTGAATTCCTCTTGGAACCATATATTCCATTTTTGAAGAGTGAAATACTGAATACACCATCTTTGTTGTTCAATCAGCATGCATAAGTCAGCTTTAAGATGTAAGATGGTGCATATGTCTCTCGGTGTGAGCTGTACTACTAAAAAGTACCTAGAAGAACCATGATATTACCCTAGCCATGGTAATATCATAGTATTTTTTGAAGTAGCTTAATCTGCCATGCAGGTACCATTCAGTACTGTGCTATATGTTTTAATGTACAATTACTGCACCATGGTACCACCACAGTACTGGACACCATGTAAGAAATGGTGGAGTTGTTGTCAGGGTGGTCTTAAATCATTATTGGGTGTCCCAAACCCTTCTGGAGCCAAAAGTATCACTGGTTGTCACTCTAGACAGATGTTCATGCATTCCTAGTTGTAATGATCTTCAATGGCATTTATTGATTAATGGGGTTCAGATGGCTCTGAAGGTCTGCTGTGTAGATTTCTCTTCTGGGAGTCCCGCTTGACAGGCTGATCATGATAAATTGGGTTAGTCTGCTATGCTGAGAATCTGCGACAATTACATTTTTACTCTATAATTTGGCTGTTAAAGACATCCATTCAGTACCTGATTTAATTTTGCAAGGTATCACAACTCATTTCGCATTAACATGCAATCCCACTATGGTTTTTGTTTCACTTACTTCCATTTACATGCATGTGAATGCTGGAGATTATAAATGCAAGCTTATGCGATGATCTGTGATGAACAGAATATTGATATGTCATTGCCTGACCTTAAATTTTAAACAAAATCTAAAGCTGTTGGTTTGCAGTATTGCTTATGTTTTTAAAAAAAGTGTGTGACATCATATCACAGTCGCTGCAGTGTCCAGCTGTCTGCAGAAATTTCACATGCTCGAAATCCAGTTTGTCCAATGCTTAAGGCATTACATTAACACAGTGAGTTTATGGTGGTCCTTAGACTTTGAAAATACCAACTGTGCAATATTTAGTGTAACATTTCATCACTGGTGGTCAAGAGATAGATGTTCTTTTGAACTGGGTTTCATGAGAATGCAGTTTCTTGGATTCCCATTGACTGCTGCGTGTGTGGGTGATAAATCACCACGCAGATAGGAATGAGTCTGCTCCTTGTGTGGGTTGTGGGAAATCGGGCTCTTTTGTATTTAAGAAAAATATTTTAATGTGCTAGTGCTCACGTAACAGTCTAAAGGATGCCGATGCACTGCTCACGCTCAGTAAAATCGATTGCATAATGCGTAAACGTACTGAGAGACTAAGAATTGAATGTTGGATATGTTGAAATAGGATGTTCTTGTCATTGGCTCCTGAGGGATGACTGCGTCTTTCAGTCGTTCTGATTACATAATTGACTCAGTGAATGTAAAGCTGACTTGCTTACTCCAGTTATTGCTGAATTTAGCCGCTTTTGTATTAGAGAAGCAGTGTTATTTTTCACTTTGTGATTCTCACAAGAATTGCATTTGGAAAATACTGTTAATTTGCATATTTCTGAGCATTGATTTTGTGTTTAAGTCTGGACAGGTTTTAATTGACAGTTGGGTGTTTTAACTGTTTAAATATGCATGATCTGTCTCTTTATTTATTGGTAATCTTTATAATTTGAGTGTTAAATTTAAAACACCTGCTTTAAACAATTGTGTAAAAGTGTTTTGCATTTATGCTGTCGTTGAATTTTTATTCACATGTGTGATATAGCATTTACATATTCAAAGTTATTTGAATAGTATTGAAGACAAAACATTTGAATGTTATGGTCTCACCATGACAACTATATGACTATCATGAGTTACCAATTCCACTATTAGCAATAAGCAATGAATGGACTGAAGCTCGTTGAAGGAAAAGAGTCCCCCAATACCCCCATCCATCCCCCACAGAACAAAACCTCCAAATCAGGACCAGGAACGCCATTCACTGTTCTCAATTCAGCCATTAATTTCTTTACCCTCCTCACCAATATTCAGTGCTCAGCTTTGATGCCTCATCAGAATGGTTAAGCGTACCCCTCAGCACTGAAGCGCTAAATAACCCCGCATCAGACGGTGCTTGCGTGCTACTCAAGCTGTAAGGTTAAACACACAGGCTCTCTTCATGGAGCTTATGAGACTCCAATCCATGGACGCTCTTAAGTTGGGAGGCTTCTTTATTCTGATGGGAACTGCTCCGGGTGGTCCTCCTCAGAGTAGGAGGAGCAATGGTCTGTTGGCTAAATTTGAAGCGGGGGACTTGGCTGGCATTGCTTTTCATGGATTAGCACTATGAGCTGCCGGAAACCCGAAGAAGAAGTGTGTCGTTTTTACTCCAGTAGTGCCACTGAACTAAAATGTCACATGGGTTTCCCAAATTTTCCCACATCAGGGTTGATATTTAAAGGGATAGCTCATCTAAAAATGAAAATTCTGTCATTAATTACTCACCCTCATGTTGTTCCAAACCTTTAAGTTAACCTATGAGTCATTCTGTGCCAAATCAACCAAATTTCTAAAATTTCCATGGCTCAAATTGTTGATTTTGCTAATATTTTTTCTGAGGAAAGATAGACATGTATAGAGATGAAAGCCAAAATATTAAATGTCATGGATGAATATTTACTGAGTAATCCACTATTTTGTATAGGGAGGTCAAAATGGAAATTTTCAGCTGAGATTTAGAGTCAAGTTACAGGGGGGTAAAATGACTTTAGAAAAATGGCAGCATCATAATGTTATTTTTACACAGAGATTGGTAGGTCTATTAGTAAAATCTGCTGACTTTAGCAATCTTTGCTGAATTATGTGCTAATGGTGACCATTCACCATTGGAAAACAGCAATGGTGCAACAGCATTTTTTGAGTTTTTCTCCAAAGTTTACATGCCTGTAACTCAAGAAGTATTGAAGATATATTAATGCCCTTTTAGATGTTTCCCTTTTGGCCCTATGAAATTCGGTTTCAGAGATAATGGAATTTTAATTGCAATTGCAATTGTTTGGATAGAGGGAAATAAGATACAGTTCTAATTTCAACATTATTTCTTCTTAAAACGTTGTTTTTTAAATAAAATAAGTATTAGCTGTATACAAAGATACAAACCAACATTTGGCTTTCAACCACTGAAAATGGGTAATATTCAACAATCTGGACATGGAGCCTCATTGAGATCGCCATATCTCTGTGACTGAATGATTCCAAAAGAAAAGTTTATTTACAACTAGAATCCAAAAACAAATTGCAATATCTTTAATACTTCTTGAGTTATAGGCATGCAAACTTTGGGGGGAAAAATGCATGCATGTTGTTTTGACAGAAGAAAATGAGATTGTTCAGACGTTCCTCTTTAAAACAAAAGTGATCAAATTTTTTTTTTAATCTGACCCACATTTGGTTTTTGACTACTGAAAATGTGTACATTTTAACGATTTACTCCTGGAGCCATATTGAAATTTCAATATCTCTGGAACCGAATCTCATAGGGCATTAAAAATAAATATGCCAAAAGGAAAGTTTGTTAAGACTCAATATCGAATAGGGCATTAAGATATATTTAATACTTCTTGAGTTACCGGCATTCAAACTTTAGAGAAAAACGTGAAAAGTGCTGTTTCCCCATTTTAGAATGGTCACCATTGGCGCATAATTCAACAAGGATTGCTAAAGTCTACAGATTTTACTAATAAAACTACCAATCTCTGTGTAAAAATAACATTATGATGCTGCCATCTTTCTGAAGTCATTTTTACCCCCCTGTAACTTGACTCTAAATCTCAGGTGAAAATTGCCAAAATTGCCAAAAGATATAAGCAAAATCCAAAATTTGAGCCAGGGACCTCTGGTTGAGTTGACACGGAATGACCCTTTGGAACGACATGAGGGTGAGTAATTAATGACACAATTTTTATTTTTAGGTGAAATACTCTCACATATGTGACCCTGGACCACAAAACCAGTCTTAAGTCGCTGGGGTATATTTGTAGCAATAGCCAAAAATACATTGTATGGGTCAAAATAATTGATTTTTCTTTTATGCCAAAAATCATTAGGAAATTCAGTAAAGATGATGTTCCATGAAGATTTTTTGTAAAATTGCTACTGTAAATATATCAAAATGTAATTTTTGATTAGTATTATGCATTGTTAAGAACTTAATTTGGGCAACTTTAAAGGTGATTTTCTCAGTATTTTGATTTTTTTGCACCCTCAGATTTCAGATATTCAAATAGATGTATCTTGGCCAAATATTGTCCTATCCTAACAAACCATATATCAATAGAAAGCTTATTTATTGAGCTTTCATATGATGTATACAGCTCAGTTTTGTAAAATTTAACCTTATGACTGGTTTTGTGGTCCAGGGTCACATATGTCTATCAGACATCACTCAACAACTTTTGAACAGGAGTATGCTTGTCTGTCTGTTTCACACAGTATGGATCATAAGGTAAAAGGTAAACATCATCCTTAGTGCTAATGCCAAAAGAGAAGATGAATTCTCAACCAATAAGCAGCTCCTCTCATTTTTCAGTTCACACAGTAATGATATCTGAGTTCCTCTATTACATTAAGTCTCTTAGACCAACTCTAAGCTTGGCTGCTCCCGGTCTGTCTTGCCACTAATTGGTTCCCTTTTGTGTCTGTTTGCTCTGGCTGTGTGTGTGAAAGGGGAGGAGCAGCTTTTTGCTGGATCTCGCTATCACTTCAAGAGGCAGTGCTTGTGACTGTGTGGTTTTGAAGAGTGTGCTCCAGAGAACTTATTACCCGGACACTGATGCTATTGAGACTCCTCCAAAAAGCTGAAATCCCAAGCAGTTTTTAGGAAGACCATTTTAACAATTTCCCCACCCCCCGTAATGATATGCAGAGTATGCAAGTTGTTTGTTGTTGACCTATATTTGTGCCCCAGTGAAATGTGTCAGAGGGTGCTTGTGCTGAGGTTCGGCCAGTGTGCAATATTAACTGATGTGGTGTACAGTCCTAGACATTTGGACACATGTCCAGTATTTGTTAATGTTTCCCATCTTGGATGTTACTGTAGACCTACAGTTGAAGTCAAAAGTTACATATACCTTGCAGAATCTGCAAAATGTTAATTACTTTACCAAAATAAGAGTGATCATACAAAATGCATGTTATTTCTTTATTTAGTACTGACCTGAATAAGATATTTCACATGAAAAATGTTTACATATAGTCCACAAGGGAAAATAATAGCTGAATTTATAAGAAGTGCCCCGTTCGAAAGTTTACATACGCTTGATTCTTAAAACTGTGTTGTTACCTGAATGATCCACAGCTGTTTTGTTTGTTTGTTTGTTTGTTTAGTGATAGTTGTTCATGAGTCCCTTGTTTGTCCTGAACAGTTTGATATCCATCTTTTCCACACTGAGGACAACTGAGGGACTCATATGCAACTGTTACTGAAGGTTTGAATGCTCCAGAAGGAAACATGATGCATTAAGAGAATAGGGGGGGGAAACTTTTTTCAATTTGAAGATCAGAGTAAATTTCACCTATTTTGTCTTCTGGGAACCAGATATCTTCTGTAGCTTCCAAAGGGCAGTACTAAATGAATAAAATATGATATTTATGCATAATTCTGTTCAAAAGTCTACACCCCTGGCTTTTCATGCATCCTGTTTCCTGAAGCATCAGTGAGCGTTTAAACCTTTTGTAATAGTTGAAAATGAGTCCCTTAACTATATACACACTTCAGCTGTATATCATGCTGAAGATATCTGCTGGAGAGAGTGGCAATGCACACATCTCATCATTCTGAGTGCTCTGGTGCGTAAATGTAGCTACTCATCCGTCTGTGTGTTCAGTGGGTGAAGTTTGGGTGTCTCTTGTGAAGCCTAATGAGATCTGTGGGGGTGAGAGTGTGAGAATGTGTATGAGATCAAGAGCATTTGTGAGCGAGCGTGCCGGGAGGGTCATGGTACACTGTACGGCAATCCTGCTGTGAAGTATTAGCCTTGACCAGTGAAGCATGTGTAAGACAAGAGTGAAAGTTAGTGTTTTTTTCCCTCTGTCTGTCATTTCCTGTTTGACATGGTGAGTGCAGCTTTTGAGGATACAAAATACATTCTCCCCCAAGCTTCCAAAACTAACCATCTTAGCTGGGCTTCCTGGATAGTACAAAGGTTAAACCGGCCACATCTGACCACAGCATGTTAATCAGTGCCAATAAATAGCCATTGTTAGTGATTGACAAAAACATGGCACATTTTAATGTGTTGGGCATATTTTTATTTTCCGCTGTTGAGGTATTGAGAACTGGGCATGTGAAAGAGGTCAAGGATTGGCTAGTTAGCGTAGGGCTGTGCAATTAATCGAAATTCAATTTCGATTTTGGCTTCAAACGATTATGAAAATACAACAATCGAGATAAATGATTATTGCTCCCAATTCCGCCCCCTTTGTGCACTTTCGCTCTTCTATAAAAGCCCAAGTTCACATGCAAATCAGTAAAATCATGTAACGTGACTTGCATAAAATGGGGCGTGCTTGATTTATTCATGTTTATTTGATGTTGTGTTTTTAAAATCACGAAAGAGGATTTGCGCTGTTCTGTGTATGTGTTCAGAGACTTAAGATGCGTACCTGAACGGACAAATGCATGCAAATATTGACCAAAATAATTGTGATTATGATTTTTGCCATAATCAAGCAGCCCTGAGTTAGCGTGATCCAGGCATTCTATGGGCATAAAGCAACTTTCTCAATTGACGTCCATTCAAAAGTAGCTGTATATTCTGTCAAAATACAAAAAAAAGCATGTTTGCTTACTCTATATGTGAACCTGGACTACAAAATCAGTCTTAAAGGAACACTCCACTTTTTTTGGAAATAGGCTCATTCTCGAACTCCCCCGAGTTAATAAGTTGATTTTTACCGTTTTGAAATCCATTCAGCCGTTCTCCTGTTCTGGCGATATCACTTTTAGCATAGCTTAGCATAGATCATTGAATCCTATTAGACCAATAGCATCGCGTTCAAAAATGACCAACAAGTTTCCATATTTGTTGTATTTAAAACTTGACTCTTCTGTAGTTATATCGTGTACTAAGACCGGTGGAAATGCAAAGCTGCGAGTTTCTAGGCTGATAAGATTAGGAACTACACTTCCATTCCGGCGTAATAGTCAAGGAAGTTTGCTGCCGTAATATGGCCAAAGCAGGCGGAGTATTATCAGAAATGAGTTCCCAGCTAGTTTAGCATTTGCACATGTGCTGCGTGGTATTACTGCTCCTGCTTCAGCCTTATTACGGCAGCAAACTTCCTTGACTTACGTCGGAATGGAAGTGTAGTTCCTAATCTTATCAGCCTAGAAAATTGAAGCTTTGCATTTCCACCGGTCTTAGTACACGATATAACTACAGAAGAGTCAAGTTTTAAATGGGACAAATATCGAAACTCGTTGGTCATTTTTGAACGTGATGCTATTGGTCTAATAGGATTCAGTGATCTATGCTAAGCTATGCTAAAAGTGATATCGCCAGAACAGGAGAACGGCTGAATGGATTTCAAAACGGTAAAACTCAACTTATTAACTCAGGGGGAGTTGGAGAATGAGCCTATTTCCAAAAAAAGTGATGTGTTCCTTTAAGTAGCACAGGTATATTTGTAGCAGTAGCCAAAAATACATTGTAAGGGTCAAGTAAAGATCATGTTCTACGACGATATTTTGTACATTTCCTATCAAAAATATATCAAAACTGAATTTTTATTAGTAATATGCATTGCCAAGAACTTAATTTGGACAACTTTAAAGGCGATTTTCTCAGTATTTCAATTTTTTTTTGCACCAGATTTCAGATTTTAGTTGTATCTCTGATATGACAATGTATATTTGGTCTTGGCAGAATAGATCTGCTTTGCTGCTGGATTGCTGCTGCTGCTGCGACGTAACTTGCTACTGCCAGTACATACACCAATGCAGTGCTGTGAGTCTTTAAGACATGCTGCTGACAAATAGCATATATAATAAACCATAGCAGATCTATACAAGTGGAGCTGGGGAGGTGGAGGGTTTTAGAGGAACTCTGAAAGCATGCTACGACCTGCTCTAGTGAATGATAACCAGCCATTTACATGTAAAGCAGCAAGCTTATTGGCTATGTATGCAGCATGAACCAATCAGTTTGTGCCAAGTAGTTTAACGCTGTGAATATCACCAGTTTGCGTTAGTGTCCCATCAATCTGCGCAATCTAGATTTCATGACAGAACTTGGCATTTAGAGTACATTTGCCGTCATATAAACATTTACATATGTTTTAGTGTTGTTTTTAAATAAATATTCCCTTGTATGGTTTAAAATCAATTGGTTTTAAGTGATTGTTTGTAATTTAGACAAAATAGAAAATAATTTTATCAGTTATTCATCGATTATTGATCAAAAGATAATTTATTTCAGACAGAATGGTAATATCATTGCATCCCTACATTGTATTTGTACTTGTTGTGAGTAGTGCTGGGCAACTATTAATCATGATAAATCGCATCCAAGTAATCCTGAGTCACTAGTAAAGAATTTGTAATTGTGTATTTTTCCAGTACCATTAACCAATCAGCATCGTCAGCCATCATTTTCCTCATTCTTGGCTTAAAAATGAAAAGTCCCATTGCATTTAAAGCAATTCTCTTCCTGAGCCAGCTGAGCAACTACAGTACTGTACCACAGATGAATGATAATGCTAAACGGATAGATTTCTCTAGGTATTATAGACCTACTTGCTTGGGTCTGGTTCCTGTTTCCCGTAATTATCAAAAACCTGGTCAACAGGAGAATGCAATGAGCTTGGATACAGGGGAGAGTTAATGCCTCATGCAGCTGGTAGCCTGCGTTGGCAAGTGTTTATACACAGTTAAATATGTGTACATAGTAACCTGGCTACTTTTTCTGCCACTCCTTTGACAGCTGCCCTGCGTGGACTGTGAGATTATAATATTCAGCGTAATAACATTTGAATTCTGTGGGGCATGAGTGTTTTTTATTACACATTGTTTATATGTCCTAAATTAACAGATGTTATAGTGAGCATGACATAGTCTTATTTACACCTCGAAACCATTCATCATGCCTTTCTTATATTTAAACCACCTGTGGGTATAATGTTTTACCATTAAATGCTGTTTTATCGCAGAGTTAATGTCCCACGGTGTTGTCATACACACAGGAGACCCCTTGCAGAGTCCAGGAAGTGTTGCTACAGCGGATCACAAGTCGATTAATCGACTTAATTTGCACAGCCAACACTTCTTCATTCATCAGGGTCTGGGTTTTATGATGCAGTCGCCCGGCCGTAATGATCGTGCGCATCAGCCATGATGGGGCTATTTAATGTCAAGTGTTGGCATATGAATATGAATAATAGGAATTCCCCTCCTGAATCATGAATCTTAATAGCAAACTAATGTGACTGATTCTGACTGAGGCTGCATCTTGGTAGTTAAAAGGTGGCTTGACCAAGAGCTGTGAAACAGCATTTCCTCAGGCACATTTGTTAATATTCAGCAATAAATTTGTGTGAACATGTTATGAATTCTTCTCACAGATCTCAAAGCACCAGCACTGTTAATGCTGTTGCTAAGCTACTGGCGAAGTCATGTCGTTCAGACTGGAAGGAATTCAGACTGGATATCAAGTGCTTTTCTTCATATCTCGTGCGGCATTGTCATTGCCTTGTTGATCATTTTGCTCGTCCTTTTTATTCATTGTTCTCACTTCAGACAAAGTATTTGACCCTATTTTAAAATGGCAAGAGATACTTTGTCGCAGTTCTTTCATATTGCTCCTTGAAGCCAGTCCAGAGTAGTTAATGCTGGCTAATCACATTCCTAAAAGCTTTCTGATTTTCGTCATAATTGTTCTTTTATGGAAGGGGTTGAGCTACTGTATCCTCAGTTACTGTTAAGACATCAATACCGCAGCCGCAGAATGTGCTTTCAACACTTGTGTTTTGACAGTAAGCAGTGTTCGTCGAAACCAGGTGAATGTCAGTTTCTGTCTGCATTAGGGCATTTGGAAGATAAGGCCTACAGCAGACTTCAGGACTCCTCCCCTGGGTTGCTATGGGAACCACCCATTTATCGGTTCTTTCCAGGCGTAGCTATCAGTTAGACTCGGTCATCTGCAGGGCTTCCTCCATTAGCAACGGTTACCCAAACGAGTTCTGATTGACTGAATGTGTGACACAAAGAGAAGAAGTCCTTCATGCTCATGGGAGATGGCCAATTAATCAGACAATGCTGATTTTCTGATTGGTTACAGCGTTTTGATTGAATTACAAATGCGAGGTTGAGTTTTAGCTGGATTTTTCAGGACTCAAGAGTAGTAATGGCTACTTCAGACCTTGGTCATACACATTTGCCCCCGGTGCCTCCTCACACAATGTGTGCTTTGTGTCTTTAAATCCTCTGGAAAGGACAAAATTACATTCCAATGACATGTCAGATGCCTTTCTGGACAAATCAAAGAGGAATGACGTGGTGTCTTAAAGGTGCTGTGAGTGAGGTTTTTTTTGTTGAATGCCAAGCTTAAAATGTCACTATTGTCACCTGATAAGATGCATATTTGAGATATCACAGAAATAGACATCTATAGATGTCTTTATGAAAGCCCTAGACTATTTCTAGATGAAAAGTGTCCTTCCCTTGCTGTCTGCAAATTAAGATATTTTGAACTTTCTGACCCTGCATAGACAGCAACGCAGCCAACAGAATACTCTCTGTTTCGCAAAGAAAGCAAACATAATGACAAAAAAAGACTGACACGGAAGAGAAGAAATTGTTGACAAAAGTCATTATTTTTGTTTTCTTAGCGCACAAAAAGAATTCTTGTACCTTCATAAAATTACGGTTGAACCGCTAATGTCACATGGACTATTTTAATGATGTCCTTACCACCTTTCTGGGTCAGAAAGCTTTGGATTTCATCAAATATATTTTAATTTGTGTTCCAAAGATGAAAATAGGTCTTATGGTTTGGGACGACATGAGGGCGAGTATTTAGACCAAATTTTTTTTAACCCTTTAAATTATGTTTTCTTATTAATATATTTATGTGAATTTTTAGCATCATTACTCCAGTCTTAAGTGTCACATGATGCTTCAAAAATCATTCTAATATGCTGATTTAATTCACATGAAACATTTACTATTATTATTATTATTATTATTATGAATGCTGAAACATTTGGGCTTTGGACTTTTTTTTTTAAAGATAAATAGAAATTATAAAAGAACAGCATTTTTTAATGTAAATAGTTTGTAGAAATTTAAAGAGGTCATGAAATGGATTTTTTCAAAATTATTTTAATGTTCCTTGAGGATTACTTGTAATGTTAATAAAGTTTTTTTTGCACAAAAAAACCCAAAGAAATATGTGGAAAAATTATTATTTTTAATCCTCTTTCTGAAGGCCTGGGTATGCTTCACTTTCCACGTTCCATCTCACGCACAGTTGCGTCTACGCGGCTTCCAAAGCATACTTATCCGTGGATGAGCGTGGATTGGCGAATTCGACATGAGCAGTACAATTGTTTGGACTCTTGCATCTCTGCTGCCTTCTTATTGCGCATGCGTCTGTGCAATCTCAAAAAATTGCCTGCATGCAGACAGGGTACGCAGCTTCACAAGTTTCTGTCACACTTTGAATTTTTTTCCCTTAAATGCTGAATCAGCTGTTTATATGCATGGTGTTTCCTTGACTGTCCAAAGCATGTGAATACAAGGCACGTAATTGGGTGTCTGTTGCTAAGGATCTAGTCATAACATTGTGTCACAATGCACAAGTTTGGCATCGCAGTGCAGGGTTAACACCACAAAAGCCATGCAAACCCTGCACTGAATAAGGGTTTCTTAACAGGGTAACCTGTAACCCAGGGTTAAGCACAGTTTAAGAAGCCTGTTTGAGAATGGTTCTGGAATTGGTCTAAAGCCTTCAGAAGAGGGGTGAACTCTTCTCCTGATGCTGTAATAAACAAGAAAAAAGACATTAATCATATACCTCAAGAAAAAAAAAAGGAAGGGGCAAAGAGTTTTTGCATTGCGTTGACCTTTCTTTTCTTCTTGTGAGGGAATGTGTTTGTTTCACTTCCTCAGGAGTTTTGTTTCATTAAACAACAGAGCGGTGAAGCTTACACCACGTCTACATGGCTTGTAACACTCCTTAAGTTGACGGACGCATATTTTTTTCTGATATGCTGCAGAGCTGCTTTACCTGCTTTATTTTTCCCATTCATTTGAGAAAAAAGCGCAGATTTTTTTATGTATAAAGAAACTTTTTAGAGTTACTCCTAAATTTGTGTACACATTTGAACTATACTAATAATTAAAAATAATTTTACTATTTTGCCATTTTTAAATATAATTTATATAAATGGATATTTTAAAATCTAAAAATAAGGTCAATTTTTATGCCATGGATATGTTGCTGAAAAGTAGCCTTTTCTTTGTCATCCAAGATGTTCATGTCTTTCTTTTCGTAAAGAAATTGTTTTTTGAGGAAAACATTTCAAGATTTCTATCCATATAGTGGACTTCTATTGTGCCCACAAGTTTGAACTTCCAAAATACAGTTTAAATGCCGCTTCAAAGGGCTCTAAATGATCCCAGCCGAGGAAGAAGGGTCTAATCTAGCGAAACGATCAGGTTTTTTTTTTTTTTTTAAAGGGGCTATATGCAACTTTTTCCCCAAAATAAACGTAACAATAGCCTTTTTATTTGACCATTTATGACTCAAACATCTCCTGATGAGCATACTGACACATTGTCAGCTCACAGTGGGTGCACCTATAAGCCTGTATCCTATTTTTCCTATTTTCTGTCGGGTCAGATTTTTTGTGCGCTGTCTGCGGATGTGACGTCAAGCGCGTTCATGTTAAACGTTTCAGATCACTCTGCCACCACCGCTAGTCAGCAATTAGCCTATTATTGCAAACAAACTTAGTTTCTTAAACAATATATGTCTTTGACTGTTCTTACCTCTGTAAATATAATGTTGACTTCTTTGCAGCGGATGACTTGTGAAGTTTGCACGTACGAGCGCGCGCTGCGAGAGCGAGCAGAAAGGAAGAGCAGTTCCGTCTTTTGGCCACAGGTGTCAGTCGCGAGTTTAAATTTCAGAAAATTTCATATAGCCCCTTTAATTGACAGTTTATATACTTTTTAACCTCAAATACTCTAGCTCTGTGTGTACTCTGTGTATTCCGTTTAAACTGCATTTTGGAAGTTCAAATTCGTGGGTACCATAGAAACCCATTATATGGAGAGAAATCCTGAAATTTTCCTCAAAAAACAATTTCTTTACAACTGAAGAAAGAAAGACATGAACATCTCGGATGACAAGGTCGTAAATTTTTGTTCTGGAAGTGAACTTCCCGTTAAAAATTCTGAGTTTATGTGCAGTTGCGATGTTTCCAGTATAGATGTTTTTATTGAACAACTTCAAATAGTTAAAATCATAGGTAAAAACATGATGTTATGTGGCTTTTGTGTACATCTTAGATGTTTAGCTGTATATGTTTCATGCAGAGTGTGAGCTGACAAGCATACATTAGTCTAAGGGTTACCTGTCTCTGAGAAGGCTTGCTTATGAGCTCCTGCTGATTGTACACACACAAACCCAGACAATCTTCCTCTAAAGCCGTAATATCCTCAGCTCAAACCTCACAGTGTGTCAGCTCTACTCCAACCACGGCTCTGTTTCCTTGGTTACTCCTGTGTGGCACTACGGCACTAAGAGATATTGCATAACGAGTGCAGTTTGGGCGCTAAAGATTAGTGGGCTCTGTTCTCTCTGAACTGTCCACCCACATTCATTTTTCACTAATGAACCAGTATATGACTCACATACACATATTATCATTTCAAATTATGCACATCTAAACGGCCTTATTTCTTGCGTTAAGATATATAGATCTGTTCCCACCACTGCCATTTAGCGCATATGAGTAACTAAGCACATTGCAGACATGCTTTGATAGTTGATACGTCTGGTCACTACACTCTGTTGAAAGTAGGTTGATTTTTGTGTGGTCGATGTGTCTGTGTTGCAGTCTAAAAACTCTCCAAATCCCAGTTCACATTTAATTGCATGGGATGACACCAACAAGGCTTATTTAATTACATTTGGACTGGATCAGCAGGCTAGAAAAGTCACTACAGACTCTACCAGATTCCCTCCAGCAAACCAAACAGAACCAGTTCACCAGTGGAAAACAGGATTGATGTTTTTTCAGTATAGCTATATCAAATACGAACTTAACTGAGCATATTTGGCCACAGTTTGACCACAATTAGATTTAATATTTGTTAATGTTAAAGGGATAGTTCACCCAAAAATGAAAATTTGATGTTTATCTGCTTACCCCCAGGGCATTCAAAATGTAGGTGACTTTGTTTCTTCAGTAGAACACAAACAAAGATTTTTACTTCAAACCGTTGCAGTCTGTTAGTCATTTAATGGCAGTGGATGGGCACGAAACCTTCGAAAGTAGCACAGACAAATCCAAATTACACCCTGCGGCTCGTGACAATGCATTGATGTCCTAAGACACGAAACAATCAGTTTTTGTGAGAAACTGAACAGTATTTATGTCATTTTTTACCTTTGATACACAGTCATGTCCAACTGTCCTGAGCACGAGCTCAGCATCCTGCGCGTAACGTGTACATGCTCTGGCGTAGTATACGAAAACTCTGGAAGCGATCTGTTGAGTGTATATACGACCATAATTTCTCGCAAAAAACGTTTGTTTCGTGTCTTAGGACATCAATGTATCGCCACGAGCCGCAGGGTGTAATCTGGATTTGTCTGTGCATGTTTTTTCTTACTTTCAAAGGTTTGGTGCCTGTTCACTGCCATTATATGACTAACAGACTGCAACGGTTTGAGTTAAAAAGCTTTGTTTGTATTCTACTGAAGAAACAAAGTCACCTACATCTTGGATGCCTTGGGGGTAAGCAGATAAACATCACATGTTTATTTTTGGGTGAACTATCCCTTTAATATTTGTTTTGTAGTGTTCTCGAAGGTCCAGATTTTTACATCAAAAAAACATCATAATTGAGTAGTAATAGGCTATTTTCTGTCATTGACCCCCTCATCAAAATGCTCTGTTTGAATAGGTGTGGAGGATTTGTAGACTCAGAAGTAAACGCCCACTCCTATTAAAAATAAAGTTTATCCACTCTTTCCTAATGTTGGGATCAGAAGGAAGGCAATGCAAAGACTGTTTTTCCACAACTTGGAAATGCATAGCGTCTTGTTGTCTTCAGAGCCATCTTTATTGTTTGGTTTCTGTGTAGACCTGCGTTTGCCTCTCGCTATTTACACTATATGCGCAACTCGGTGGGCGGGGCTAAACAGGCATTGATGTAGAAGCAGGTGTTGATTATTTTCTGCAGAGGTGTTTAGCCACTCTATTACATCATAAAGTGGCACATTCCACAACCTGTCATTTTGGCAGATTGGCTTCAATATAAGCTGATTTTAGACTAACAAAAGTTTTGAGTTCTGAAACTCAAGAGATCAAAAGATCTTAGGGACTTTAGATTTCTAAGTTCATGACCCTTTTAAATGTGCTGATATTAAACCTAAAGTGGGTTTTTAAATTCATTAAGTTCAAATTCGTTACGCTAGCAGAAAACATAGTTTTGTCCTTGCCGATTTTTAAACCAAGTTTGGGTCTCGACCCTAAAGTTGAGATCGAAACATTGAGTCTGCAATGATGAAAGGGATTTGCTAAATGTAACTTATTGATGAAAGTGTTCTTTCGGTTCCTGGAAAACTGGAAGATTGCCTGGCCTACAGCCTGTGATCTTCATGCTGTTTTACACTCTATTGATCTGACAGCATTCGCATTGGTCTACCCAACCAGTTTGTATGTGCATAGTCAGCGTTTCTAAAATCATTACTTTTACAGTTTCTACTTTTTTTCAGTGTGGTGACAATGTTGATATTCATATTGAAGGTATTTAAAAGAAGGTTAGGTTGTATTGTCACTGATGCATTTTTTTAAAGCTAAATATACCCAGATTGGTGTTTAACTACTAGTTGATTATTGCTGTAGGAATGTCCATGCGTATGTTAACACATTGTAAGATAATTTGATTATCAGTCACACATAAGCTGCTCCATTGCTAGTAATCTGATGTAGTTGGTGATAAATAGCAATGGCCTTTTCAGCAGGGAAGTTTGTATCTTCCTCATTCTTATGAAAAACTAAATGGGAGAAATTGGTCTGTTGGTCCTGTTTCTACAAGTATTTTAAGCTTGTGTACAACTGGATCAGCTGACAGATATTTGGACAGATGATAATTATTTGTAATCCCTTGTCATCCAAGATGTTCATGTCTTTCTTTTTTCAGTCGTGAAGAAATAGTTTTTTGAGGAAAACATTTCAGGATTTTTCACCATATAGTGGACTTCTATGGTGCCCCGAGTTTTAACTTCCAAAATGCAGTTTAAATGTGGCTTCAAGCGATCCCAAATGCACTTGTAAATCACTGTTTTACCTTTTTTGTTAAGGGTGTTTGATCTTCTTTGCATTTAAACTGCATTTTGGAAGTTCAAAACATAGAAGTCCACTATATGGAGAAAAATCCTGAAATGTTTTCCTCAAAAAACATAATTTCTTTATGACTGAAGAAAGAAAGACATGAACATCTTGGATGACAAGGGGTTGAGTACATTATCTGCTCTATTGAAATCAATGCAAGTCACATCTCTAGTTTTGTGGGCTGCACATGATTGGCAGGTTTGAGCTCATTGGCCTTCTATGATATTGGCAAATCACTGGCAGCCTGTTAATGGCTCAGTGCCTTTATCATTTGTTACTTTCATGCTGTTTTCACCTCAGTAGTCAACTCCATGCTCAATCTACTCTCTGTACAGCCTGTGTAATTAATTAAGCCCCAGCCAACCAACACAGCTAATGTTGTGCCCCACCATCTGAAGCACACCAAGTTACACTCCATTCCTTTATGATAGTTCAAAAAGTAGATGTTTGGCAGGAACGCTGGCTGCTCTAGGATCGGCTGCCAGGAGGCAACTTGTTTTCTAAGTATCCCAAAAGAACAGCTTGGACTAGAGACATAAGGAAGTGAGAGGAAATGAGGGTAAGCCGAAAGAGCGGCATATTCCCAGGTGTGTCTCCCTCACTCAAAAGTTCAAAAGTGCAGGGCTTTCAATAAACGGTGGAATAAATGCATGGTAATCCCGATACTGAAGTGCTTTCAGAATTCAAAATTGTTTATGGATCAGACCGGCTTAAATTATGAGCCACTCTTATCGCAGGTCTTTGGGTGTAATAATATGGGGGTTATTGAAAGCAATCTCAGGGCCGGTGTTTTGCTAACCAGTCAGGCACCCCGCTGAACAGCCTGACGAGTCAATGGTGGGCCGGCACAAAAGCTGCTTTGTCATAAAGCTTGCAGGGGTCGAAACCCAGCCGACATGATTATACAGAGTAGTTATTATCAGACGAAGTCACAGGCCAATCTGAAATGTACACTATCGTGTTCATGTGAGTCTTTTGTTTATGGGTCAGTGACCTGTTTTTTTTTTTTTTTTATGAATTTATTCCGAATTACTTAAAAAATTGAATTCATACATACAGTTGAGGTCAAAAGTTTACATACACCTTGCGGAATCAGCAAAATGTTCATTATTTTAACCAAAAAAGAGAGATCATTAAAAATGCATGTTATTTTTAGTACTGACCTGAATAAGATATTTCACATAAAAGACTTTACATATAGTCCACAAGAGAAAATAATAGTTGAATTTATAGGTTTAGATACACTTGATTCTAATACTGTGTTGTTATCTGAATGATCCACAGCTGTGTTAGTCCCTTTATGTTCTGAACAGTTAAACTGCCCGCTGTTCTTCAGAAAAATCCTTCAGGTTCCACAAATTCTTTGAAAGGTAACTTCGTGAATTTGAAGATCAGCCTAAATTTGACTTATTTTGTCTTCTGGGAAACATGTAAGAATCTTCAGTATCTTCTGAAGGGCAGTACTAAATGAAAAAGGCGAAATAAGTAAAACACTTCTGTTCAAAAGTTTACACCCCTGGCTCTTAACACATTGTGTTTCCTTCTGGAGCATCAGTGAGCGTTTGAGCCTTCTGTAATAGTTGCATATGAGTCCCTCAGTTGTCCTAAGTGTGAAAAGAAGGATCTCAAAATCATTCAGTCATTTTTGGAAAGGGTTCAAATACACAAAAGTTCTAAAAACCAAAGAATTTGTGGAACCTGAAGGATTTTTCTGAAAAACAGTGGGCAGTTTAACTGTTCAGGACGAACAAGGGACTCACGAACACTTTATTTTGAATGGGGTAATTTTTATAGAATTAACTATTATTTTTTCTTGTGGACTACATGTAAACGTCTTTTAGGTAAAACATCTGATTCACTTCAGTACTAAATAAAAAATAGCATGCATTTGCATGAGCCCTTTGGTAAATAATTAACATGTCGCAGATTCTGCAAGGTGTATGAAAACTTTTGACCTCAACTGTACGTTGACATACAGTGATGATGATGTTTTAATTCCTGTATTAAAATTCATTTAAATATATTTTTGGCATATTTGATAAATTTTTCTGATATCAAAGAATGGAGAAAAAAAGCATAAAAGAAAAAAAAACGTTTATATTTAACCTTATTATTTAGCTGCATTTTAAGACACCATGTTTATTAATATATTTATATTTAAATCAATTTGTATTTAAAAATATTATTTTTAAAATGATACTAGGAAACAAATTATTTTTACCTTGAAAAATATATTTACAAACATTGTCATTTTTTGAAAATGGTTTAAAAGTTTTTTTGTTTTTTTTGTAGACTTGTGTGATTTGATTATGTGAATTTCTGTATTATATTTTTTGACACAAAACCACAATTAACAAGTTCTTTGTTGCAGTAATTTTTTTTAAATGGTTTAAGTCCTGAGAGTTTCCCGTCTTTGGTTGTTTGATCCCAGCTGAGTTGAAACCCTTAGATGGATTTTTCCCCTCGCGCATGTGGATGGAAGCCTTTGAGACCATGTTCATCTCACTGCTGCTATTCTAAGCTTGCATGACGTTGGTTTGGCACCAGGTGAAAATGCATCTCGTTTCCACAGTGTAAACATACTGATGGGAGCAAAATGGGAGTAAACACATTCTCCGAGCCACCTGACAACGACTCCTTGAGGTGAGACCATAGGGAATTAAACCAGAACTGGAAAAATCCACTGGCCGTCTTTGCATCTTAAATTTGCTGGTGAAAAATTCTTTACCGTCAAGGTTCATTATCTTTTTCTTTCCGGTAAACATCACAGATCTCTCTTGTGAATTGTACAAGCTTTGTTTTGTTCCAAGGACGGCAGTCTGCCCCTTTTTTGTAGAGGAATACAATACTCGTCTGGTTCGCAGGCATCTGTAAATATATCGATGTGTGGTTTTTACTCTGAAAATGAAAGGAGGAACTGTTTCTAGAATTCGCATCTTTTTTCTGCTTCCTTGTTCTCCTTTGGCTTTTTCAATTTCCCGCTCAAATGAGCAAGCTAGCGTGCAAAATTGGTAGGTGTCCTTCGTAATCGACGATGTCTACGCTGTGCATTTTAAAAAGTGTTGACAGCTGTCCCACTGTGCAGTTTTCTGAGCTATAATCTGCTGTCATTCAATATCGAATTCATTTTATGCAGTGTTTAGGGTGTACTGTTGTGCGCTTACATTTCACATGGCTTTAAATGAGATGGACAATTAATTGTCGGTCCCAGTGTAAAGTGGCTTGGTCTAGTGTTTCCTCTTTGGCACACGCAGAGGAGTCAGCAGTCAGCGATGAGGCTGAGTAATGGGTTCAAAGGTTACTGTTCGCGGCACGCTGACATTTTCTCTGGTATTAAAGTGTTTTGATGGGCCCATCACTCTTTTTGATGTGGATTACAGCAGGATTGGGGATGAAGATTAGAAGGATGGCTATCTTCTGCCCTCCAGCTGTGTTTTCCTCATATTGCTTCGCTGAGCCTGGTCTGTGAACAGCAGGAGGCCGGCTCTTCTGCCGTCTCTTAGTAGAGATCTTCAATCAGTGACAGTCTTAGAACTCAAGCAGGTATTTTTTAACAGTAGATCCGCTCGACACTTGTGTCCAAAAGCTATATTAAAAATACTGGCTTTGTAAGCTATATATGAAGGTAGGAAGACAACATAGCAGGTATGAATTAAAGGCATGGTTCACCCAAAAATGAAAATTGCTCACCCTCAAGCCATCCTAGGTGTATATGAATTTCTTCTTTCAGATGAATACAATTTATAAGTTATATTAAAAAATGTTCTGGCTTTTTCAAGCTTTTTGGCAGTGAATGGCTTCTAATTTCCAAAAGTCCAATAAGGTTCTATACAGTCAAGTCCTAAATTATTCATACCCCTGGCAAATTCCAACTTAAAGTTACTTTTATTCAATCAGCAAGTTTTTTTTTTTTTTTTATTAGAAATGACACGGGCGTCTCCCAGAAGATAATAAGATGATGTACAAGAGGCATCATTGTGGAAAAGATTATTACTCATCTTTTATTTACATTTGAACAAAAGTCGCATGTCCAAAATTATTCATACCCTTCTCAATAATCAATAGAAAAGCCTTTATTGGCTATTACAGCAATCAAACGCTTCCTATAATTGCTGACCAGCTTTTTGCATGTCTCCACTGGTATTTTTGCCCACCCTGATCTTTAGCTTCCTCCATAGATTCTCAATTGGATTTAAGTCAGGACTCTGGCTGGGCCACTGCAAAACTTTAATGTTTTTGTCTGATAACCATTTCTTCACCACTTTTACTGTGTTTTGGGTCGTTGTCGTGCTCAAATGTCCACTGGTGCCCAAGGCCAAGTTTCTCTGCAGACTGCCTGATGTTGTTGTTGAGAATTTTGATGTATTGCTCCTTTTTCATTGTGCCGTTTACTGTGATTAGGTTCCCTGGTCCACCGGCTGAAAAACACCCCCAAAACATAAGGTTCCCACCACCATGTTTGACAGTGGGGATGGTGTTCTTAGGCCCCGATCACACCGAACGCGTTTTTGCAGTGAGAGGCGCCTTTTTTGAATGGTTTTCTGTTGGCAGTGAGCGTTCTGCGCGCTGCTAATGCGCCCCGGGCGCCTCGCATTTTCACCGCCTGCTGCGCCTCGCGTTTTTGCAGAAGCGCTCTGAGCGCCTGAAGTTGAAAAAAAAGCAACTCTGAGCGGAAAAACGCTCGACGTCATTCGCATTTTTTTCCATTGTCCAATCGAATGAATGGAGAGGCGGGCCTTCTGTTGTGGTGACGAAAGTTTACCGTTGCTTAAAAAGTCCGGAGACTGCAAGAAATGGAGGAGAAACTTTTGGTGTCTGTCGTGGGTAACCCGGAGCTGTATTTTTTAGGGTTTCTGCTAATATGACAGTTTACTTAACAGAAAAAACAAAGATTTTAGAGCGCTCGCACTATAATCCTTTGATTTGACTGACAGGACAGCTGTTTTGGTCGTTGCCTAGCAACATAAAAAATCCGCAGCACACTGCTCTTTTTTTAAAAGTCACCAAAAAAGGCAGTGCTGTATGCCTCGTGTTTTTAGAACTAAAAGACGCATGTTGTGGTGTGATCGGGGCCTTAGGGTTGAAGGCTTCTCCTTTTTTACGCCAAATGAAGGCTACATCATTGTGGCCAAACAATTACATTTTTGTTTCATCTGACCATAAAACAGAAGACCAGAAGTCTTCTTTGTCCAGATGAACATTTGCAAAAGCCAAGCGAATGATGTATGCCATATAGGCCAAGTGGACAGAGCAAAACAAAACAAAACACCGGTCACAAATTTGAAGTACAAAATGAGGATTTGTAAATAAAAAATATGTTGGATGATTTCGATATAAGCCAAGAGGTGACTGGTTTTCCTTTGATGTAAACCAAACTTGGTTCTCGCGAGACTAGCATATTCTTGCTGGCGCTTGCGCTACGCCTATGTCCTACTTCATCCACTGGAATGTCACTCTCTTGTGAACACATGTATAACAGTTAGCGAAAGCTAGAAATGACAGTTTATAAACTTTTAAATATGGTATGATACACAAATGCATTGACTTGCTTCAGATGGCCTTTGTGAAGCCATGTGGAATACTTTTTTATGATGGATGGATAAACTTTATTAGACTTTCACTGCCATTATAAAGCTTGGAAGAGCCAGGACATTTTTTTAAATAACTCCGACTGTATTCATCTAAACGAAGAAAGTCACATATACATTGGCGAGTAAATCATGGGGTAATTTCATTTTTGGGTGAACTATGCCTTTAAATTTTTGTGTAACGTCTTGTTCAGTATTATGCCTGGTTATGTCTGGTTGATTTCTAAAAGGCCATCTGGATGCCTGTTTTTGTTTAAAAATCAAACAATCAAAATGAGTTTAGAAAAAAATTCATCTGAAAGTAAGTTATACAAGTGAATTTAATTTATAAATGTTCTAACAAGAAATAACCATCGTAGTCTTTAAATGTTTGCTCAGCTATTTGTCAAAGCTCACTTGAATGCGTTCTACATCATTTGACATGACGTCAATGTGCCTTGGAAGTCTTTTCAAAAGTTTACTTACAAGGTAGCTCACAAAAACAATGTGAAGTCACTGACGGCATGTCTTATAGATTATATAAGTGATCAATCACTTGCATAACTAAACTGTGTATGAACATAACTATGTACGTATAATTCATTCGAAAATGTAATTTACTCATCCTCATATCATTCCAAAGCTGTATGATTTTCCTTTTGTTGAACACAAAAAAGATACTTACTGTAGCAGAATGTTTGTGCTTCTCTCTTTCATACAGTGAAAGAGGATGGAGAACAAAAGCTGTCAAGCTTCAAAATTATAAATTAAAAAAAATAAAATAAATAGTCCTGACACTTTATTTCAAATTTTTCTACGCCAGAGTTGTTATTCTCTGAAAATCTTGCTTGACATTGGTTACCATTCACTTTCATTTTACAGAAAAGAGTAGCTTGGACATTATATTTTCAAGTTTCATGCGAAGCAGAAAGTAATATTTGGAATTGCAAGAGGTGGAATATATAATGACTTAAGTGGTACGTCTTAATGAATTGTCTCTTAATTTTTTTTTTCTGCAGTGTGAAGGTACAGTCGAAGTTTGCATACACCTTGCAGAATTTGCAAAATGTTAAATATTTGAACAAAATAAGAGGGATCATACAAAATACATGTTATTTGTTTATGTAGTGCTGACCTGAATAAGATATTTCACATAAAAGATGTTTACATACAGTCCACAAGAGAAAATAATAGGTGAATTTATAAAAATGACCCTGTTCAAAAGTTTACATACGCTTGATTCTTAATACTGTTGTTACCTAAATGATTCACAGCTGAGTTTTTTTTTGTTTGTTTGTTTGTTTGTTTGTTTAGTGATAGTTGTTCATGAGTCCCTTGTTTGTCCTGAACAGTTAAACTGCCCGCTGTTCTTCAGAAAAATCCTTCAGGTCCCACAAATTCTTTGGTTTTTCAGCATTTTAGCTTCTGAAGGACAGTACTATATGGAAAAAAAAAAAAAGTGAAATTTCGGCAAAATAAGAAAAATGTACACATCTTCATTCTGTTCAAAAGTTTACACCCCTAACTCTTAACGCATATTTTTTTTTCTTCTTGAACCTTCTGTAATAGTTGCATATGAGTCCCTTAGTGTGAAAAGATGGATCTCAGAGGTTTAAATACACAAAAATGCTGGGAAACCAGAGAATTTGTGAGACCTAAAGGATTTTTCTGAAGGATAGTGGTCAGTTTAACTGTTCAAGACAAACAAGGGACTCATGAACAACTATCACTAAACAAAAAAACACAGTTGGCGGCTCATTCAGGTAACAACACTGTATTAAGAATCAAGTGAACTGGGTCATTTTTATAAATTGAACTATTATTTTCTTTCGTGGACTATATGTAAATGTCTTTTATATGAAATGTCTTATTCAGGTCAGTACTAAACAAAAAAATAATTAGGCCTAACATTTTACAGAAAGATAAACTTTTGACTTCAACTGTATATTCTGGTTGTGTCTCCTATAAATTAAAGACGAAAATATCTAACATTATTAGTCTTGTAAGGTTTATTTGTGACTTTATTGTAAATGTGCAATAGACCAATAATGTATGCTGCATCTTCTTTACATATCATTTACAAATATTCTCTTGGTCAGCAAGAGATGAGACATCTGTGTGTCTCTGTGGATGAAATGCTGCATAATGGTTGTGCAGCACAGCAAAGGTGCTCTGAATCCTAATGGCAACCTGTACTAGTGTTCAGCTGCACACAGGAGGGAGGGTCATTTAGAAGAAAATGCATTAGATGGAAGAAAAGACTAAATGTACAATAGTGAATTCAAGAAAAAAGGAACAAGCCCTGAAGTATAGTGGCATTTGATTAAGCCTTCTGTTCATCAGTTGCCCTTGTTCATTACTTCTTGGCTGTCATATAGGTGATTTTACCATGACACCGGGTCAGGCTAATGCTGAGGATTTTGACAATGACATTCAAATCCTGCCTGGGAAAAGCTTGCTCAGGCACAAGGAATCTGTATTCAGATCGCGCTAACCCACTTAAATATTCATCCAGAGCAGCGCCGGCTGGTTAGGACTGTCCGTGTGTGTTACGCTAATGGCACTGAGTGCACCTGGCATTGTGTTTTCATTAGAAACCAACCACTTAGTGAAGGATCTCTCATTTTTAATGGTTTCTTACCTGGCATCCTTTTATATTTGTCTTTCTTGCTCATTCTCAATTTGTTGTGACACAATAAAGGCTTCCCATCTGAAAAGAACACCTCTGATCTTATTTGCACACCTTGTAATACAAAATGTAACAGGGCAAGAGTTTGTGATTTCATTGCAAACCAAAATTGCTTTTGACGTGCACTTTTGTACAGAAAGCTCAAAATAAAAGACCAAAGCACCAAACAAAGTGGGAATGCGTGAAATCACTAAAATTACTTGGAATTAAATTTATATAAAATGTTGCATTATAGTAATTTAATATATAATATATTTAATATATTAAGTTATGTTATATATAGTAAAATATATAGTAAAATAAATATATACACTACCAGTCAAAAGTTTTGAACAGTAAGATTTTTGTTTTGTTTTTTAAAGTCTCTTCTGCTCACCAAGCTTGCAGTTATTTTTAGTCCAGCAAAACAGTAAATTTTTTTTATATTTTTACAATGAAAAATAACTGTTTTCTATATAAATGTATTTTAAAATATAATTTATTCCTGTAATCAAAGGTACATTTTCAGCATCATTACTTCAGTCTTAAGTGTCACATGATCCTTCAGAAATCATTCTAATATGCTGATTTGCTGTTCAAGAAACACTTTGTTTTATTGTTATTATCAATATTTTAAACACTTTAGTAAAACAATTCCAGGATTTTTTGCTGAATAGCATTTATCAGCATTTATCTAAAATGAAAAGATTTTGTAACATTATACACTATACCTTTCAAAATCTTGTCTGTATAATAAATATATTTATAAGTATTAATTTCTATCATTTCTTAAAAAAATAATAATAATAGTTGTTATTATTATTATTATTATTATTATTATTATTATTATTATATATTTCTTTTAAAGAAATGATAGAAATTAATACTTTTGTATAGCAAGAATTTTTTGAATTGATCATAATACATTTGTAATTGATGATAAAGACATTTATGATGTTACAAAAGATTTCTATTTCACATTAATGCTGTTCTTCTGAACTTTCTATTCATCAAAGAAACCTGAAAAAATTATACAGTACTCTGCTGTTTTTAACATAATAATAATAATAATAATAATAATAATAATAATAATAATAATAATAATAATAATAATAATGTTTTTTTAGCAGCAAATCAGAATATTAGTACTGGGCTGGACTGGACTGTGACTGGAGTAATGATGCTAAAAAATTCAGCTTTGAAATCACAGGAATAAAGTACATTTTAAAATATATTCAAATAGAAAACAGTTATTTTACATAGTAAAAATATTTAACATTTTTCTGTTTTTACTGTACTTTGGAACAAATAATAGCAGG
>NC_133365.1:13691686-13905918 GCF_049309525.1 Garra rufa
AGTGACCAAGACTCTTATTAGCAGAAAGAGCTGAGCTTTGCTGAGGAGCATGTTGTGTCAAGAGAGAAGAACTGGTCGAAGGTTCGCATTAATGATGAAAGCAAGTTTAATTATTTAGATCTGATAGGAAACATTTTGTTTGGTGTCAAACTGTGAAAAGACTAAAGTCAAAGCGCATAAAGAAGTCAGTGAAAAGTAGAGGAGAAAGTGTCTTGGTTCGGGGGATGTTTTTTGCAGCAGGAATTAGGCCTCTTAAAGCCTGGGCGACTTACAACACTCCTAACACTAGATGGATGCCATGTCAGATCAGCCTTGATAATGGAAGCTTGCACTAATCTCCCATCTTGTACCCTTCTTGTATGAGTGTCTTCTTGTGCCCACTTTGAAGAGCGCTTCCTCTGGGCAAGCTCTTAAATGTCCGCTGTGATTGCCGTGGCTCTTCATCACCATGGTGCTCCAGATTTCAGGGGCACAAGATCCCCGCCACACTGACATCTTGATACGCACATTTGCCCCATCTCCCATTCAGAGCTGACAGAAACAGCTTTGAAAAGGACTTTGGGAACTGCCTGACTCGTATAAGAGAAAAACATGCCGTGTCTATTGTCGGCTGGTTGCCGGGCTATGTGTGACGATGTTTGCTGTGGACCGTTTTGCTCCGCAGGCCTCTTTCTAGCTGACACGACCCCCTCCTCTGCAGCTGCCCTGCCCCCAGCACTGCTATGGAAACTGGCACAGCTGAAGACCCATGCCCTCCTCTCACTGAGGAGTGTCACTGACAAAAGCGTTTAGACATGCCTGAATGCCAAAAGCCACGCTGTCAGAACCACGAGGCATGACTTTTTTGATTTTCAAGATTTTTTTGATTCAGTTACTGAACTATAAAATTGACCCTGTGTAATATTATTTGTTTATTATTTTATATAATAGTCTACAGAAAATAACAATACAACTTAAAGGGATAGCTCACCCATAAATTTAAATTCTGTCATTAATTACTTACCCTCATGTTGTTCCGAACCCGTAAGACCTTCGTTTATCTTCAGAACAGATATTATCAAGATATTTTTAATGAAATCGGAGAGAATTTCTGATGCTGCATAGTAGTGTTGTCACGATACTGGAATTTCTAACTTCGATATGATACCTTGAAAAATATCGATATTCGATACTATTTTCGATACCACAGAGAAAAAAACTGCCACAATATTAGGGGGTAAATTTCTTTTTTAATTTAAAGATAAATATAACATATAATAAGTCTAAAACATGACAATGAGATATGCATATGTACACTGCTACAGCCCTGTTCAGTTTCTTAGCTTCATTTGAGTTTGCTTCATACTTTCTTTGCTGTTCAAATACAACTGGTAGTGTAGGTCGTAAATTTTTTTTTTTTTCTTTTTTGACCACACTTTTAAAATTAACTGAACTATCTAACTAATCTTAGAACTTAAGTTAATGGTAAAAGATATTTGTTAACAATTAGTTAACATGACTAAACAAACAATGAAAAATACTTCCAAAACATTTATTAATCTTAGTTAAAAGTTAATTTAAACTATCATTTACTAATACATGAACTAATTAAAATCCAAAGTTCTATCTGTTAATATTTTTTATTGGACCAAAGCTAACATGATCTGTTGTATTTTTATTACCTACGGTTATCAAAGATTAAAATAAACTGTAACAAATGCATTGCTCATCGTTCATAAATGCTGGTTAATAGATTAACATTATCTGATGAACAGATTTTAATGCCAGATTCATAATCACCGATCCATGCAAGTAATGATTTTTTTTTTAAAATAAAGTTAAATAAGCGCAGTTAATTTACATTTGACCACAGTTAAAATATTTACTCGTCTAAGATTCCTCAATCAGATTATATTAACGAGCTACGGTAAAAAAAAAAGGGACAACACTCATATCAGCAACAATAATAGGCAATCTTATTTAATGATTTAGTAATGTTAAAATGAGAACAGTTACCAACCTCTCGAAATTCTTTATATAGATCCTTTCAGGTGCTTTGCGAAATTAGTGGTGTTAGCGCCTTTTGTTAGCACTGCTCTGTAGCAACTCTTATATATTGGCTTGCTTGTGTACGTTGGCTTTCCATGTTTATTTGCTTCATATCTGAAATATTTCCAGATAGCACTCCTGCTGTGTTCCTTATCAAACAAAGCCGGTCATGGGGGCGCCGCACTCGCCTTTCTATTCGCTTCACTTAAATGAGACGAGACAGGCACTGCGGTCACGCGCCTTTGAGGAGAAGTGAAAGTGACAGTTTGGCTAGTATCGATACTTCGGGAAATTAGTATTGGTACCGTTCAGATATTTCAGTATCGATATTTATCGAAATATCAATATTTTTGACAACACTACTGCATAGACAGCAATGCAATGGCCCACAAAGTCAGTAAGGACAAGTGACATCAGTGGTTCAACCTTAATTTTATAAAGCTATAAGAATGTTATAAGAATGCTTTTTGTGCACAAAGAAAACAAATATAATAACTTTATAATGAAATGTTGTTCCAAACCTTCATGACTTTCTTCCGTAATGGAATTAAATGAGGACGATTGCAGTCAAGCTCAAAGATCTCAAAAAAGTATCCTAAAAGTCACCCATATGACTTTTAGAAGAAGTCTTCTGAAGCTATACAATATATTTGTGTGAGGGACAGACTAAAATTTAGACACTTTTTGCTTCTCTAGTTCATGAGAGTCAAATCAATTTTCAGTCAAATCTTTTTAATTAATTGGATGACTCAATTCATAAAACTTGTTTGGATCAGACAGATCAAGTTCATGACTGGGCTTAACTCACTGACTAAATAATTAGGCTACAGAAGTTGAAGCAATAGTACACCCCAAAAATGAATATTTTGGCATTAGTTATTTGAATTAAACTGCTTAGTTTATATGGATTTCGTTTACAGTGTCTGTGTGAACTATTTGAAGGGACAAAAATCTGTCAGGTTTAATTTTTAAAAATCTTTATTTGTCCTTTAATGATGCACAAAAGTCTTTTGAAATGCACAAGGATGAGTAAATGATGAGATTTTTCATTTTTTGGTCAACTATCCATTTAAAAAGTCTATTAAAGGTGAAGTTTATCAGTAAATTATGGTCTTTGTTTCAGTCTGTTTCTTACACAGAGTTCTGATGGCTTCACAATATATGACTTGAAAATTTTATTTTACTTTTTGGTCATTTCGGAGCTTGTCCGACTCTGAAGTGGCCAGGACATTCTTCAGAAATTCACAGTTTGTGCTACATAGAAGTCATATAGAAGTCTCATTTTTTGGGCGAACTATTTCTTTAAGATTACGCGGGAAGGATGTCTGCTTTCTCCGAACCTTTCAGGCTCCAGATAAAATGCAAATGTACTGTCTCTTGTTGCTGTGGGGCCTGATTGCTGTCTGGGTGACAAAAGGTGGAGCAGGCAAGAATAGAGGCCCTGCGTGTTGTATTTGCATCAGAAAGCCCCATCCCAAGGACTCCTTTTCCTTCACCATGTTGTTTAGCTTTTTGTTTCTTTTCCCAAACGCGATTGTTATTTCCGTCAAAAGAAACTTCCCAACAGCTGTATAACAGCCACATTAAAAAAGGCCAGAAATGTTGCAGAGCTGTGACATTTTGAGATGATCCAGTTCTAAGCTTCAGGGGGCCAAATGTGCTTGTCGGTGTATTATACTGGCGTGGTTGTTGTGATGCTTTTGAATGGCATAGCGTGGGAGTCATTGTTATCCACTCTGATAATATTATCCATAGAACAGCACTGAAATATCTACATCATGTGGGAAAACATAGCTATCATGCTGTTTTGTGTTTAATCTGCTAAAGTAATAGGCCTTGTTTATGTCATTCAAAAGAATTCTTGCGTTCTTACACAGCTTGAAATTAGTGATTAAATGTGGTTGTGACGCTCATCCTGACTTGATCTTGTTGGCGATTTGCAACCGTTCAGCTTGGGTGACTGTTGGTTTCTGGCAGTGGTTCAGAACGCATGTTGTGACTTACGGAGACTAAGATGGGAACATGTCAAAGGGGAATGTGGAGTCCTGCCTGTTGGCAATATGTTATAGAGGAGCAAAACCAAATTAACACATTAAAGATTCATCTTTTCTCTAATTTTAGAGCGTGATGTAATTTTCTGAAACGCTGTACAACAAACCTCTGCTTAATGTTAAGACTTTTGCACTGAGATAATCATTTATGGTCCATTTTTATTCATTGTTTAAACTGTTTTTGTAAGTGCTTTGAATGGCCAGGCTCTTGAATAGTGCTTTAATATGACAACAATTGTTTTTATTTTATTTATTTTTTTCATTTTCAGTGGCCAGTTTGCAGTGGTGAAGAAATGCCGCCATAAAGGCACTGGAGTGGAATATGCAGCCAAATTTATCAAGAAAAGGCGCAGCAAATCCAGTCGGCGAGGGGTTTCCAAAGAGGACATTGAGAGGGAAGTCAGCATCTTGAAGGAAATCCAGCACCCCAATGTCATCACCCTGCACGATGTGTTTGAAAACAAGAACGAGGTCATTCTCATCCTGGAGCTGTGAGTCATTGTTTTTCCTTGCGTTTACTGAAACATGAAATCATTAACAGCCTCCGTTTCTAAAAACTAAGAACACAGACTGCTAATAGACACTAGTGGTACATGAACAACTGGCTCTTGTAGAGCTCTAGAAAATTATAGTGTATATAAATCTATATATAAAAAAGTTTTCAAGAGCTTCGCACTAAATTCAGTAGCACCAACCTTTACTCACAAAGCAAACACTTGGCAAGGTCAACAGTGGGGGTTGAGGAGAACCAGTCCATTGAGTAGATGAACCAGTTTTGCCT
This sequence comes from Garra rufa, assembly GCF_049309525.1. NCBI lineage: Eukaryota > Metazoa > Chordata > Actinopteri > Cypriniformes > Cyprinidae > Garra > Garra rufa. Next base: position 13,696,547 of record NC_133365.1, read on the forward strand.
GTTGTACTGTGCACATTCATACACTACTGCCAATGTGTTCAAAGAGCAGAGATATGTATTGATGGCTGTGCTATACTAGGATACAAAGACAAAGACCTTTGAATGATAAAGCAAAGTTTAGAAGTTATAAGTTACATACATTAAATGTATATTAAAGTCACCATTAAGTCAAAAATTACAATTGTATTATTTAAACTGATTTATCTGTGCCTGTACTTGTACTTGTAATCTTCAATCAAAGACATTAATATTCCTATTCCTCTCTCAATGACATCTCTTTTCTTTATGACGTAAGACTTAAAAAAAGGGCTGGACTATGCTGACTGTCCAATGACCAGGCGTTTAGTACCTTTCGCTAGGAGTTTGATTGACAGACGATCTGACCAATCATAACGCCAAATCTGCCATTTTATTCAACAAACAAACCAGACAGAAAATTTAATAGATTAACATCAGTGGAGTCAAACTTGAAAATGGTGTATTGACGCCTTTCCGCTGTACAGACAGCATACCATCTGATGTTCATTCATGTGTATATCATGCTATAACTAGCAGGAAGAGATCGGTTCACGCTTGAACCGCTAGAACTGAAGCGCTACAGCAATCTGTCACATTAAAGAGCCTCAGAAATGTTTTTTTTCTGTTTTTTTTTTTTTTTGTATTTGTGAAAATAAGTTAATTTAAAAAAGAAAGCCTCAAAAATAATATGTATTGTTTGAATTTCTTTAAAATTTGTTAAATTTGAAAGCTGAGACTTTGTTTAATACCATAAGTAACCTGCTCTGTCTTGTCTGTCAGCAAGTTGTCAGTGTCCTCTTTGCTGTGTGATGTATTTTTGACTGAGTGATGATGTGTGGCATGAGAATGCAATTGTCTCTGTTCAAGCGGCATGTAAACCGATGATCTCTTCCTCTTTACTACAAGTTATAGCATGAAATAAACATGAATGAAGATTCAAATTGTGTTATAGTCTGCTGACATTATTCTAACTCCCCTGTTTGGGTTGTTTGTCAGCAAAGAATAATTTGGTCAGATCGTAGTTTTGTCCAACAAACAAACCAGACAGAAAAGTTAATAAATTAACATGAGTAGAGTCAAAGGTGAAAATGGTGTACTGACATCTTTCTGCTGTAGAGACAACATACTATCTAATGTTCATTCATGTTTTTTCATGCTGTAACTAGCAGGAAGCGATCGATTCACACTTGAACTGCTAGAACTAAGGCGCTTCAGTGATTTGTCAGATTAAAGAGCACTAAAAAAGATATTCATTGTTTGAATTTCTTTAAAAATGACCAAATTTGAAAGCTGAGACTCTGTTTAATATTGTAAGTAACCTGCTCTGTCTTATCTTATTGTGCATTGTCAGTGTATTTTTGACCTAGTGCTGATGTGTGGCATGAGAACGCAATCGCCTCAGTTTAAGTGGCACATGAAATGATCATCTCTTCCTCTTTACTACTAGTTCTAGCATTAAATATACATGAATGAACAATACAGTTATGTTATAGTCCACTGACATTAAAGGGATAGTTCACCCAAAAATGAAAATTTGATGTTTATCTGCTTACCCCCAATGCATCCAAGATGTAGGTTACTTTGTTTCCTCAGAAAAACACAAACGAAGATTTTTAACGAAAACCGGTGCAGTCTGCCAGCCTTATCATTGACGTGGATGGGCACCAGACCTTTAAAAGTAAACAAAAACATGCACAGACAAATCCAAATTACACCCCGCGGCTCGTGATAATACATTGATGTCCTAAGACACGAAACGATTGGTTTTTGTGAGAAACTGAACAGTATTTATATCATTTTTTACCTTTGATACACAGCCACGTCCATCTGTCATGTGCATCAGTCACGTCACATTAGCACGCGCTCTGGCGTAGTATACGCAAACGTCGTAAGGGGAAATCAGTGAAAAGTCCCGGATGAGTTTGCGCAAACTAACGTAATCTTTTAGCTTTAAATCGGTTTAAAGAATCAGGATACGCGCAAGTAATTACCATTTTGAATAGCCGATATACACACAATCTCTGTGCACTGTGTAAACAATGAGTGTCGTATACATGCGACAGATCGCCTACGGCGTTTGCGTATTCTACGCCAGAGCGCGTGCTCATTTGACGTGACTGATGCCAAACTCGTGCACATGACAGATGGACGTGGCTTTGTATCAAAGGTAAAAAATGATATAAATACTGTTCAGTTTCTCACAAAAACCGATCGTTTCGTGTCTTAGGACATCAATGTATTATCACGAGCCGCGGGGTGTAATTTGGATTTGTCTGTGCATGTTTTTGTTTACTTTTAAAGGTCTGGTGCCCATCCAGGTCAATGATAAGGCTGGCAGACTGCACCGGTTTTCGTTAAAAATCTTCGTTTGTGTTTTTCTGAGGAAACAAAGTAACCTACATCTTGGATGCATTGGGGGTAAGCAGATAAACATCAAATTTTCATTTTTGGGTGAACTATCCCTTTAATCTAACTCTCTTGTTTGGGTTGGCTGTCTGAAAAGAATAATTTGGTCAGATTGCCATTTCGTCCGACAAACCAGACACCAAAGTTGATAGATTAACATCACTAGAGTAAAACTTGAAAATGGTGTATTGACATGTTTCCGCTGTAGAGACAACATACCATTTTATGTTTATTCATGTGTATTTCATGCTATAACTAGCAGGAAGAGATTGATTGAAATTGTAAAACAGAGGTGCTACAGCGAGCGAAGTGACATTGTTTGAATTTCTTAAAAAAAATGACAACATTTGAAAGCTGAGACTTTAACCCTTAAAGACAGAGACAGCCGCCCACGGCTAAAAATAACTATTGTTCTTAAATGTTTAATAACCGCCAATCCAGTTTGAATGCTTTAAAGAGTTATGTAATGCATACATTCCCTTCTTTAAAAAAAATTCCAAATTTGAAAGCTTTAACGCCAAAACTAACCTGCTGTGCTTTTCTGTCGGCACGTTGTCAGTGTCTTCTTTGCTCTGCAATGTATTTTTGAGTGAGAATGCAGTTGACTCTGTTTAAGCGCCATATGAACAGATTATCTCTTTATTACGTGTTATAGCGTGAAATAAATATGAATGAACATTAGAGTTATGTTATAGACTTCTGACATTAATCTAACTCTCCTATTTAGGTTGTTTTTGGGGAAGAATTACAAATTCTGCATATTGATTGGTCAGATCGCCTGTCAGTCAGACTCGAAAAGGTCAAAATCCCAGTGTCAAAGTACATCAATTTTTGAGAATAACATATTTTTACTCTAAATGAGTGTTTTAAATAACTTCCTTCTGTGAACTAATTCTTACCACAGCGTGAGACAGAAATTATATTATTTTATAATATTCTATAAAGTGATAAAGACAATTAGCATTATCTTATAAATACATATCCCTATTAAAATACCTGAGATGGCTTGAAGAACACAGATAAACCATATACTGTTGCAATCGTGTGCTAATTGTCTTCATGTTTTATCAGATAAACATTTCTTTCTGCATTTTACTGTAATAGCTGGATGCCTACATGAACCAAGGCTGCTAAAAAAGTGTTGCACTCTGGTGCTATGCAATGTTACTAGGATGTAGTATTACCCTGTTGTGCTTAAAGAATCACTTCCTAGAGTAACCAGTCTAGCTTGAAAACCAACATGAAGTCTAACATCGCAAGTAACTTAAAGTCTGACCCAAAGGACACATTTAAAGATAATTAAGTCACTGAGTCACTCGTCGTTACATTGTGTGTAATTCCTCATTATCTGAACATAATGATTAAGAGGTTTTGAAATGTGCAATTATTTTAAGGAGCTTTATAATTTGATATTTCAGGATTTAGTAAATACAGTAAGTGCACAAGACAAATGTGTTAACGGAATAAGTGTGTGGAATGTTAAACCTCAACATTTTCAGCAGAATTGTTTTGTTAGACGTAGATTATGTGAAGGAAGTGTCTTTCCTCAGAACCTCTTGAAGTGTCTTCTTACCCAACTGGTTTTCTTTGCTTCTTCATGCCGTGTGACAAAGGACGTCCCTGCAGCTATGTTCTGAGCTCATATTTGTTACACGTTACTTATCAGTGAAGCTATTTTGTTTACAAACTGAGGCATCTGGAGTTGCTTAGGGACATAACCGCACAATCCTGACCTCGGAACTGAAGGCCAAGTTTCATTTTCAGGTCATTTGGCGTCCTCTCAAAACCTTGTTAAATTGTGAAGTGAGATGTTACAATCTATAGTGTTAGTTGTTGTGTTTTAGTCTCAGATGGCACCACCCACAGTCCGTTCATTGATTGTCTGAGGCATACAAAAATGTCGAGCGCTGACTGAAATCTGATTGGCTGGCACTATGTAACTGCCAAAAGTGAAAACAGGGCTTTTTATCAATTTGTCTAGAAACAAAGTCGTGTTTACAAGGTAGCAGGTTGATACAGTGAGTGCTTTTGAGGAAGAACCAATTTAGTTTAATGTAGCTTAATTTGTTTTATGGATATCCCCCTCTAAATGGCGGTTTGTTGCTGTACATGTCGATCAGATGGTCTCTTCTTGATTAGGTGGCTGGTTCTTTGCCAGAACAAGCTGTAATGAGGACTAGACGAGTCAAAAAGCTGATTGCGAGACTTGTGTTGTTCAGGGTGGGGGCTGGTGTTTTTCTTTCTGTTCTGTGAAGGTAATAGAAACGTATCTGCCGCCGGTGTTTTTGCAGCTGGGTGGCTCGTCGCTGCACTTGCTCAACCTCACCATTAGCAGCAAGTGTTATCATGTCATCAGCATGCAGCTGGGTTGCAGCTTCCTTCTGCTGAATAAATATATGCCCGGATCCTGTTGGTCCTTTCCCAGAAACCATGATTATAGCACTGCCAACAGCCATTTCTGCCAAAATGTGAATCACTCAGAAACATTAGAGAGGCTGGTTCTTCGGTTAAATAAGCTAGACTCACTGTGTGAATTTTGTTTTTATTCATTTTTTTTAATTATTATTACACTACAGTCATCTCTTTTTTAAGAATTCATTCTCAGGTCATTTTATTGGTCTCTTTTTCTCATTGAGTGAATGGTTTCTGATTCCCACCTACAGGAAGTTACATTTTTAAAATTTATTTTGATATTTATTTTTATTTTAGAATTGTGATTTATTTATTTTTTACAATTGAGAGTTTCAATCTCGCCATTTCGAGTTATAATGTCAGAATAGCGAGATATAAACTCTATATATAAACAAAGTCAGAATTGCAATATGTACTCACAATTCAACTGTTTTTCTTGCTAATGTGAGTTTCTATTTTGCAATTCTGTCTTTTTTCTCAAAATTCTGTATTTTTTTCAGAATTGAGATATAAACTCACAATTGTGAGTTATAAAGTCCAATATTGACTTTCTGAATTTTTTCTCAGATGCGCGTAATACAATTTTTTTTTCTCAGAATTGCTAATAAGTTCGCTATTAAGAGAAATTAAGAATTGCAAGATATAAACTTGCAGTTTTGACTTTATTTCTTAGAAGAGTTTAAACTAGCAATTTTGAGGAAAAAAAAGTCAAAATAGCGAGATACAGACTCTCAATTTTGACTTTTTTTCTCAGAATTGGGAGTTTATATCACATTTTTTCTCAGAATTGTCTAATACAAACTCGCAATTCTGACTTTTTTTTTTTCGAAAATTTTTAAAAACTTAAAATTCTATTTTTTTCCTCACAAACGTGAGTTTCTGTCTTGCGATTTTGCTTTTTTCAGAATTTTAAGATATAAACTCACAATTGCGTGTTATAAAGGCAAGATAAAAACTCAAAATTCTACTTTTTTCCTCACAAACGCGAGTTTCTGTCTTGAAATTCTGCCATTTTTGTTTCCGAATTCTGAGGTATAAACTCGCAATTGCGTGTTATAAAGGCAAAATTGAGACTTTATATCTCACAGTTCTTACTGTCTTTCTCAGAATTGTGAGTTTAAATCTCGGAATTATGAGTTTTTACTTTCAGTTGCGAGTAATTCTGAGAAAGAGGTCAGAACTGCAAGTTTATATCTTAAAAATATAAAGTTAAAGTTACCTTTTTTAATGTTTCTATTCAGTGGCTGATATTTAAATTGCAAATGCAAAAATCGTTGCAGATTTTAGCTTGCTATTGTGTTCTTTGCTGCCAAGTCACTCTTGTGATTAATTCTCTATTATTTTTATCCTGATTAAATGAAGGTTATCAACTAACTAGCTCTACTGTCAACATCTGTCCTCTTTCTATACAGTGTGGCAGGAGGGGAACTCTTTGACTTTCTTGCTGAAAAAGAGTCACTGAGTGAAGAGGAGGCCACCGAGTTCCTCAAGCAGATCTTGGATGGCGTCAGTTACCTACACTCCAAACAGATTGCCCACTTTGACCTGAAGGTACTGAGACATGTTTGAGTTTCACCCTAATGCGCTGTGAACCAGCCACAACAAATCATTCGGGGTGCTTTTATCCTCCCTGCTGGTTATCCACTTATTTTCACCCTTTACATAATTGCTAGACATCGCAGAGCTAGGATGGTCAAAAATGCAGTTATTTTTCCCCTATGTAATTTTATTGCAGAATTGCATTAATATTCTAGTAGTCTCTGTTTTGAAACTTTCAGATGTAGATTGAGTTTTACCTCCCACAAAAAACCCTTAACCTGAATAACCAGTCTAACTGAAAAATGAACTTCAAAGCAGCCAACATTCACATTAACGAACTTAACTGTGACCTACAGAATAAAATAGTCAAGCTGTCATTGAGTTGCTCATTATTAGTATTTTATATCTAATCCTCTGTGTTACTCCAGCAACCACGTTTTATGTAATTAGATCCACTGCTTTCAGAGCAGTCATCCACACAACATTTCTGTTAAATATTTTGAAGTCATTGGAGCTTTTAAGAGATTAGTCCGTGCATGAAAAAAGCCCAGTGAAGGAAGTATTGTTTCTATGGAATGTCCAGGCAGGGATCTGTTACTGCCTGGCTGAAATATGCCTGCGCTTTCTAGTGAATGTTTCTGTAGCTTTGCATGTGATTTCCATGTGTTATGGCAGATTTCCTACTCTCTCTCTCACTCTCTCTCTCTGTCACTCTCTCACTCCTGCTGTGTTTTTGTTCTGTACCTATCATTAGTTCCTCTGATTCTCTCTTTTGCATTCTCCCTCTAATTCGTTCTCTGTTCTCATCTCTCTCTCAGCCGGAGAACATCATGCTGTTGAAACGGAGTGTGCCTCACCCGCGCATTAAGCTCATTGACTTTGGCCTGGCCCACAAGATCGATTTTGGCAACGATTTCAAAAACATCTTTGGTACCCCGGAGTTTGTAGGTCAGTGTCATCCGCTGGTCAGTCTATAGAGATGTGTTGTAATTACACCCGCTCTTATTGTTATGGTCTTCAGTCCAATCCTCTCTTTTCTCCTTTCATGTGTAATCTGAACCACAAGCCTGACATAACTGTGAAGAAACACCATAGATCACTGCTTTGTGAAACAATGAATCCTGCAAAGTCAGTTATTACTATCTTTTGCTGTAGTGTGTCAGTAGGAAATATCACTTTTCATTTCCAAACATTTATTTTGCCATTAATTGTAATAATCCAGTAAGATTTTTATTGCACAAGCAGTCTGACATGGCCAGTGCTCCACACAGAAATCTGATCTAATTATCATCCAGTCTAAATCCACTAAATCCAGAAAAACTGCAATGTCTCTAGGATGCTTCAAGAGAGCAAAACTAGCTGAAAAACTATGCGCAAGTGCACCTAGGGCAAACGCAAAGAATGGTCCCGCCAAATGTTGATTTAAATCTAGTTATGACATTATTTTTTTGACAGCATCCTCATCCTCATTTCTACAGTGCCTAAAACTTTTAACAGTATTGTAGCTTTGCAGGTAGGTTTCTTGAAGCATCTTGGAGATGTTGCCACAGTTCTTCTGGTTTAGTTTGTTCTGTTTCTTCATATAATTCCAGACAGATTTGATGATGATCAGATCAGATCTCTGTGTGGAGCACTGGCTGTTGTCAGACTCCTTGTGCAAATCTCACTGGATTATTACAATTAATAGCAAATTAAATGTTTGGAAATATAAACTTATATTTTCTACTGGCACACTACAGCAAAAGATATAATAATAACTGACTTAAAACAATTTTTGGCTGGTGAAAATACTAGTGTTCTAATAATTTTGGCCACCACTGTATATATAATTATATATAAGTATTAATAATTACATAATTATGGATTAGTTCTAATGGTATAATAATTATATTTTAAATTATGTGGTTGCGTTTGTGTATTATTAATAATAATAATATTTTATATATATTTAATAAATACACTACCAGTCAAAAGTTTTGACACACTTCCCCATTAAAGAGAATAAGGAAGTGTGTCCAAACTTTTGACTGGTAGTGTATATATAAAGAGTTCAGATGCAAAAGTTTCTTCTTTTCTCAGGCTCCTATGTTTATGTTCAGTTTTTTCACTTTAATGACAATGAAACGAACCTGTTCACTGCCATAAAAGTGAAATTACTGAACCTACACACAGGAGCCTGAGAAAAATGCTCATTTTAGAAGAACATTTCAGATGGCACTTAGAGTATTTTGCATCTGAACTCTTCATATATATATATATATATATATAAATATATCTTTGCTACATTTTATATTACTATTTTGTCCCCTAAGCTGTGAAAAAAAACTACAATTGGAATCAGTTAGGAGCTAAAAATGTTAAGCAAATCAAAGCTTAACTTGTACTGTGTTTTAGCTTCTTCAGTGTAGGAAGTAGGAAGATGTATCCTGGTTTTCATGAAAGAATTTGCATGTACACTGAGAGGTTTTATAAAGAAATTCAAGACATAGACATGCATTTTCTTGTATTTAAAGGCTTAGTTCACCCAAAAATGAATGTTCTGTCATTAATTGTCTCATGTCGTTTTTAAACCAGTAAGACCTTTGTTCATATTCACAACACAAATGATAATATTTTTGATGAAATTGAGAGCTTTCTGACCCTGTATAGACAGCAACACAACTACCGCATTGAAGCGACACTAACACGCATGCGTCACAGTACTCTTGTGAACGGGTGGCGAAGACTGACACAGAAGGGAAGAAATTGTTGTATAAAATCATTATCTTTGTGTACAAAAAGTATTCTCGTAGCTTTATAACATTATGGTTGAACCACTGATGTCACGTGGACTATTTCATTGATGTCCTTACTACCTTTCTGGTCCTTAAAGTGTCAGTTGCGTTGCTGTCTATGCAGGGTCAGAAAGCTCTCGGATTTCATCACAAATATCTTAATTTGTGTTCCGAAGATAAACGGTTTGGAACAACATGAGGGTGAGTAATTAATGACTGAATTTTCATTTTTGGGTGAACACTTTTATAAGGAAATCATTATTTCAGTCAAGTGTGTCCAGACTTTATATGGTGTTGTGTATCGATGTGTTTGGGTTGGTATTTTGCGTACAACTACAAAACAGCCTTTCTTACAGTGTTGTTTTTGACAACCATCTTAGATTTAGTCTTAGTCTTAGTCTTTTGGACTAAAATGCTTCTTAGTTTTAGTCAAATTTTAGTCACTTCTATGTGTGATAGTTTTAGTCCAATTTTAGTCGACAAAAAGTCAAAAAGGTTTTAGTCTAGTTTTAGTCGACGAAAAGTCAAAAAGGTTTTAGTCTAGTTTTAGTCAAAAAAAGGGGAAAAAGTAGTCTTTTAACAAATTAATGTAGGTCAGTAAGTATTTTGCTGTTGGGTAGTGTCACTTATAAGTTCTGAAAATAGCAGATCTATAGTTCAACACAATGTGAGCTTCCGGATCGACTATTTTCACCAATAATTACAATAATGAAGGAATGTTTTAGAACATAAAAGACAAACAAGGATGGAATGCTAAAACGGCTTGCCATACTATTATAGCAAAGAGTATTTAATGCTAAAACGGCTTGCCATAGCGTCAGATACTTTTTAAGTTTTAATTGGCATGCACAATAAGCGGAAATGTCATGCATTTTAAACGTCTGACGGACCACCCACTAACATTTTCGTCTATTCTCGTCTCGTCAACGAAAACTCACACACGTCTCGTCATGTTTTAGTCATCAACGAGCCATTTTTATCTCGTCATCGTCTCGTTATCGTCATGAAAAAAAGTGGCGTCAACGAAATGATTTCGTCATCGTCATCGTTGACGAAAACAACACTGCTTTCTTAAATTATACCGTTTTTACTTAAAAATATGAGTCGGCTCTGCTGCTTTCACTCACATTTTACATGAACAAGCCCCCAGCCGTCCCTGAAAGCACACAGACATGCACACGCACACCACCCCCATCTCTTTATGCCATTGGCATCACATCCAGTCCTACCTGAATGGCAGCCAGTGTGGCTGCAGGCAGTGATGATACAGCAGTCCTAATAGAGACACAGTGCCAAAGGCCACGGTCAAGTATCAGCTACCCCACAGTGCAGTCTATTTCAGTGCTCAAAATTACGATCAGGCTTCATGGAGGAGAATCCGGTCAAGCTAGACACCTGGCTTTAAAGATACTAATCCAATCCCGGAATAGTATTAGCCCATTACAGAGGCCTGACTTCATTGATTTTTTTTTTTTTTAACCTTAGGCTTAAGGAGCAGCTTGCTTCCTCCAAAGCCTGGTCAATGACCGAATCTAGGTAGTGCATAATAATGCAAGTAGTAAATCTAAGTCGATTCTCAGACGTTGAGAGCAGCAGCATCTCTCCCACCTCAGACCTATTTCCTTGTTTCCTCATTAACACATCAGAGATTGAGATGCTCTCAAAGCAGTGACTCATTTCACAGCTCATACGGTGAGAAGCCACCAAAATATCCTAGCATCGACTAGGCATTTCTAGACATTCTTGCAGGCATTTTTTTAACGTTAGGGGGAGTGGGGTAGTCTGTGTCGCTCCCTTTCTCTTGCAAACTGTGCATTAGTTTTGTTACATGACCATATACTTAGAAAAAGTTTATCATATATATAGTTGCCATATGTGACCCTGGACCACAAATCCTGTCATAAGTCCCACGGATATATTTTCAGCAATAGTCAACAATACATTGTATGGGTCAAAATTATTGATTTTTGTTTTATGCCAAATTTTGTAAATTTCCTACCATAAATATATCAAAATTCAACTTTTCTCAATATTTTGATTTTTTTGCACCCTCAGATTCCAGATTTTCAAATAGTTAGATCTCAGCCGAATATCGCCCTGTCACAACAGTCCATTTATTTATTCAGCTTTCAGATGGCATATAAATCTCAATTTCAAAAATATGACTGGTTTGTGGTCCAGGGTCACATATATAACTGTTTGAGAGATGCACACACGTAATAAGCATTGTTTTAATGCTAAAAACTGTATTTTGCATGTCTTAATATATTTTCTGTATGGCAGATACATGTGTTTGATGTGGTTTATGACAAGTTATCCAGATCTTAAAATATATACATGCCTGTTAAGTGCTGATATTTTAAATGTAATGTGTTAATTACTTGGCTAAAAGTAAAATTATAAGAAAATTAGCCATTACAAAATTGAAAATAAATTTTCCCGAAAGTGTTTCAAATGCTTCACAGATTACATTTACCACAAGACTAATATGTACACTCATTTATTTATTTATTTATTTTTTATGCAGACTTGACCTAAAACTTATAGTAAGCTTTACCTCCAACAGCATGAAATACTGACAAATATTACTGGAATTATTTAAAAATAAGACAAAATAAGACTAGCGAATGTGATGTGGTTTGTACATTAGTCAGTTATTTTTTTTCTCATGTTTCACACTACCAGTCAAAAGTTTTTGAACAGTAAGATTTTTAATGTTTTTTTTTTTTTTTTTTAAGTATTTTCTGCTCACCAAGCCTTCATTTATTTGATCCAAAATACAGCAAAGCAGTAATATTGTGAAATAATTTTACTATTTAATATAACTGTATTCTATTTAAATATAATTTAAAATGTAATTTATTCCTGTGGTTAAAGTTAAATTTTCAGCATCATTACTCCAGTCTTCAGTGTGACATGATCCTTCAGAAATCATTCTAATATGCTGATTTGCTGTTCAAGAAACATTTATTATTATTATTATTATTATTATTATTATTATTATCAATATTTAAAACAGTTGAGTACATTTTTTTCAGGATTAGAATAAAAAGATCCAAAGATCAGCATTTAGCTGAAAAAAACAAGGATGCTTTAAATTGATCAAAAGTGATGATAAAGACATTTATAATGTTACAAAAGATTTTTATTTCATATAAATTCTGTTCATCTGAACTTTCTATTCATCAGAGAAACCTGAAAAAGTCTACTCAGCTGTTTTCAGCATAATAATAGTAATAATAAACTTTTTTTGAGCAGCAATTCAGAATATTAAAATGATTTCTGAAGGATCATGTCACACTGAAGACTGGAGTAATGAACTAAAAATTCAGCTTTGAATAAATCACAGTAATAAATTACATTTTAAATTATATTCAAATAGAAAACAGTAATTTTAAATTCTAAAAATATTTAAAAATTGTTTTGCTGTACTTTGGATCAAAAAAATGCAAGCTTGGTAATCTTACAGTCCAAAAACCTTTGACTGGTAATGTATATTATCTGAAATCCGATGTGTTTTATTTATTTATTTTACGTCATGAAGTTTTAGATGTATACTGTATGTTTTAACGATTTAAGTCAAATCTGCCACAGTTTACCCCAATCTCTTCTGTATTATAGTATTTTGTATTTTATTTTGTGGTTTACAGCTCCAGAAGTGGTAAACTACGAGCCGCTCGGCCTGGAGGCAGACATGTGGTGAGAATAAACGTTATATCATTATCTGACCTCGCTGTTACCTCACTTCCTATACTAACCATGGTTTTATTTCTGTCTTAATTTTAGGAGCGTTGGGGTGATCACTTATATTCTGTAAGTATTCATAATCATCAGTGTTGTTGTGATGTTGTAAATATAGTTTATATCATTACAAATTAAATCTAAATGCATTTATGGATTTTCACTTAGGCTGTAAATAGCATCCATTTTGGTAATTGCGTTATTTTCCTCGAAGCATGGCTGTAATCACATTCTGCAGTAAAACAGGCACGGTGACCAAATTTAGCTGAATATGAAGCAAATTCAGTTGAACTAAGTGTTTTGCAATCATAAAATTCTCGCTTTGCTACAACTGTCATAATGATTGATGTTTGAAGTAAAAAGATGCTTAGTAAGATCTTGCATCCAGCCAAGTGTGGCCGTCTTTTCCTGCCATTTATTATATTTTCTTTCTGGTTAATTGTTTTTCCGTATTTCCCCAATAAAGTAATCTAATAGGATTAGAAGTGTAGAATAGAGTTAGAACGGGAGCAGAGATAAGATGAAGATTTGTGGAAAGAAATCAGAGTGTTTCTGAGAGAAAGAAAAGGAAAAATTTAAGCACTCGATAAGACTGAAAGAGCTCATTCCACAGAAGTTCTTGTGATGCCAGCATCAAATTAAAAATACCAAGCAGTATAGTGTTTTACTGCCATATAAAAATAGACCAAGACATGGAATTTATAACCCAGTCCATCAATGTGATGGATAATGATTATTAGTGCAACCTCTGGGTGCAGTGTCTAATTGTAAAGCTTGTGTTGGTCTTCCTGTGGAAACATTAGGTTGCTCTCTCTCTCTCTCTCTCTCTCTCTCTCTCTCTCTCTCTCTCTCTCTCTCTCTCTCTCTCGCTCTCGCTCTCGCTCTCTCTCTTGCTCTCGCTCTCGCTCTCTCTCGCTCTCTCTCTCTCTCTCTCTCTCTCTCTCTCTCTCTCTCTCTCTCTCTCTCTCTCTCTCTCTCTCTCTCTCTCTCTCTATGTGTGTGTGTGCGTTAATGTGAGAGGGAACTAAGCATATCACAGAGCAATATAAACAATGGAACTTGCCTGTTGCTTGTGATAAGACCTGAGGGACCCTCCTTTTTGATGGGAACCGAATCCTCATGTCTCTGATGTAAACAGTAAATGGGTGAATCTCACAAAAACTGGAAATATCCGACTCCTATTTCACTCTGTGCTCAAAAGGGGATAAAAAAAAGAAATTTCATCACTTTAAGCACATTAAATCTGCTTTTGGGATTGTTAAATCCACGTTTGATCTAAAAATGTCTATTCTTTACCTCTCTTTCCTGTCTGTCCATCACTATCTGTCCATCAACGTGTGCTAATATTAACAGTCTAAACAGAGCTGGAAAGTTCAATGTCTATCTCAGAGCTGTTCCTTCCATTCCACTTTTATCATCGGCAAATAAAAATAGAGCTTCACATGAGGTAGATATCGCACACCATTGTCACATCTAATCTTGATGCTCTTCTTGGATTCCTGTTCCACCATTCTTTTCTTTTTCTCACACTTCTGGAGACTGTTTCTCACCCATAGGGAATGCCTTTAATTGGCAGTGTGAATTTAGAACAGCTGTATCTTTACAATAATTAACAAAGTTTGTCTCTTGATTTTTAATTAGCAAATGCAATACATTTTGATGATTATAAAAGTGGAAAGAGAGCTTGTTGGACCCAATGTTACTCTGCTACTGTGATCATTCATCACAAATGAAAAAAATGAATGAAACATTGAATGCTACATGGCCTTTGCCTGTTTTCTCACACGTTAATAGTAATAGTCAGGGAAAAAGCTGGGCTGCACTTTATAATATCACAACATTCCTCACATCTTCTTGACTTTGTTGAATGCTGCTATACTGAAGATCTTCACATCCAATAAATGCTAGATAAAATGTTCTTTTTTCTCTATATCTTCAGGCTTAGTGGTGCCTCACCATTCCTGGGTGAAAATAAGCAGGAGACGCTTGCCAGTGTGTCAGCTGTGGACTATGAGTTTGATGAGGAGTACTTCAGCAACACCAGTGCTTTGGCCAAAGACTTCATTGCACGGTTATTGCTCAAAGATCCAAAGTAAGAACCGTTAAAGAAGCTTTTTATGTTTGAGGTGGTTTGGTAGGGTTTTAGAAACCAGCTGGCTTGAACAGTATTTTATTGTTTATTTTATTTTTAGTGCTGTCAAATTTTAACGTGTTAATGCAGGTGAGTAATTTTTTTAGTTTAACAGCGTTAAATTATTTAATGCAGAGGTGGGACTACAACTGCTGTTACTGAAGTGCGTTTATTTAGTCGGTGAGCGTCTTTTTGAGACATCAAACTGGAGACTTTTACAGATGTGCACTGCAACTTAACTTCAGCAGCAGGCGCGAGTCAAACGAGAATGGTACAGGTGACAAGGAGCTTTGGTAGAACAGATATGCTTCATGTTTAGCAGTGGCAGCTCTTAAAGTAATAGCAGCCAAATAAGCTAATAACCCAGCTGATCTAATGGAAGAACAAAAAAAAAAGAGAAAATCAATAACTTTTGTAGCTTTATGGATTCATAATTTAGTATTTAGTGTTTGATAACTATATTCAATTTCTGTAGGCCTGTAACGTCCCAGTCGATTAGTCGATTAATTGGTCGATACGGTCTGGTTCGACCAAAATTCTGATTGGTCGATTTTTTGCCGCGCTCTCATTTCATCAGTTTGGCCGAGCTCATTACATCAGGTGGAAAGCGCTAATTGCTAATGGGGGTGTTTTCAGAGCACCCCTGTTTCACAGGGAACAGTCTGTTTTCAGAACACCCCCATTGTTTTCACTTTTTTGGATTAGCCCAACCCACTGGAGAAGAGAGACAGATAAGTAGGCTTTAGGGGCCGTTCACATGTAGCGTCTTTTGCGGGATCAAGTTCGTTATTTAAAATGTAGACGCGCGGCTTGCGCGCGCATAATGGAAGCGACGCGGTGCGACGCGCTCGTTTTTTCCGGGCGCGTCCGCGCCGCATCGAGATAAAAACATCTCAACTTTTCAGAATGTCGCAAGCGCACCGCAGGTCATGTGACATGAACCGAACAATCAGCTTCCTCACGTTTTTCCGTTGCATTGAAACCTCAGCAGAAACAAGGAGGAGCAGCTCATCATTGTGGTCCAGGGATTTCCTGAACTTTATGATTTGTCAAGCCTCCATTATTTTGACGCTAATAGAAGCAACAATGCATGAGACTCATAGGCTTGGAGCTAGAGCGCAGCTGATGGTTGCTTAGAAACGGCAGACGCTTCCGGAGCGCAAGCGCCCGAGCGCTTTGTTGACAAGGAAGAAAACGGCGCGCCTAGCGTTTTCCACGCGTTTTTAGGCGCGACATGTGAACGGCCCCTTAATCATTCAAACGGAAAAATAATATCACGGAAGGAATTGTTAAGTCTATTCGTGTCTCAGCCGCGTAGCTGAGCTCTTATGTTCAGCCTCGCTCTGTGCGAGCTGCGCAGAGCGTCTGAAATGATAGTGTCTGAAATGATAGTGTCTGACAGTTATACTTTTAACATATGACAAAAATAATTTTCTAAATTATGTTGCACATTCCTCAAAAGTTCTTGTGATATCACTAGTTGACAACATAGTACCCTACTGTTTTCAGAAATCACAGGCTATGATATTGCGCAGGTGCACGTGATGCACCGCTGTCAGAGACGACAGACTCGTGTGTCAGACTCATTTCAGTGCAAAATAATTAGGTCAAAAACGATTTAATATACTGCAAATAGCCTATTAGTTTTTTATGTTTATTTATAATTAATTTAGGCAGACAACAAGGCTACCAAGTACTGAGCACAGTACGTATATAATTAATTTAACGTGCGTTTTTTTTTTCTCCACAACGTCATTTTTAGTCGATTTTTAGTCGAAAGTTTCTGGACTTCAGTCGACCAAGATTTCCTTTGGTTGATTACAGCCCTAAATTTCTGTTTATTTTCTACTTACTGAAGGGCACAGGTAAATAATGGGTTTATGTGAAGATTGTTTTAGGTTAGCTTAAATTGTTCTTTTTTAAAGTCGAATAAATGTTCAAATTGGTAGCTCTTAAAGGGATAGTTCACCCAAAAAGAAAATTGGATGTTTATCTGCTTACCCCCAGGGCATCCAAGATGTAGGTGAACACAAACAAAGATTTTTAACTCAAACCGTTGCAGTCTGTCAGTCATATAATGGCAGTCAATGGGATCCACGGCTTTGAGAGTCCTAAAAACATACACAGACAAAACCAAATTAAACCCTGTGGCTCGTGACGATAAATTGAGGGCTTAACACACAAAACAATCGGTCTGTGCAAGAAACTGGACAGTATTTATATCATTTTTTACCTCTGATCCACTGCAACGTCCAGCTTTCCTAAGTGCCTTCACAGCAGCCAGCGTGTGACGAAGAGCAAGAAACTATAACTTCAGTCGATCAGGCTCAAAAGTTGGAAGGCGGTGAAAAATGGCTCTCAAAGCCATGGGTCCCATCGACTGCCATTATATGACTGACAAGACTGCAACAGTTTGAGTTAAAAACCTTTGTTTGTGCTCTACTGAAGAAACAAAGTCACCTACATCTTGGATGCCCTGGGGGTAAGCAGATAAACATCAAATATTAATTTTTGGGCGAATTATCCCTTTAATTATACTGTAATAGTCAATTGTTAAATATTATGAAAGAAAGAACTATTTCCTAGAGAAATCAGTAATATTAGTATCAGTGATATTATTCCAGATATTAAAAATATACTGTCTGTTGACTACATTAATTTGAAGATTGAATGTGAATTATTGTCATATAAAAGCATACTGTTAGGTGTGATTGATTGCATTAATCATAATTAATTCCAGAAAAAAAATGCGAAAATGTGTAATTAATTTGTTATTTTTTAAATTGATTGACAGCACTAGTTATTTTATTTTTACTTCTTACTATTTATATTTAGAAATACTATTAAATATCATTAAAACTATTTGTTAACTAATTTTCTGTGCTTATACTGAATTCTTTGAAGAATATTATATTTTTAATATTATATATGTCCCTAATTATCTAACTAACTGAGGAAGTGTGTTGTGTCAACAAACAGGAACAGG
This sequence comes from Garra rufa, assembly GCF_049309525.1. Classification (NCBI taxonomy): domain Eukaryota; kingdom Metazoa; phylum Chordata; class Actinopteri; order Cypriniformes; family Cyprinidae; genus Garra; species Garra rufa. The sequence continues at coordinate 13,714,554 of NC_133365.1, forward strand.
TGCTTTGCACATGAAGGTGAAAACATTAATAATTCCTGTTTTGGTTCCATATTGGTCTACCAAATTGCTTCTCTGCTGGTTGACTGCTCTCATTTAATCTTTTATTTACACTGACCTCATTTACTTCTGCTGATATTCAAAAGAGAACTAAAACTAGTTCTGCAGAAGTCCTCTCGGTACTTCACTAAAATGTGTCATTCACAGCATAAATGCTGTTTAGGTCTAAACACTGACACGAGAGCTGATATGCAACATTCCAGAGCTCAATCCCACAATTCCATTTGTGTGTTCCGCAGTACACACTGTGATAAGTATCTTTCGGTTTGTATACTGAATACCTTCTTGTTTCCTCCGAAGGTTGTCTTTTGTGTTTAATTATGCTAACTTATTGTTTAAGTTCAATGATGGAAAGGACTTGAAAACTGTATGTTAAAAAATGGTAACACTTTACAGTAAGGTTCATTAGTTAACTACATTAGTTAACATATACTAAGAATGAACAATACTTTTACAGCATTTATTAATCTTAATGTTAATTTCAAAACTTACTAGACATTATTAAAATCACAAGTTGTGTTTGTTAACATTAGTGAACTAACATGAACAATTAACTACTACATTTTTATTAACTAAGATTAATAAATAGCGTAATAAATGTATTGTTCATTGTTCGTTCATGTTAGTTAATACATAACTAATGTTAACAAAAGACACTTAACGGTAAAGTGTTACCAAAAAAATAAATATCACAAGACAAATGAAAATGGTGTTTTTATGTTTACAGAAAAAGAATGACAATCCTGGACAGTCTTCAACATCCCTGGATCAAGGTTTGTCCAACAACCTCTACATATAAAGCAGTTACCAAACATATTTTATCATTTGGTTAAAAGTGTGTCTTCTTTTAAGCCAAAGGACACGCAGCAGGCACTGAGTCGTAAGGAATCAGCAGTGAACATGGAGAAATTTAAGAAGTTTGCCGCCAGAAGGAAGTGGAAGGTGCTTTTTTTTAATTTGACTTTCGACTGTTTTCTGTTGACATGCTAGTTCAACATTCAGAAAGCAAACATCATGTTCTACTCTCAAAAATGTAACTATCTGACAGTTCTGCGCCCTCAGTTGTGCTTTCTGAGGAATCAGCATCATGTGCCACACCAACAAGTCACGCTTTTTCCACGCACTCTGTTAAAAGCATGCAAAACAAACCCTTGGAGCTATGAAACAATAAAAAAACATGCGCAGTTACAGTGCCCTCAAGCGCAGAATAAGGCTCATGGCATAAAAACAAATAATAGAGTGGAAATATCATTTAATCTATTCAAGAAAAGGTTTAATCACTCGTTTGATGCTTCAGATTAAACATCTTTTCCAAATTCTATAGAAGGTGTCAGAAATATCTCCTTTAATCTCTTGAACTTTAATGTTGTTTGTTTGTTTTGTCTGACTTCCTCAGCAATCGGTGCGTCTTATCTCCCTGTGTAACCGGCTCTCCCGCTCCTTCCTGTCTAGGAGCAACATGAGTGTGGCACGCAGTGATGACACACTGGTAAGAGTTCACAGTTAAAGTCATCCTTCAAGAAGCTTATTAAGATTATATCCATGTATTATATCCACTTTTTCAAAAGCTCGCATTAAAGAATTTGCTGAGAAAAGAGATGAAAACCTTTTTATTTATTATTATTTAAAAAAAAAACATAAAAAGGCAGCAGGAACTGGCAAAAAGAACAGCAAGCCACCTAAAAGGCATGTGATGAGCCTGGCAGCAGCAGAGGAACCCCCGTATCCCTCAGCTCTGCCACGGTCTGTATTTATGGGATGAACAGTCGACTAATGAGCTCCGTCGACTTCCCACACACCTGAGAATAGACCCAGACACACACACAAAATGTACTTGGACATAATGAAATGCTTATCTGAAGCCTTTAATTGGTTTCTACAGATTTTGGAATTATTGCTGTTTAACACATTAATGCGCATGATTGCTAATTGTGGTGAAAGTTTATATTGAAGCTTGGCATGAAGTCAGATGACTCATCCAACCTAATATAAGCACATTCATTGACACTCGTACAGACATGTGGGGATTTGCATGATCTTTATACTCTCCCGATATTTGCTTAGTGATGTGTGATAAGCCTGTGGAGTGAAGTGTTATTGCCGTCGTGCTACATAAATAGTTATCTAAACTTTACAGCTTATTATCTCTCTTCTTCTTTCCCTGCTTTGTACACTACACATTGCTGTGAAATAATGTTTGTACTTCATGCACTCCACAGTCACCTGAAGTGACAGCCTTTACAGTGCACTCAAATATGAGAGAAATTTTGGGTTTCTGTGAGAACAGGAAATGGGTGTGTTTCATACAGGAAGGGTGTCAGCAACAGTTTTCACGATGGGACGTCCTTTATCATTCTAATAATCCATCAATACACTACCCTTAAAAAAATGTTTTTGGAAGAAATTAATACTTTTATTCTGCAGCTATGCATTGAATTGATCAAAAGTGACAGTAAAGACTTCTATAATGTTACAGAAGAAATGCTGTTCTGTTCTTTTAGAACATTCTATTCATTAAGGAATTCTTTGCAACATTGATAATAATAATAATAATAAGTGATTCTTAAGCAGCAAATCAGCATATTTCTGGAGACTGCTGAAAATTCAGCTTTGCCATTAAATGAATAAATTACACTTTATTTAAATAGAATAATAATCTTTCAAAATATAGCTGTTTTGTATCATTTAGTCTTTCATTATTCATTATTTAGTCTTTCTTTTTTTTTTTTTTTGTAATTATTAGAGTGGCCAAGAATCAGCAATCAAACCATAAGTTGTGTACATAAGTACTCACACTGTGTACAACCTGACAGGAGCCCTACCAGAAAAGTACCTATCAAAAGTACGAAATCATGTTGGCGCCGACAAAACGCATGCCTCTGATTGGTCTATCAACCTTGACAAAATTTTGGGGTATTTTGCCTTTTTTTTTTATCTACTTTTGCGAACTAGTCCTAGATTTTAACCCGATTGGAACCAAACCAGTTCAGGAATATTCCCTGGAAGGTAAATATCATAAATAACTCAATTGTAAAGGGTTGCCAAAATGTTCGAAAGGGGCAGGGTCGCCTTTACTAAAACAGCTAGAACTTTTGAACGTAATGTAGCAGGGATAACTACATATAATTTATAATTTAGCTCAAAGGGAATCGAATATGATTCAATAGGGAATTTGAACAGAATCGCTGTTTTACGGCTGTTCCAGAGTCGACCCGCGATTCATTCACAAGCCGTGTAACAGAAACTCTGCAATGGATATTACTATCCAGAATATAGTGAAAACACTATATATTAGCACAGTAGCAAAATCAGCAGTTTAAGGCATTAACTTGTAAGCACAAAACACAAGATACTTATCTTTTCTAATAAAAATATGAATTTATTGGATAAACCTAACACATACAAACTAATCTAACATAAACACACGCATTCACACAGGTTGCAGAAAGAGAAAGTGAGGAAAGAATGAAAATATGAAGTCCCAAGTTAGCAATATGTGCAATTGCTTAGACCTGAACAACCATCAATCACTTAATTAACCCTCGTATTGAGTCTCTCAAAGAGGTTATTAAACTTTATATCAAAATGCACCAGTTCAGTAAGATTCTGGAGGTTACTTGCGCGTTGCCTTTGGGAATTCCTTTGGTTGCGTCGCTTCCGAAAGGGGCTTTCCAGAGGTTGCTGATTGGTTGGTTCTGTGGTCCTTTGTGGAGACTTGGGCGTTGGCTGGATATGAGAGCGGAGCGCTGTTAAAGTTCAGGTCCGCGAAGACGTTTGGGTCAGTCGCGGCTTGCACAAACTCAACTAGAAACGAAACTCTCAACGGAAAGAAATAAAAAGAATTAAAGTAAAAGACAGAAGTGTAATGATCAGGCCCAGGCAGCGTCGAGACGAGGCGGCGCGAAGCGCAAAGATTAAGACAGAGGGTTGTAAGGGGTGAGAGAGATAAGAGAGAGAAGAGAGGGTGTCCTGGGGTTTTAAACTCAGCTTTTGGACACATCCCAAAATGATGTCTTGACCAATTAGAACATTGTCTGAACTCCGGTGGACTGCTGGTTCCACCTCTCAACCTTAAATCACAATGTCATCTGATTAGTCCCGTGATCGCAAATTCCCGCTCTTTGCAGAGATAAATTTGGACATGATTTCTATAACAAGACTATAATACATTTTGCAAAGAATTGAATTACAGGAACATTTCGAGAATGCGATTTCAAACTCAGGCATATCAAACACAAGTATAAACCATCAAACTATTCAATAGTTATCAAAAAGGTACATACACAATAAGTGATTAAAACATAATAGGCAAATGTGTGGGTTACATATAGGAATAGGAAATTATGCATAGAAATGATGAGTTGCTCATGAGTCCTTTTTAGCATAATTTTGGGTGCATATACATTAGGGATGGGCAGTTTTCTGTGAATGTGACCATAAGGAGGTGTTCTGTGAGGAACAAAAGGTCAAGAGGGTGTAGAAAGAATTTCAGTGTCCTGTGTCCTCAGTGGGGGAGACACATAACAAATCTCTAATGATTCTCATATGATGTTCAAGATGTGCATCTCTTTGACAATTAATCTTGGTCACTTGCTCCAAATTTGACAATCAACAAGGGTCCTCTTGTGTTAATGTTGCGAGTTCTTAGTTAGTTAGGTTTGCTTCAGGCTGGCGGTCTGGCGCCAGGCTATCAAACGTCAGATTGATGACGGGGCCTCTTGTGGAATTTGTGGAGTTTGAGGTTGTAGAAGTGTTTTTACTTCTAATCGCATCTCCCAAATTGTTTGATTCGCGCTGATATCCTACAGTAATGAGAAACCTTTGCCAAACTCATATGTATGTAAGAGCTGAATCTGAATGAAACTCGGTGGGCCCGTTTGACTCACAGCCCTAAAGATCTGTGAGAAATTTGAAAGAAATCGGCCACTGGGGGATGTCATTGCAATTTTCAAGGGTGTAAATTATTGTATATTGGTATTTTTTTTTCTCTCTCTCACATATACACCATATTCACATCATACAATAGACCTCCTCATTCCGAACCACTGCTGTCAGTCAAACCGTGGAGAAAAACCTAGTTTGCAAAGTAGTCCTAGATTTTTCGCTCAATATAGATTAAAAAAAAATACTGCGATACAATTCTCTGGACTCTCTAGGTCAATAATTATAAAACAAAAATGTTGAAATGTACCCTTTGGAAAGCTATAACAGGGTAGTTTAAAAAGAGGCCTGTCCAAATATACCCAAAAGCCTATGAAGCTAAACGAAAACTCAAAACTTCACAAAACCTGGTGAGCACATGCGCCAGGTGATTCTAAACAAGCAAGCGTGTTTTAGGGAGATTGGACCACAGCTGCCGCTATAACAGTCATAAACATTAAAAAAACAACAAATTTAAATGCTTTTTAAAATCGTTGATTTAGGTGGTTACAGGCTTGCTAAATAATGTCTTTTTTTATATGTACTTAAATACCTTAAAGCGCTTAAACCCTGGTTAATCTTGCAGCTGTGTGCGTGTGTGTGTGTGTGTGTGTGTGTGTGTGTGTGTGTGTGTGTGTGTGTGTGTGTGTGTGTATAGCTATTATAATATATATATATATGTGACCCTGGACCACAAAACCAGTCATAAGGTTAAATTTTACAAAACTGAGATGTATACACCAATAAAGCTCAATAAATAAGCTTTCTATTGATGTATGGTTTGTTAGGATAGGATAATATTTGGCCGAGATACATCTATTTGAAAATCTGGAATCTGAGGGTGCAAAAAAATCAAAATACTGAGAAAATCACCTTTAAAGTTGGCCAAATTAAGTTCTTAACAATGCATATTACTAATCAAATTACATTTTGATATATTTACAGTAGGAATTTTACAAAAAATCTTCATGGAACATGATCTTTACTTAATTTCCTAATGATTTTTGGCATAAAAGAAAAATCAATAATTTTGACCCATACAATGTATTTTTGGCTATTGCTACAAATATACCCCAGTGACTTAAGACTGGTTTTGTGGTCCAGGGTCACATATAAAATATAATATTATTATTTGTAAACAAATGTAAACCCAAATTACCTAAAGGTCACATAAAATGACACAAAATTTCATTTACAACCCTTGAATGGCTGTAGCATCACTCTCTTTTGAAGACTCTGGCTGTTTGTAGATTGTGTTCAAGAGTGTTCTGTGTAATTGGATACACCCGTCTAGTATGAGACGTGTATGTGGGTCTATCTGGGTGTTATTCCAGTACACTCCTTCATTAAACACAAGCACGCAAACTCTCTCTTTCTGTGCCTCATGGCCAGTCCAGTTTCCCTCCAGCTATGTATTTGAGTGTTTTGTCCCACACGTCTGAACTGTCAGATGCTGTTTGGAGGTCATTGGGTCACATTGCACACAAAGCAGCGGTTGAGCGGTGAAGGGAAAGCGCGGTCTCTGCTCCGCCCCTCGTCTGCATTATTCAATAGGATTAGGACTTCACGCTGTGTATTTGCTGATAAGACCAACTGTAGTACTACTGAGCGTAAAAGGATTTGTTGAAAGTGTGACTGTCAAAAAGGAGGCTTGCTGTTGTTTTTCCTTCTGAAGCTTATTGTATAAAAGCTTAAGTACTGTCATGTTGGCAGTTTTGTCAATTATTTTTATTCATAAAAAGATCAAGTCAGAGCTGTGTAGCTCACATGGTTTAATAACAGTCGAAGTCAAAAGTTTACATAAACCTTGCAGAATCTGCCAAATGTTAATAAGAGGGATCATACAAAATGCATGTTTTTTTTTATTTAGTACTGACCTGAATAAGATAATTCACATAATAGACATTTACATATAGTCCACATAAGTAAATAATATTTGAATTTATAAAAATGACCCCAAATTTTTAATAAAAGTGGATTATGCTGACATATGTAATGTGTGCTTGTAGTATGTGTTTCAGTCTGTTATCATAACGGTTTTGTTTATATTTAGCATCTCACCGATTTTGTTTTTTTGACAGGATGAGGAAGACTCATTTGTCATGAAGGCTATTATCCACGCAATCAACGACGACAATGTTCCAGGTCTGAAACACCTGCTTGGATCCTTGACCAGTTATGATATTAATCAACCTAATAAGGTGAGAGAGACAAAGCGATACTTACAAAAGTGATATAGGAATGGCAAATAACAGAGGGTGATAGTCATGCTTATGGTCTCTGCTTGACTTGGTTTCTGTTCAAGTGATCAGTAGCCAACCTGAGCTCGATTGAGCTGATAAGTGTATCAGTGTCACCATCCGCCCATGACGTCTGAGTTGATGTTGTCGTTCTCATCAATGACACCCAGATGTGCAGCGAGTGACTGAGAAACAGTCACTGAACCATAACTCATCCCATTTGTGTAAGGCTGTGCTTTGCATACTCATCGCCACAATGGGATTTTTGAATACAATGAAAGAGACTTGGGGGTTAATTGCCATTTTTATGCTAATCATTCCAGATATTTGCAAGGGAACTGTCTGAATCAGTATTTTTGGCCAATAAAAACATCTTTATAGCAAGATAATTATGAGAAACATTTGTAAATAAAGATTTTTTTTTATTCATAAAAGTAATGCATTTTTAATTAACAAAACACGTTTTCACAGAGACCATCTTGAGTTAAGACTTTTTTTCAGTCTGCTTTCAAATTGATGTTTAAAGTGTAAATCTGAACAAATTTTAGTTTAAGTCAAAAATAAGAGCGATCATACAAAATGCATGTTATTTTTTATTTAGTACTGACCTGAATAAGATATTTCACGTAAAAGACGTTTACATATAGTCTACAAGAAAGAATAATAGTTGAATTTATAAAACTGACCCCGTTTAAAAGTTTACACCCACTTTATTCTTAATACTGTGTTGTTACCTGAATGATCCACAGTTGTTCATGAGTCGCTTGTTTGTTCTGAACAGGTAAACTTCCTGCTGTTCTTCAGAAAAATCCTTCAGGTCCCACATATTATTTGGTTTTTCTGCATTTTTGTATATTTGAACCCTTTCCAACAATGACTGTATGATTTTGTGATCCATCTTTTCACACTGAGGACAAATGAGGGACTCATATGCAACTATTACAGAAGGTTCAAACGCTCACTGATGCTCCAGAAGGAAAAATGAAGCATTAAGGTGAAAACTTTTTAAATCTGAGAAACATTTAAGTATCTTCTGATAGCCAGTATTAAATAAAAAAATATATATATGATAATTGGGCAAAATAATAAAAATGTACACATCTTCCTTCTGTTCAAAAGTTTTCACCCCTGGCTCTTAATGCATTGTGTTTCTTTCTGAAGCATCAGTGAGCGTTTGAACCTTCTGTAATAGTTGCATAAGAGTCTCTCAGTTGTCTTCAGTGTGAAAAGATGAATCTCAAAATCATAGTCATTGTTGGAAAGGGTTCAAATACACAAAAATACTGAAAAAGCAAAGAATTTGTTGGACCTGATGGATTTTTCTGATTAATAAAAAAAAAAAAAAAAAAAAAATTTTATGATCCCTCTTATTTTGGTAAAATAATTAACGTTTTGCAGATTCTGCAAGGTGTATGTAAACTTTCGACTCCAAATGTATATGTTGAATGTTTGTTTAGAATGAAGGAATGAGGCCGAGGTTGATGAAACTATAATCTGCTCACTGATGTGAAGAGACACGCGTGTGTAATTTAATTGCTCAGAGCTGTACACCGCTATATGTTTATGTATGCACAGTGAGAACTATTCCCATGAGTCACATGCATTTATTCATACAGAGGAGTTTATCACTATTCTTGAGAAACAATTCCAGTCTGGTGCCTGCAAGAATTTTTTACCAACCGCCGTGATTGCTCTTCGCCAATTAAAACTGCTGTGTTTGGCTAATTTGAATTGGCATGTTCATACTGACTCGGAATTATAGGCTTAATTAAATCTGCTTTTGAATGCTACGAGAAGCTATTAGTGCCTTGTTATATTCAGTAAAGTGATTCCTGTTTGTGTGTGTGTTTTTGTTTGTTTGTGTGTGTGTGTACATACTTCAGCACGGAACCCCTCCGCTCCTGATTGCCGCGGGCTGTGGAAACGTCCAGATCATTGATGTGCTAATGAAAAAAGGAGCGGAGATTCAAGCCTTTGATAAGGTGTTGTACTCCGTTATCTCAGAAAATTAATGTACAAGAAATTAGTAAAAATGTACACCATCATTTAAAAGTTTGTGGTTGGTATTATTTTTTTAATGCTTACCAAGACTAAATTTATTTGAAATTGATTTGAAGGAAAAAATGTAAAACTGTAATATAGTGAAATAATTTTACAATTTAAATATTAATGTAATATATCAATATATAGTATATAATATATTAATATAATATAATACATATTACAATTTAGGATTTTCTAATTTAATGTTTTAAATTGTAGTTTATTCCTGATATGGCAAAGCTGAATTTTCAGCAGCAGTTATTTAAAGAGTTTTACAAGTTTTACAATATCAGTGAATGGCTGTTGATTTTTTTTCAAGTCCAATAAAATACATCCATCCATCATGAAAAGTGCTCCACACTGTTCCAGGGGGGTTAATAAAGGCCTTCTGAAGTGAATCTATGTGTTTGTTTAAGAAAAAAAAAAAAAAGCAGATTTTAAACTTTATAAGCAGTAATCCATAGCTTCCCTTAACTGTCGTACATGCATTCATGAGAGAGTGACGTTCCAGTGGATGACGTAGGATGTAAGCGTAGTGTGACTCAAATTTTGTTTACAGTAAAGAAAAAAACAGTCTCCTCTTGGCTTATTTCGCAATCATCCAACATTTTTCTTTACAAATCCTTGGTTTGTACTTCTAAATCATGACTGGTCTTTTGTTTTGCTCTCTCCCCTGCGCTTCTGTGTTCGACAGTTAGCGAAATCTATAGATTATGGTTTATAAAGTTATAAATATGGATTTTTTTTATACACAAACACATCGATTTGCTTCAGAAGGCCTTTATTAACCCCCCAGAGCCATGTGGAGCACTTATTATGATGGATGGATGCACTTTATTGGACTTCAAAATCTCAACACCCATTCACTGCCATTATAAAGCTTGGAAGAGCCAGGACGTTTTAAATATAACTCAGATTGTGTTTGTCTGAAAGAAGAAAGTCATATACACCTAGGATGGCTTAAATCATGAGCTGATTTTCATTTTTGGGTGAACTATCTCTTTAAATCTTTGGTGTCACAACATCCTTTATCAATCATTCTAGTATGCTAATTTTGATCAGCAGACTTTTGATCAATTTAATGCCTCTTTTCTAAATAAAAGTATTAATTTTATTCAGAAAATTTGTACCAACACCAAACTTTTGAACGGTAGTAGACACATCAATTAAAACGAATAGAGGAAAACACTGAATGTGTGCTTTACCAGTAGTTTCAACAGAATTTAAATGGTAAATAAGGACATGACACCAAAACGGTTGAAAATGCGTTCAACTTCACACAACATGCCATTCTTTTCCTTAGACTGGAGCCAACGCTATCTACTACGCCTCCCGACATGGTCATGTGGGGACCTTGAGATTCTTGCATGAAAAGAAGTGCCCTCTGGACATCCAAGATAAGGTGCCTCCATCTCTCTCTCTCTCTCTCACACACACACACACAACAATCACAACCCCAGGGAGTGGACAGATTCGATTTTTTCAAAGGCTTTCCCCATCCAGCACCTTTTCTCCAGAAAACCTTTCCTACTGTGTTCACACGCCTCTCTACTTCCAATTGGTAATTTGCAGTTGCTATGGTTACTCGCTGGCCTGAGGTTTGCCGTTGTATGAAATAATTGTTGACTGTTTGTTGACTGCCTCACTAGTCGGTGAAGTGCGCTCAGTCAAGCGAATTCATGGGGTAGAGTGTTGTTGAGTTTGTCGGGAGTGCCATACAGAATCACACTTAGAGTGTCCACAGCTTCATTACGGGTGTAAATTGAGTTCTTTAAGCATCCACCTCAGCCTGAACTGTTTCTAGGAGGAGCGCTGCACTCAAGTCTAGCGCAAAGCTGATTTGGGAATGGTTTTGGCAGTTCTCAGCACACAAGGATCTCTCCCTTGAACTGGTCACATTCTGTTTACGCAGGCTTTCCGGTTGCTGTAAACCTTCTTTGGCAGCAGGGAAATCTTTTAATGAAGTTCTTAGCTGTTTCTTACAGTCTTGTTCAGCAGTTTTGATTGTTTCCCTCATGTACACATACACATGGTCATTGCATTTTTTTTGTTCAGATCATCAAAGTGTAATCACATTAATAAAATGCCGGCTCATCACTGAATTAAGGCCGGACGTCAGCGTGTAATTCATGATGTGAGTAATGTTTGACATTCTGTTCTAGTCTGGAGAAACGGCTCTGCATGTGGCAGCTCGCTATGGTAACGTGGATGTAGTCCAGTACCTTTGCAGCATCCATGCCAACCCTGACTTAGTGGACCGGGTATGTATCATACACACACACACACACACACACACACACACACACACACACACACACACACACACACACACACACACATACACACACACACACTGATTTGCACCACACTGAAAAGTCCAAGCCATTGTAGACTAATGTGACACTTAGCGGTGTGGATGTAGCATCACACAAAAGCAATATTAACAGTCATTTAATAGGTGACTGATTATAGGGTGGTTACAGAGATAAAAAGAGTAGTGTTGGGTTGGTCACGTGATCTCAGTTTTTTTCATTAGTTGTGAGATGTCTGCCCCCATGAGGCAACCTGCTCCATGTAAATAAAGCCACTTTTATTAGCCTTCTGATATGAGTGGAGTCTTTATCTCATGTCTTCAAGTCCACTTTTTTCCATTTTTTAAAGTACTGTTCTATCTGCTTTTTTTAATGAATAAAGAAATTAAGTGTATCTTTTAACGTATTACTTCATTGTTACACAATTCATAATTACACTACAGTTCAAAAGTTTATTTTAGCAAAAAGATTATTTTAGCAATGATACATTAAATTGTTTAAAAGTGAGAGTAAAGATATTTGTGACCCTGGACCAGTCTTAAGTAGAATGGGTATATTTGTAGCAATAGCCGAAAATGCATCGTATGGGTCAAAAGTCAATAGGATATTACCTAAAGATCATGTTCCATAAAGATATTTTGTAAATTTTTCAACTGTAAATATATCAAAAATATATTTTTGATTAGTAATATGCATTGCTAAGAACTTCCTTTGGACAACAATAATGGCGATTTTCTCAGTATTTTGATTTTTTTTGCACCCTCAGATTACATTTTTTTCAAATAGCTAAATATTGTCCTATCCTAACCATACATCAATGCAAAACTTATTTATTCAGCTTTCAGATGTATAAATCACATTTTCAAAAAATTGACCCTTATTACTGGTTTTGTGGTCCAGGGTCAAATGTATAGTGATGCAAGTATTTCTATTTAAAATAAGTTATTTTAAACTTTCTGTTCATCAAAAAATGTATCACTATTTCCGCAAATGTATTCAAGTTTTTGGACAGTAAGATTTTTTTATGTTTTTTTAAAAGTCTCTTCTGCTCACTAAGCCTGCATTTATTTGATCCAAAGTACAGCAAAAGCAATACATTTTAAAATAACTGCCTTCTATTTGAATATATTTTAAAATGTAATTTATTCCTGTGATCAAAGCTACATTTTCAGCATTATTACTCCAGCCACATGATCCTTCATAAATCATTATAATATGCTGATTTGATGTTCAAGAAACATTAATTATTATTATTATTATCATCAATAATTAAAATAGTTGAGTACACCTTTTTTATTGTTTGATGAATAGAAAAATCCAAAGATCAGCATTTATCTAAAATAAAAAGCTTTTGTAACATTATACACCATACCATTAAAAAAACTTAAAAATAATAATTAATAATAATAATAAATGTTTTTGAGCAGCAAATCAGATTATTAGAATGATTTCTGAAGGATAATGTGATAATGTGATTCAAATAAAAAACAGTTATGTTAAATAGTAAAATATTTTTTAAAAAATCTATTTTTGCTGTGCTTTGGATCAAATAATCGAGTTTGTCACACCACTAAAAAATATTATTACCCACCCAGCCGAATGATAAAATCGCCAAATAAATAAAATAGTAAAAAAAAAAAAAAAAACAGTATTCTCTGCTCTCAAACACTGGGGGCATGTCTGCTGTCAGTGCTGAAACCGTGCCCACTCACGGAAAAGCTGCCGCCTCTCTCAACTGTCAAATATAAATTTATTTTAATAAGGAGACACAGCTGTTTTGTAAATTTAACAAAACCATACAATGCATTCATGTGGCTGAGGCATAGCTAGCTAGTAAACTGTGGGCTGTAGTAATTTACGATAATGACAGTAACTCGCGATTGAACAGGCGAACCACTGATGCTGATCCTTTTTAGTTATTATAGTGTAAGGGGAGGAGCCATGCTCAGTGGCTCTAGACATGATTTCACCACAAAAATCTCCAACTTAAAAGAAGAAAGTGCTCTTTTATTAAAGAAAATGCTTAATCTCAGTCGTACTTGATGAGAGTGGAAAATGTAAATGTAATAAATGGTTTCGCAAGTGCTGACGTGTCTTGAGTGCTGAGAGCTAATCATGTCCGTGCCTCACTTTATTTGTTCAGCACTATGAGCTCACCGCAGTAGCATTCATAGGCAGATGTGCTTTTAGAAATATCGCTTGCTCGGACATCCATCGACTAACAAGCAAAAGTGTCGAGGGTTGATAGATTTTTGAAAGGAATCACTATTAAAAACACGTTGCATCTTAAATTAATAAGCCTGAAGCACCACTTCAGAGAAATGCAATAAAGAAAATCATTTTAGGATTGCTTGTGGGAGTTAAATTATTAGTACAACGATGAATATCGTGCGCAACCACATTTTTTTTTAATAGTACTACAGATTTATTTTACAGTTGTTGCTTTTGCGTTCATTACAATATCCGGCTTTGTTAAAAGAAAACCAATATTCACATGCCTTCCCTGGAGGCAGACACAGCCGCAAATTGTATGTTTAAAATTGTAACATTCATTGGAGGTGTCAGGGTCACAGGCTAATGAAGAGCAATTCGTCACGTGAAACGGCCTTGACACAGACTAATGTTGTTTTGTTAGCTCCATGTGCTCAAGGTTATTCATGAGCTCTTGGTCTGAATGCCAAAGACTGTTTTCATGCCTCCACAGGAGCAGGAGACACCTCTCCACTGTGCAGCATGGCACGGTTACTCCGCAGTAGCCAGGGTACTGTGCGAGGCTGGCTGCGATGTCAACGCCCGGAACCGCGAGGGCGAGAGCCCGTTACTGACTGCTTCCGCTCGCGGCTTCAAGGACATCGTGGAGTGTCTGCTGGAGCATGGGGCGGATATGGACTCTGCTGATAAGGTGAACACATAGAAGACACATAAAAAATATTAACCATTAACAGCTACAGTGGTCTTGTGTTTAAAGGTAAACCGTGCTTTTTTAATATTAAACCAAATTTTCTTTTGTCTGCTTACATGCATGTTGTTTTTCAGATGTTTAAAATAAGCAACTTAAAATAATTGTTGATTACCCTTATCATGGTGTGTTTGCATGTGTGTATTATAGGACGGTCACATCGCTCTGCATCTGGCAGTGAGGAGATGTCAGATTGAAGTGGTGAAGTGTCTGCTCAGCCATCACTGCTATGTGGACCACCAGGATCGCCACGGAAACACACCTCTTCACATCGCCTGCAAGGACGGTAACATGCCTGTGGTCATGCAGCTCTGTGCTGCTAAAGCCAATCTGGATATTCCTAACAAAGTGAGTTTCAAACCTGGATGGATATAACCTTGCTTTGCTTTTTGTCTTTTTGACTACCATTCAAAAGTTTTTGAACTGTAAGAAGTCACAAAGTCTGTATTTATTTAATTCAAAGTACAGAAAAAAATATTTTAAAATGTAATTTATTTCTGAGATTTCAAAGCTGAATTTTTAACATCATTATTCCAGTCGCATGATATTATATTTGCTTCTCAAAAACATTTATTATGTTATAAACGGCTGAGAAGAATTTTCAGGTTTCTTTGATGAATAGAAACATCATTTATCTGAAAAAAGAAATCTTTTGTACCATTATAAATGTCTTTATCATCACTTTTGATTAATTCAAAGCATCCTTGCTTTATAAAAGTATTAATTTGTACAATTTCTTTACCAAAAAATATTATACTGACTCCAAGCTTTTGAATGGTATAGTGTATAATGTTACAAAAGCTTTTTATTTCAGATAAATGCTGAACTTTTGGATCTTTCTGTTTATCAAAGTATTCTAAAAAAGGGACTTTAAATATCGATATTAATGTTAATAAAAATATTTCTTGAACAGCAAATCAGTATATAAAAATGATTTCTGAAGGATCATGTGACACTGAAGACTGGAGTAATAATGCTGAAAATGTTGCTTTAATCACAGGAAGAAATTATATTTTAAAATATTCAAATAGAAAACAATTATTTTAAATAGTACAAATATTTCACAATTTTACCGCTTTTGCTGTATTTTTGATCAAATAAATGTAGGCTTGGTGAGCAGAAGAGACTTCTTTAAAAAGCATTAAAAATCTTATTGTTCAAGAACTTTTTTAAATTATTTTATTAATATTTTGTATTTGCTTAATTTTCATTTTTATTTTAGTTACATTTTTAGTGACTGCGCAATGTTTTTTTTTTTTCATTTTTATTACTGTTTTGTTTTACAATATTATTTAAGTTTATATTTGTCTCTATTTATATTTAAATTTAATTTATTTATAGTCAGTAATTTTAGTGCTTCAACTTGAACATATTTCAGTAAATTGCCAATCCATTTTTTTAATCCCCAAAAATGTTCAAGCCATTTTGATTTTCTGAGCAGTATGTCACATCACTCAGGCCCCACCAAACGAATGCTGACGGACATTCCTGTATTAGCATATTTCCACCCTCAGCCAGTTGTACGGTGTCCACCATTTTTTTTGCACTCGAGCAGCTGTAGCAACAACGTCTCATAAGCAAAGCAGGTGTTTTGTAGTTGGATGTAAAAGTGAACGTAAGAGTCTTAACTTAAGAGTGAACATAAGAATGGATTAGTTTTGTTTTTGATGGTAATGCACCACAAAATACACAAAAAAAGCAAGAGAGTGGTGGAGTGAGCAGTAGCTCATTATCATTTAAAGAATTGCACCGAAACTGTTCCCTGTGAACAGAGCTGTTTTTGACTAGGTAAAAAGGGTGTTGTTTTACATGACCGTTGATGAATTTTCAACCACATATGTTGCAGACATTTCATGAAGACCCTAAAGAATCCCAACTTGTGGAAAATGGGCATCCTATGATTTTACCCTATAGACCAGTTTTTATTCTTGTCTTATTCAACTAATAATGATTGTGCCAATCATCACCCACTTCTTTTTCATTTCTTAAAGTCCCTTCAGTTGACCCCGTTTACTTGGTAGCAATTTTCTTGAACTTTTTGCATAACAATTATACATGATTTATTCCTGTGTGAATTTTTTAATGGCCATTACAGCTAGAAGATGATTTGTGTTTTTTTCTAGCTGAGGGCTGTACAGGTCAAGAGGAACAGAATTATATTAATATGAAATTGAATCATCAGCATTTTAAATCACTGTTATACACTTGAACAATTGAAGCAATTTTTCAACTTTGGTTTTCTAGTTGCCATTTGAGATGAATCATTCTCAGAAAGAGAGTGTTTACAGATGTTTGCTTTTTGTTTGTCTGTAGTTTGGGAGAACACCTCTTCATCTGGCAGCTAGTAACGGAGGTCTGGAGGTGGTGCGTCATCTCTGTGTTACAGGAGCCAACACTGAAGCCATCACTAATGTAAGTCCAAGATCAGAGTTTTGATGCGAATAATAACAGATAATTTGTAACAGTATTGTGCATTTTGACGTCATGATTTATACATCATGATATTGCATTTATACAACAGTTTGACAGCACAAGTGTGTAAACACATAAGAAACAACAACGGAATGTCTTTAAAAACCCTCTTTTGTGCAAACCATGGATTCAGATTTCAGTTTGACAGTTCAACAGCTGAGCCCAAGACTCCGTTACTAATTCAAAAACATCACTTTGGCCGAGGTAAGGCTGTTCTCGGCGGGTTCCCAAGTGCTGACTGACCTGCTGACACCCTGGAGCTGACATCGAAAACATTGGAGTAAATTTTCAAATAGACGTTATCTTTATTAACAAATCGCATATTTGAAGTCTAAACGAGTACATTCCCACCTAAACTCTTAAAAATACATTTTGTGACACAAAAACAGTATTATTTATGAAATTATAGTAGATTAGGGCATCCACCATGACACTCGTTGTGAGAAATACTGCAAACGAAGTGATACAATGGCTAAAATGGTTGGTGTTCTGATATCACTAGAATATCTCACTCCTCACAGCCAATCAGATTCGAGAATTGTTGTATGTACTGTTGTATATGCGATATTGAGTTTATACAACAGTTTGATGGCACAAGTGTGTAAATACATAAACAAAATAACAACAGAGTGTCTTTTAAAGCTTTCCACCACAAATTAAAATCTAAAGTTGACCGTTTTACAGCTGAGCCCAAGCCTCCATTGTCACTTTAGAACTAGGAAGAAAGGAACGTTGAGTTGCTTCATTGAAAGCTTATCGTATTACTGTAGTAAAAACAGCGTATTATGTGTAGTAGAGTATTATGAGAGAGAGATGGACTGATAGGGTGTGATTACCTGCATCTGATACAGCATTCATTCTTTAGATTGGTCTCGTATTCACAATAAACATTAATTTGAATATATGCTAAGGAAAGCGTCGTAGTGTTAAGGATGATTTTGCTGCTCAGTCCATTTGTTCACTGCGTCAAGCTGTTGAAACTAAAAATAACTTAAAGTAAAAGTCTCTTGTCGCCATCTAATGCTGGAACAGTGTAACTAAAAACACCATCACGAACACATACCGTTTCTCAATACTTAACATTATTATTAAGTACTATTAGTTATATAAAATATTGTTTATTGAATAATAATGTTTAATAAACAACAACAATAGCCATCATAAAAATTGCTAGGCAATTCAGTCAAAAGTACAAAGGCAGCACTCTGATATACAGCATTGAATTTACATAAACATGGGGTTTTGCTAAAACTATCTTTTCTGGAACAAATAATAAATTAATGAAACCAAAGACTGCCCGTTAGATTTACCCATAAAGAATTATATTTCATGTGTAACCACTACAGAGACATCAGAGCCAGTGGTAAATTCCAGAAGTATGGCTAATTTTCAAATAGACATTATCTTTAATAACAAACTGTATATTTTAACTATAAACAAGTACATTCCTGTCTGAAAAAATCTTAAAACTAAAATGATACTGGATTTGGGTGTCCGCCATTACACTTGCTGTAAGAAGTACTACAAACAGAGTGATACGATTACAAACTGTGAAACGGACCAGAAAGAACTGTTGTATAAATAATTTTATGTATGTAGTATGCATATACATTTATTTTCCACAAGTTCTCAAAAGCTTTTTGTTGTTTAGTTTGGCTGCTGTCTTCTTTTAATGTTAGATATTGAGGTGTAACTCGAATGATCCAGTGTCCTGCCCTCTTAGCACAGTAATCAAATTGCTGTCTCTTTATCTCTTTAAATAAGTGTCCATTTATCATTCACGACAGCCTAGATTACCATTCTGTCCTTAATCCTTAATCTTTCAGTCAGCTGTGTCTTACCTCATATAGTGCCTCTCCCAAACAATGTGTGTTGGTTTCTGTAGGTTTGCGTGTTATTATATGATTGTGTGGGTGTCCCTCCTTTGGATGACTGATGCTTAATCTGACTCATTCTTAATGTGTGTTTGTCAGGATATATCTGTCCGATATTTGGTGTCTAATATACCAGGAAGGTATTAGCCTATAGTGCATAAGCGTATTAATGAAAATGTGCCAGCGGAGAATAACTGTTTCGCTTTCAGTGCTGGTGAAGGACAGCATGCCCCAATGAACCCCCAACCGACTCATCCTAAACAATGTATGTTTTCAATCAATAACCCAACATCCCTCCCCTCGGCCGGCCCACACGCCCCTCGCTCACACCCCTTGCCTCAACACTATCTCAAAGCACTCCTCCATGGTGTTAATATTGTATAGTGGCTGATGCACAATACATGTTACAGCACACGGGAATTTTGAGAATCCATAATTCATTGCCAGAGGCGTATGGGTCGGCGGCTTAAGAAAGAAAAAATGCCTTCCACATATAGGACGCCATTGATTAATGTGGCCTTCACACTTTATATTTTGCTCTTTTTCCCCACCGTTTTGTCAGGCTATACACCATTTTAACGTTTGAGGTGGTTGGTAAGATTATTTACCTACATCACTACTTTAGTTAACTACATTATGTGAGCTAACAATGCAGAAGCTGTCACAATTCCTCGATTCAATTAAAGTACTTGATTTAAAAAAATCCTTGATTGCGTTTTGCCCAAATCGAGTAACTGGCAAAATACCGGATTTGGCGCATTCCATGGACGAGAATACATGAATGCATTATTAGACCATTTTCCAGTTGGGTTGCTTGATATATTAAACCCATTTAAAAATCTTAACAAAACATAATGCTATTGTGAATTCACAATTGCTACAATTCAATTAAATAAATATATGCGATACAGGTTTAATATATGGGTGTAGGTTACCTATATGCATCTCAGTGTAGCTTTGTTCACAATAAATGCTGCTCCACACAAACTGTTATCATTTACATGTGTACTCCATTTCTGCATATTGTTGTGAGTTTGGATTTATTATAACGTTCATTTGGGAACACAGCGTGCACCATTTCATCAGATTTGTGAGGTAAATCATTTATAAACCTTCCAAACACTTGATAATACATCAGTATTAAATTACAGTGGCTGTAGCATTTCTGTCATAAAAAAGTCCAAATATTAAAGATTAAGTGGAAATTTGAATTAAATGTTTATTCAAAATTAAACAAGCATTAGATTGCGCAGTAAAGTGTAAAAACAATCGTCAGACCGTTGGTGCACTCTGCAGGCACTTGTTATAATGCATAATGTACGTTAGCTTTATTGTTTATAATGAAACTAATTATTATTTCCTCATTATATATGTATTTCAAGTCATTTTAAAGGCTAATTGTTCGCTTATGTCATGTTTTTTTATTATAATTATACGATTACTCGATTAATCGTCAGAATAATCGACCGATTCCTCGATTACCAAAGTAATGTTTAGTGACAGCCTTAGTTAATTTCAACATTTATTACATCTTACATTACTAAAAATCAATGCTACTGTTATTTATTGAGCCTGACCTAACATGAACTAACAATAAACATAAATTTACTCTGACGGAGGGCCATATCTAAAGACATAGGTACAGACAATAATGACAAGCCATAGTATCAATGTGTCAAACAAACACTAGATTTAATTCCTCCATGTCAGAACGCTCCATTCAGCCTTAAGATTTTCAGGCGTCTTTTGGGAGACAACCATAAATCAATAAAATGAATACAAGCACGTCCTCATGGGGGCACGTGGTATGAGCTGGAGATGAGCAGACAGACACAAAAAGAGTCTGTGAATAAGAAAATGGGCTGTTTTGTACAGAAGAATTTGCAGTCATATCTCATAAAGTCTAATTGGCAGGAAAGCTTTGTGTTTAATCAAGCCACGTTAGATAAGAGTAATTACAGTGGAGCAAAGCTCTCCCATTACTATCCTTTTCATTGGTGCTTTAACACCTCTGCTGCATTCACCACATCCTCTTTCGCTTGCGTCTGCGTGGGGTGTGCGTGCGGGGGCTCTCTTTCAGAGGGAGGCT
The DNA here is from genome assembly GCF_049309525.1 of Garra rufa. Classification (NCBI taxonomy): domain Eukaryota; kingdom Metazoa; phylum Chordata; class Actinopteri; order Cypriniformes; family Cyprinidae; genus Garra; species Garra rufa. Next base: position 13,735,520 of record NC_133365.1, read on the forward strand.
GGTTAATTTGTCCCCGTCGGTTTGAGGAGGAACACAGCTGTTTCTGGTTGTGTGGTTTGCTTGTGTTTGTGGCCCCAGGTGTTAGCTGTGGGGTTTGTGTTGCTGTGTGTGAGATTGTGTGTTTGTGTATTCTGAGGTGTTAAATCATTAATGGTTTTGGTCGAGGGCTGTGACTCTGGTGGGTTTTGGGTAAACAGATTTTTTTTTTTTTTTTAGGTACCCACAACTGCCCTGAGGTTTGTGTACAGAGTTGTAAGCCTATTCTGATGCTGTCTTTGAGTTTGTATGTTTTTACAGCACTTTTCTATGGAATAGACTTTCTTCTCTCTAATAATCATTCCCCTTCACAGCTGGTGTCTCCTATTGCTGATTTCACAATCACACATGTGCTGCCGTCACAGCCTCCTGGGACGTTCCTATGTGCGTCATTTTGGTTGTAATGAAATGAATGCAGATTTGTATTTCTTTTTTTCACTTCCAGACGAAGAAAGAACTTTTTTAGTGCTTGTGAAACAAAACAGCACATGAGGTGCATTAGTTGTGTAACTAAAGCTTTCATTACGTATTTTATCATTCTAGTGATGCCACATAAAATGATGGGAAATGTAGATTGGTTTGCCCTTATTAACTGACTTAAATGAGTACCATATTCCAGTGGGGGTTGCTAGATATAATTGACATCTGGGGTTTAGCCCATTAGTGCCATATAATGGAAGTAAAGCTTCCAGGCCTCCAATTTATTAGGATTTTTAATTTGATGACTAATACTGAGGTCTGAATAATACATATATATACACAGCTGTCCAAAGGTTTGGAGGGTAGTAGGGATTTTTTGGAAATAAATTAATATTAATTATTCAGCAAGGACACATTAAATTGATAAAAAATTACAGTGAAAACATTAGCCCTTTTCACAGAGTAATATCAGTAAATTGGAGTAAAAAACAGGAATGACTTTACCAGTAAATACAAAAATGTGCCGTTCACACAGGCATTCTGCCTGTTTACTGGTAAAGCACCATTCACACTTAAGTTTCAAAATACTGGTAAATTCTGTGACATCATAATCGATCTCTGACATCAACTGGAAACAACCTCTAAATGACGTGTTTGTAAACATGGAGGGATATACGCAGTCAGTGTTTTTGTTGATGTTTTTATTTTTGTGTCACACCGTTCACATTCATGCAGAGGCTTTTGGCCTGGAGACATTATATTAGATGACTTCAAACTGAACTACACAACATGAAGTAAATGTGTCATCTGAGACCGAAAGTAGGGCCCTATGATTTCTGCAATACTGAAAACGCAGACAGAATTGCGGAATCCAGTCATAAAAATTGAATTCACTGTATAACGTGGAATGGCAATTTTTAATAAATCAGTATTTATGACTCATTCAAAAATACTTCACTTGTTTCATTACTGGATGAATCAGCGTTTTTGAAAGAATCTCTTGAATGAATGATTAAATGACAAATACATTTTTCAATAGTCACTATGCAATCAGCACACATTATTTTTGCCAGTTACTTTCAAAAGGTGATTTGCTCTATTTTAATCACCACTATAGACATCAGTGTTCATATCCAAACTATAAAACATTTATCCCAGTATTTCTGTTATCATATAAATGATTGCAAGACACTGTGTGGTTGAAAAGACTGTTTGTGAAGCTGTTTCTTACCTAAACATGGTAACTGCTCTCTCTGTCAACAGCAGCGCGAACGAAGATTTGAATGTTCCGGTATGACCTTTTCAAATGTTTAATAGACATGGGCGCATCTTTGTCATTTAGAAATTAGATCATGTGGGTGTTTGAATCGTGATCACAGTCTTTTTTTAACGATTAATCGTGCAACTCTACTACACACATACTGAAGCACGTGTGATGCTCACAGTGTTTTCAGCCTTTGCCACCTCAAACTATGAGTACATGAACACACAAACATAATCTCTAGAACTGCTCTGAAGGTCACTTCTTGAGCATTTTACCGTTTCTTTTGAGAAAAACTATCGTCATATCATATACAAACAGAAACTTAAAGGTCTTCACAGCAACCTGTCAAAAGAGAAGTTTGGTTTATCTTGAAGAAATTGTAGCAGAAATATATTACTTAATTTAATGATAGTACTACTACTAATAATAAAATAATTATTAAAACATTTTATAAGGAATATCTACCAGAAAAATGATTCACCAAAATTTGTTTAGCAGAAAAATGTAAATGCACAACACAGTATTTGTGTGAAATCATGATGAAACCAAAATGAAACCATTAAATTGGAATCCAGAAAATTAATGGAAACACAGAATTTGGTAAAAAAAATGATACTAAATAAGATGTTAAATTGATGTTAAAAGTTTCATGATTTCAGTTAATTAGACTTTTTATCTTTTTGATTAATATTTTTTTAATTAATTGCGAAATTAACGTTTTTACATAATGTATGTGTACTGTGTATATTTATTATGTATATCTAAAAACACACAAATACAGTATATATTTTACAAATATTTACATGTATTATGTGTATATTTTTATATCATTTATGTTAGATATAAATACATTTAATATATGAACATAACACTTTTTTAAATATATATATGCATGTGTGTGTGTATTTATTTATACACAATAAATATACACAATACACTTACATAGTGTACATATTATGTACACAAAAACATTTATTTTGGATGCGATTAATCACGATTAATCGTTGCCCAGCACTAAATTTAACCATTAAATTTAAAAGTTTAGAAAAATTTACACATTTAAAAAAATCAGAATTTGGATAAAAATAAAACGGAATTTGGGAAAAAATAAAATGGATTTCTCGTCAACACTTTCTGAATTTGTACATGCTCATACCGGTAATCTTGTTCTGCTTTTACAAAGAGCACATTACTGGTAATTTACTGATAATATTACAGCTTCTCATACCAGTAAATTCCCAGAACTTACAGTAATTTACCAGTAAAGACTGTATGTGTGAAAGGGGTTTTTGATGATGCTGGTGATTTCAAATAAATACTGTTCTTTTCAACTTTGTATTCATCAAAGAATCTTAAAAAAAATTAACCTTTCCACAAAAATATCAAACAGCACAACCGTTTTCAACATAATATGAAATGTTTTATGAGCACCAGCATATTAGTAATGGCTACTGAAATTCTTATTTTAAATTGTAGTGTTTGAAAAAACACCAACTAAAGTTGCAATTTTGGGTCAGTGGATGTAAATTACGAGCCAGGCTATATTTTATTCTGTGGTGTAATTGACTTCACCTGAACTGTATGGTGCTAAATAGGCTTCTAGCAGCTAAAGAGACATTTTCCATGGGCGGACAGACAGATCGCAGCAGAAGTGAGAGGGGGTGGGCGAACAGTTGAAGTTAGCTGTTACCCACTATATCACAACTCTTTTTCAATAAGTGCCGCAGTCAGACGGAACGAAATCACATGCAATCCCTTGAAACTGTTGCAAATGAGTGAATGACTCAGTCAGGACAATTTTTTGGACAGATAATTATTATTTTGTAGTGCACTCATTTTGTATATAATGTGTCTTGAAGGCAGCATTACACCTGCCATTCGTTTCAGCCGTAATCATCACTATACCCGCTGTTGTAATGTACTGTGACTCACGCTGTTGAGCTGTTAGGTGATATTCTCTCTCTTCTTTCTTTCTTTCTCACTTTTTCTTGTTAGCTTCTCACTTTCTCTTTTACACCCCTACCCTGCAAACTCACTCACTCTCTCTTTCTCTTTATATCTCTCTTTCTATCAGAGCTTTATTAGTGTGGTGGTCTGGTAATACTGTGCAGATGAAAGGCTGACAGACTTTTATTTATCTAGCTTTACTCATTCGTCTGTGTCACTGGACTCTGACGGGCCCTGCATTGCCTGTAATGTTCTGTAAGCTGCGGTTTATCCATCACTGTCATTGTCTCTTGCAGGATGGGAAGACAGCGGAGGATCTCGCGATTGCAGAGCAGCAGGAGCATGTAGCAGTGCTGCTGGCCAAGCTGAAAAAGGTGTGAGTCTTTGTTTATTATTCATCTCACTGAGACTCAAGAGATGTTCATTTGCATTACATGAATGCTTTGTGAAGGCTTATGAGATCCTTTTGTTTTTTATATGACACCTGCAGGAGATGTCAGTTTTACTCAATAATGACTCTCATCCCATTGAAATGTATTCTAATTTTTTTTAAATAAATGTTTGGCTTTTAGAACATATGATTTTAACCCATTAATCTGCTATTGTCTAAGTGATACTGGATAACCCCCACTGGTCCAAAACCCAAATCCATTTACATGTAAAATGCTGTGAAATCCATATGGGAAAATGAATGGCTCCAATCGGAACCAAGGCTGCTAATAAAGTGGACAGGCACTCTTGCACTGTATAGACTGTTTGTTGGACTTGTACTGTGGTATTCTTTAAAGTACCTTGGAATAAAATGTAAATATCATCATAAAATAATATGGTAATGTCAATCAAAAATGTATTGCAATTCAAAATAAATATCATTTATTTCTGTGATGCAAAGATGAATTTTTATCAGCCATTACTCCAGTCTTGTGTTATTTCACTCAGTTATTACTTTTATCGTCAATGTTGGAAACAGTTGTGCTGCTTAATATTTTTTTGGAACTTGTGATACTTTTTTTCAGGATTCTTTGACGAATAAAATTTTTTATTAGCATTTATTCAAAACATATAAATGTTTTCTAACAATATAGGTCTTTATCACTTTTTATCAATTTAACACATTCTTGCTGAATAAAGGTATTAATTTCTTTCAAAGAGAAAGAAAGAAAGAAAGATCAAAATTACTGACCCCAAACTATGAACAAGGTGTTTATTGTGACAAGTTTTTTTTATTTTAAATAAATGCTGTCCTTTTTAACATTTTATTTATCAAAGAATCCTGAAAAAGTATCACAGGTTCAAAAAAATATATTAAGCAGCACAGCTGTTTCCAACACTGATAATAAATCGGCATATTAGAATGATTTTTGAAGGATCATGTGATACTGAATACTGGAGTAATGATGCTGAAAATTCAGCTTTGCATCACAGGAATAAATTATAATTTAAACTATATTAAAATAGAAAAACACTACTTTAAATTGCATTAATATTTCACAATATTAGAGTTTTTTCTGTATTTTTTAATTAAATAAACGCAGCCTTGATGAGCAGAAAAGTGTCCTTTAAAAAGCAATAAAAATCTTACTGATCTCAAACTTTTGAGTGGCAATGTAAATGTAATGTATTATTATTATTATTATTAGTGGTAATTATTATAACCGAAGCTTGCAGGCTCTCAAACATGGCGTCATATCTGCCAATTAATCGCAGATGGCGTTCTGAAGCTCTTGTGTAGTTCTGTAATGTGATGATATTATTTTCAAAGTGACTAAAAATACATATTTTTCCATATTCTTAGATATTTCAGACACATCTAATTTGACTTTCAGTCTGCATCATTTTTTAAATCTTGGTCTTTTTAATGCTTCAGTCACTTAGATTTGCTCTAGTGTTCAGATGTATGGTTTATCTATAAACCACAGACTGGACTTTAGATTTTGAATTCTTTTAATTTGACAGTCACACACGATTTAATATTTGGCATTTATCATCGTGCTATTTGCTTCAAAAAGGGGATTATGCTCAGTTTGAAGGAATACTAGCTATTAAAGGGTCAGTTCACACAAAAATGAAAATTAGCCCATGATTTACTCACCCTCAAGCCATCCTAGGTGTATATGAAATTTTTCTTTCAGACTAATACAATTAGTAATTCAATGGCAGTGAATGGTTTTGAGATTTTGAAGCCTAAAAAAGTTCCTCCATTCATTATAAAAAAAGTGCTCCAAAAAAGGCCTTCTGAAGTGATTTGTGTGCCTTTGTCCTTTTGGTTAATATCAAAATCTTCCCACATTTTTCTTTACGAATCCATGTTTTGTAATACTAATTTGTGACAGGTGTTTTGTTTTCCTCTCTTCACTGCATTTCCGCGTTTGCTTACATCCTACGTCATCTGGTGGAATGCTACTCCCTAGTGAACATGCATACGACAGTTAGCAGAAGCTAGAAATTACGGTTGAAAAAGCTGTAAATATGGATATTTTTTTATACAAATGCATTGGTTCTCTTCAGAAGGCTTTTATTAACACTCTGGAGCCATGTGGAGTACTTTTTATGATGGATGGATGCACTTTATTGGACTTCAAAATCTCAACGCCCATTCACTGCCATAATAAAGCTTGGAAGAGCCAGGACTCTTTTTAATATAACTCTGATTGTATTCATCTGAAATAAAAAAAAAAAGTCATATACACCTGGAATCGCTTGAGCGTGAGTAAATCATGGGGTCATTTTCGTTTTTGGGTGAACTATCCCTTTAAGAGCCTGTAAATTACACTCATTAGGATGCACTGAACATTCTCAGTCACATTACCATTATGCCATTGGTCCATATGTCATATTGTATTGCCATTGGATTGTGTTAATTTATATGCCCTTTGTGGCTGGTCTTACAGGACAACCATAAGACCATTTACATCCAGCAGCTGCGGCCTACACAGACCCTCCAACCTCGTGTCAAACTCAAGCTGTTCGGCCACTCGGGAGCAGGGAAGAGCACTCTGGTGGAGTCTTTGAAATGCGGCATCTTGCGGAGCTTCTTCAGGAGGAGGAGGACCAGGTTGACCAACCCTGTGCGGCACCCAGCCTCACCTGTCACCTCCAAACCTGCAGGTAGGGTGATATATGTTTCTTCTTTATCTATCCACCTTTATTTTGCCGTAAAAGCGGGCATGGCCATTTGTAAATTTTATGGGTCGGGCTTCTGGTCGTATTTACGTTCAGCTATTTTTAGCTGTACAAAACAGCTGGTTTTGCTGCTTGATATTGCAAATTGGTGTGTTTTACCATATTATTTTAATGTGTTGTCTTAATTACGAACACACTGGTTTGTGGTAAAAACAGTTTTACTGTTTATTGCACGTTGTTCTTCTTCTCGTTAAAGGAGTAGTTCCCTTTCAGAACAAGAATTTAGAGATGATCTATTCACCCCCTTGTCATCCAAGATGTTCATGTCTTTCTTTCTTCAGTCGTAAAGAAATGGTGTTTTTTTGAGGAAAACATTTTAGGATTTCTCTCCATATAATGGACTTCTATGATGCCCCCGAGTTTGAACTTCCAAAATGCAGCTTCAAAGGGCTCTAAATGATCCCAGCCGAGAAAGACGGGTCTTATCTAGCTAAACGATTGGTTATTTTCTAAAAACATTTACAACTTTTATACTTTTTAATCTCAAACGCCCTTTGAAGCTGCATTTTGGAAGTTCAAACTCGGGGGCACCATAGAAGTGCATTATATGGAGAGAAATTCTAAAAAATTTTTACTCAAAAAAACAATTTCCTTACAACTGAAAAAAGAAAGACATGAATATTTTGGATGACAAGGGGGTGAGTACATTATCTGTACATTTTTGTTTTTAAAGTGAACTACTCCTACTACCAGAAGTCTCACCCATAGGTTTCGGCGTTGAAGAATAAGGTGGATAGAAATGCTGAAAATAAAAGGAGTTGTTCGTCCAAGATTTAGATAGAGAAGAGTTTATTTCTTCATCGCAACATATTTGGTGAAATTTAGCATTACATCACTTGTTCACCAATGGATCCCAGTGGATGAATTTCAACATATCTGTTCTGATGAAGAAACTAATTCATGTGCATCTTGGATGGCTTAAGGGTGTGGACTTTTTCAGCAAATTCTTGGATGAACTATTCCTTTAAAATTGGAAACTTGGAGTATGGAGCTTATTTCTAAGAACTTTGTTCACTTTCCTCACTCATTCCCAGATATAGTCATATAGCGTTATCCTTGGAAGGCGCAATCACATTAATGTAATGCGTTACACATGAAGCGAACTTTTTTTTCTCACAAATACTGCCACCGCCAAACTGAGGAAGTCGTCTCTGGGTTTCTGTGAGAAAAGTTTTAGAAAGAATCAAAGTTCAATGGAAAGCGTTGATTGTGCGAGACATATGCAGCACAGTGTGACTAACACGTTTGCGAGGTATAAAAAAGAGTTTGAGTCATCTGACTCTCTCATGTTATTCCTCCAAACTAAAATGGCTCTTAGCACTTCGGTGGCTTTTTTTAGGATATTTTTTTTTCAGCTGAACTGTTTTAATTATGTATGTATGTGGTGATAGTGGCTCATCTCTTGGGGAGTTTTTTTAATGTACAATCTTTGTCCATTACCAGCCCATATCTTTAACCACTAGACAACAGTTCCCCTACTTTGCAGAGAATTTTAATCTCAAAAATAGATATCAAAAAAGGGAACCTTTACTTAAATGCTTGAATTAGGCCTTTGGCAAGAGCTCCCCCATGTGGTGGGTTTTGAGCAGCTTATTTCATTTACATTTTATAAATCCTCAAATAATATATAATTTCTCATTCTTTTACAAAAGTATTTGTATTTGTTGTTATTGGTTATAAGAAGTCAGTTCCATTGAGTTTACATTCATTCTTTCTTTTTGCTTCTCTGTTTGTGTGTTGTGTGCCTGTAGTGTCTGTCAGCATCTCTAACCTGTACCCAGGCTGTGAGAATGTCAGTGTGCGAAGCCGCAGTATGATGTTTGAGCCCAGCTTGACTAAAGGAGTGCTGGAGGTCTTTAGTCCTGTTCATAATGCTCTCTCCACGGCTGACGACACGGCCACCAAAGCCATTGACATCCAGAATGCCAATGTCAACGGTAAAAGAGTCATTTATAATACATTTTTAGCACTTCCAGAATCAGAAATCCTTTACATTTACATTACAAACATTACAAATGCATTTACTGTCATTTTTGATCTATTTAATGTGTCCTTGCTGAGTAAAAGCATTTATTTCTTTAAAAAATATATATTTCTTACCTCAAACGTTTAAATGATATGTGACCCCCGGACCACAAAACCAGTCATAAGGGTAACGTTTTTGAAATTGAGATTTACACACCGTCTAAGCTTTCCATTGATGTGTGTTTTGTTACGATAGAACAATATTTGGCTAAGATACAACTATTTGAAAATCTGAAATCTGAGGGTGTAAAAAGTCAAAATATTGAGAAAATCACCTTTAAAGTTGTTCAAATGAAGTTCTTAGCAATGCATATTACTGATCAAAAATTAATCTTTGATATATTTATGGTAGGAAATTTACAAAATATCTTCATGGAATATGATATTTACTTAATATCCTAATGATTTTGGGCATAAAAGAAAAATTAATAATTTTGACCCTTAAAACGTATTGTTGGCTATTGCTACAAATATATCCGTGCTACTTATGCCTGGTTTTATGTGTCCAGGGTCACATATTGTGTATTTTTTATTTTATGTATTGTATTATGCAATCTTTTTTAGGTGTTGGAGACTTCAGTATATGGGAGTTCTCTGGTAATCCCGTCTATTACTGCTCATATGACTACTTTGTTGCGAATGACACCACAGCCATTCATGTGGTCTTGTTCAGCCTGGAGGAGCCTTACGAGACTCAACTCAACCAGGTTACATTCTGGCTCAACTGCCTGAAGGCTCTCACGCTGCCAGAGGACAACATCGGTATGTACGTCTCCTGAGACTAAAGTGTACAATGTATGGATTTTTTTTCTCCTCCTTTGTAGAGGGCTTTCCATTACAGTAATTACAGGGATCAGCTGAAGCTGTGAAGTCTATGATTAAGAGGTCCAAAGAGCAGTTATACAATTTTTCTATATTGAAATGAATGTTTTTACTTGTGGTTACTTTACCATAGCAATAGTTATTTTGCATAGTGTAATTTATATTTATTCATTTATTTACTTACTTACTTGCTTACAATCATAGACTTGGTGCTTTTGATGAAAGTCATGCAATTACACCTTAAAGCCCCACTAAGTAACTTTTTTTTACCTTAAAATAATGTTTCCGAACTCATGTGAGTGGTTCATCAACTCTTAACAGGGTGAAACGGCACTTTCGTATTCGCTTTGCGACCCTCTATCAGCCATAACAGCACTATGTAAGTTTGGGTCGTCGGGTCGCGGTTTTGTAGTTCAAATGAGACTACAAATGCGACTTGCTTTACGGCAGGCTTCACAAAAGGTTTTCATACTTTTATAAAGTCATACAACATACTCTACCTTGTCACTGGACATCGTTATTTCCAAAGCCGGTCCTGGATAGCCTTTCAAACAAATAACGTGCATGTGAAACGACGGTAGGCTAAATTATTTACGACAGCGGTAATGGACAATTCCGCTTCTAACCTGTAGAGGGAGCATTGAGGGAAAAGTTACTTAGTGTTGCTTTAAAGGAGTAGTTCACTTCCAGAACAAAAATGTCCTGATAATTTAATGCACCCCCCATGATCTTTCATTCTTCAGTCAAAAAGAAATTAAGGTTTTTTGGAAAACATTCCAGGATTTATTTTTACATATAGTGAACTTCAATGGAGATCAACGGGTTAAAGCAGCTTTAAAGGCCTCTACACAATCTCAGCCGAGGAATAAGGGTTTTATATAGTGAAACAATCCAGTCATTTTCTAAAAACAAATTACATTTATTTACTTTTTAACCACAAATGTTCGTCTTGCACTAACACGCATTACATAGTCATGTTGATAAGGTCATGCATAATGTACTGTAAGCGAAAGTGCTGACCCAGTGTTTAACATGCAAAGATTTTATAAAAAAGGTGAAACAGCGATGTCGGGCAGTTTTGAAGTTGGAGGAGAAACGTTTGGTTACGTCATTTGTGAAGACACGCACATGCACTACAGAGATAGTGTAAGACGAGCATTTGTGGTTAAGAAGTATATAAAATTTTATTTTATTATTATTATTTTTTTAAGAAAATGGCCATCGTTTTGCTAGATAAGACCCTTATTCCTCAGCTGGGATTGTGTAGAGCCCTTTGAAGCTGCATTGAAACTGTAATTTGGACATTCAGCCCACTGATTCCCATAGAAATCCACTATATGGAAAAAAATCCTGGAATGTTTTCCTCAAAAATGTATTTTTTTGCAACTGAAGAAAGAAAGACTTGAACATCTTGGATGACTTGGGGATGAGTAAATCATAAGGGTTTTTTTTTATTCTGGAAGTTAAACCAATCCTTTAACTTATCTGTATTTTTTATTCATCATTTATCAGTTTCTGCACCTCTTTTTACCATATTGTTGAAATTCTCATTTCTTAAATGCTTTAAATCAACATTTACTGACATTCCTTATTAGTAAGTTAGAAAAACCAATAACCAACTGTGCAATTAATAGAGTAGTTCACTTTCAGAACAAAAATGTACAGATAATGTCTTGTCATCCAATGCCAATGCCTTGTCATAAGGAAATTGTTTTTTGAGGAAAACATTTCAGGATTTCTCTCCATATAATGGATTTCTATGGTGCCCCTGAGTTTAAACTTCCTAAATGCAGTTTAAATGCAGCTTCAAATGGCTCTAAAAGATCACAGCCAAGGAAAGAAGGGTCTTATCTAGCAAAACGATTGGTTATTTTCTAAAAGAAATTTACAATTTATATACGTTTTAATCTCAAATGCTTGTCTTGTCTAGCTCTGTGTGTACTCTGTGTAGAGATTAAAAACTATAGAAATTGTAAATGTTTTTAGAAAATAACTGATCGTTTCGCTAGATAAGACCCTTCTTCCTCGACTGGGATCATTTAGAGCCCTTTGAAGACTTAAACTGCATTTTGGAAGTTCAAACTCTGGGGCACCATAGAAGTCCATTATATGGAGAGAAATCCTAAAATGTTTTCCTCAAAAAACACCATTTCTTTACGACTAAAGAATGAAAGACATGAACATCTTGGCTGACAACCGGGTGAGTACATTATCTGTAAATTTTTGTTCTGAAAGTGAACTACTCATTTAAGTTACACACAGCCCTTGCTACTATGAAAGTAGGGCTGTCAGTCGATTGACACATTTTTTATTTGCACAGAATCACATTATTTATAAGTTTATCAATCTATCCGAGGCTCGTTCACACGGAATGCTTTCTTACATTTCCATCTGTGCTATTTTTGCTTGATTTCTCTGTGTACACATACGCTAGATGAATGTTTTGGCTGCTGCATCATGTCTTGCTGTTTTCACACCATGAGCCCCATTTATTTGTTCTCTGACAAGTTAAAAGCAGTCCTACTTTTGAAAGCATGTCTTGAGACCCCTTGCATTCCCATTGTGCTACCTGTGTAACTGTTTTAGAACACATTTCACATTAGTTAGTTATTTTTAACACATTATTTTTTTTATATGTGACCCTGGATCACAAAACCAGTCTTAAGTCGCTGGGGTATATTTGTAGCAATAGCCAAAAATACATTGTATGGGTCAAAATTATTGATTTTTCTTTTATGCCAAAAATCATTAGTAAATTAAGTAAAGATCATGTTCCATGAAGATTTTTTGTAAAATTCCTACTGTAAACATATCAAAATGTAATTTTTGATTAGTAATATGCATTGTTAAGTACTTAATTTGGACAACTTTAAAGGTGATTTTCTCAGTATTTTGATTTATTTGCACCCTCAGATTCCAGATTTTCAAATAGTTGTATCTCAGCCAAATATTGCCCTATCCTAACAAACCATACATCAATAAAAAGCTTATTTATTCAGCTTTCATATGATGCATACATCTCAGTTTTGTAAAATTTAACCTTATGACTGGTTTTGTGGTCCAGGGTCACATATAATTATTTGTATTGAATTAACAACTTGACAGTCCTGTGAAAAAAATGAGGCCATGCATGCAGTTTTGTTTTCTGTGTATCACTTGTGGCGGGAGGGGCAAACGACAGACACAGTGGGTGTGGCGTCAGGCCTCGGAGAGGCTTTTATTAAACAGAAAATAAAGGAAAGTGAGTTCATAAAGTAAAACAGTGTCCAAAATAAAAGGGGAGTCTGGTGTCCTCGGGTGCTGGGGCAGCGTGACGGAACGGTAGTGTTCAGAGGGGAAGGGTCCAGGAGAGGGGCGGAGTCCGGCGGCCGCGGGCGCTTTCCATACTAGCGCCGGGGTGCTAGGGCGGCGGCATCTCCGGCAGGCTCATCCCTCTCGAGCTGTCCGGCGCTGGGGCGGCGGCTTCTGGCGGCCTCAACCGGACCGCGGGTCCGGCGGCTCTCCAAACTCTTGTGGTGCGGGATTCCCTCTTCACCCCCTCCTGGACCCGCGAGGACACCAGCGTGCATGCACGGGGGAAAGAGACCGGTCTCCCGAGGAGAGGCGCGCTCGGGATTTAAACAGCGGCGGTGATGAGGCTTCATTTACATCAGGTGTCCCCATCACACGCCGCCAGCCCGAGCCGATTACACGCCCCTCCTCTCCCCTACACACCCACTCCCGTCGGGAGCCTGGAGAAGGGCGGCGAATACGGGACGGGGTGGTGATGAAAATTAGGGGGGCGGGCAGACGCCTCGCCACATTCCCCCCCCCAAGCGACATCCCCGTCCTAAGGTCGCCGCCCACGCAGGAGTGCTACCTTCCTCATCCAGGCTCCAGCGGTCGGAGTGGGCGGGGATTCCTCTCCAAGGCAACGCTCCCTCTCGCCGCGTACCGGAACAGGGACAGAAAAACCGGTATTAGTCGACAGCCTCAACCAACCGCAGGATAAGTGACTAACTGAAACATCACTTACCCTTCTTGCGGCTGGGAGGCCGTCTCCGTCGTTCCTCCGTCCCTGTCCGGGTTTTCACGAACTTTTGCGAGCGAGAGGGGATGACGTCATCAGGTGTTGCCCACTGCGCTGTCTAAGCCCCGCCTTGCCCGCATTCTCCACCACTGTGGCGGGAGGGGCAAACGACAGACACAGTGGGTGTGGCGTCAGGCCTCGGAGAGGCTTTTATTAAACAGAAAATAAAGGAAAGTGAGTTCATAAAGTAAAACAGTGTCCAAAATAAAAGGGGAGTCTGGTGTCCTCGGGTGCTGGGGCAGCGTGACGGAACGGTAGTGTTCAGAGGGGAAGGGTCCAGGAGAGGGGCGGAGTCCGGCGGCCGCGGGCGCTTTCCATACTAGCGCCGGGGTGCTAGGGCGGCGGCATCTCCGGCAGGCTCATCCCTCTCGAGCTGTCCGGCGCTGGGGCGGCGGCTTCTGGCGGCCTCAACCGGACCGCGGGTCCGGCGGCTCTCCAAACTCTTGTGGTGCGGGATTCCCTCTTCACCCCCTCCTGGACCCGCGAGGACACCAGCGTGCATGCACGGGGGAAAGAGACCGGTCTCCCGAGGAGAGGCGCGCTCGGGATTTAAACAGCGGCGGTGATGAGGCTTCATTTACATCAGGTGTCCCCATCACACGCCGCCAGCCCGAGCCGATTACACGCCCCTCCTCTCCCCTACACACCCACTCCCGTCGGGAGCCTGGAGAAGGGCGGCGAATACGGGACGGGGTGGTGATGAAAATTAGGGGGGCGGGCAGACGCCTCGCCACACACTGTTTCACTGTTCTCCATTTTGTGTGCTTCATTAATGCTGTTTGTAGTTTTCTCATTCTTGTCTCTCTCAAACTCTCTCCGGTAATTTCAGCCTGGCTTGCCTTTGCTTTCACTGTAGTGATGGTTGATGAATTTGTGTAAGTACTGTAGCAGGCACATCCATAGTGCTATGGATAATGCCAAAAGAGACTTCATTAGAGACAGTGCATCTTAACGTAGGAATCTAGTTCTTGGTCTATGGTTTTCAGATTATTAATTGAGATCAAAGATGTTTTGAAAAGACAATAAAACTGTTCTGCTGCATCCACAGCCTTTGGAGGGAAGATCAGAAATCCACTACACGTGGTCCTGGTGGCCACACATGCTGACATTGTCAATCTGCCCCGATCGTTTGGAGGAGAATTCAGCTATGACAAGGAGAGATCTCTACTTAAGGAAGTCAGAAACAGGTGATTAAATCAATATAAACTGTCAGTCTGAAGATATGAGACCTACAAGGACAATAAGTGCTCATTTTAATAGGACTGATTAGATACTGATTCAAGTGATTTGATGGATAGTAGATGATTAAACTGATTATAATGCGCTTTTTGTTTTCCTCTCAGGTTTGGGAATGATCTGCACATTGCTGAGAAGCTCTTTGTCATGGATGCCGGAGCGTCCAACTCCAAAGACATGAAGCTGCTGAGAAACCTTCTGTTAGAACTCCGCAACACCATCATCTCTGTAAGATCGGTCTCCACTCTACTTCACATCCAAGCACATTGTCATTTTAATAAATGTGATATTGGTATTAAATAACCAGAAACGCTCAGTTTTTGATTCTGATCTGGGTCTGATCTCTATAATAAAGCTCTCTTCTTCTCTTTACCATGTCAAATAACTAGCACACACAGGCATGCACATTCTCTCTCTGAAAAACACAATATCAAACACTGACACTCAGATCCCTCGCTAATACATGCTGCTCGCTCTCCTCCTACATCTTGCTCTCCGTCTCTTTCACTCCTACACATACCTGTAGAGATTTCTTTCTCATCTGCTGTTATGTTGTGTCTAGATTTTTGAGTATGAAGGCAAATTACTATTTAATGAAGTAATTACTATAGTTTTTAAATACAGTGGAGATTAAAGGGTTAGTTTACCCACAAATTCTGTCATTAATTACTCACCCTCATGACGTTCCAAACCCATCAGACCTTCGTTCATATTCAGAACACAAATTAAGATGTTTTTTGATGAAACCCGAGAGTTTTCTGACCCTCCATAGACAGGAACGGTCCTTCCACATTCAAGAATACTTCTTTTTTTTTTGCACAAAAAGTGTTCTCGTAGCTTCATAAAATTATGATTGGACTATTTATGTTCTTGGTACTTCTCTGGGCCTCGAACACGGAAGGATCCTTGCTGTCTGTGGAGGGTCAGAAAGCTCTCGGATTTCATCAACAATATCTCAATTTGTGTTTTGAAGATGGGTTTGGAACGACATGAGGGTGAGTAATTAATGACAGAATTTTCATTTTTGGGTGAACTAACCCTTGAAGATTAGAGAGCAACCTATAAATACTTGAGTTCTTCTGAAATATTGTTAATCTAAATACTAGCTGTAGGTATACCAATGTTATCCTAACATGTTTGACAAAATTTCCAAGGCATTTCAACAAAAAACTTTATTTAGTGGAAAACAGTGATCAAAATTAGAGAACAGTAACCACTGTAGCACGAAAGAAGATTACAACTAAAATGTCAGAAAGGAGTAGGAAGTGTAGAGTCCCTTGCTTTGAATGATTTCAGCACATCTGTGGCCGCAGGACATCACTAGTTTGTTGGCCCACTCTTTTTTTTCCACTCTCTTCCATAGTTTGATAACTGTAGTGGGTTTCTTAGCCATAACTTTTTTGCCAAGGATTTTCAGTTTGGTTTAGATCAGGACTCTGACCTGGCCATTTCATTATTTCAAAGTTCTTAGCTTCAAGGAACTGCTTTACTCGTTTTGCAGTGTGACGGCAGCATTTGTCTTGCATGAAAGGCTGATTGGGAGATGCTTGCTGAGAAAGGTTCTGACATTTGCATTTACCCTGCATGTAGTTTTATATGTGACCCAACTCCTGCTGCAGAAAACATCTCTCAAACCATGAAACTTCCTCCTCCACCTTTCACTGTGTTTTTTTTCTTTTTTTTTTTCTTTTTTTTTGCACTTGGGATTCAGTCTTTCCTCAGTATGACGCTGAACAAAATGTTTCCTATCTGGCCCAAATACATTAAACTTGCTCTCATCATTAAAGTGAACTTTGGACCAGTTCTCCTCTCTCCACACAGAAGTTTGGCCATTGCAGAGTGTGGTTTCAGTTCGACTTCTCTTAAACATGTTGAGACAAATCCTTAACCTGTTCAATGCTGAACTGGAAAGCAATTCCAGCTGCAGTGTTGAACCGATTCCCCATTGAGAGTTTCTGGATTATCCTGTCTTCTTGTGCATTTGTCTTACGTGGACGACCAGCCTTTTTGGGGGACTTGAATAAATTAGTGTCACTGTAAACCTGCAATATTTGAGAAATCACAGATTTGGAATGACCAACTTCTCTTGCAGTGACTGAAAGGGTCATCCCTTTAGGCCTTCATCTGGCCAACCTGCAGTCGCAGGGTTTTAGTCACCTTGTCATTTTAGAGACCCTGTTATCTTACCCTGGAAATCCAGAGGTCTCGCAAGAGCACAATTTGAATTGTCTCTGCAGTACACTCTGGCATCGAGCAATGATGCACGTTACTGTATTACGTAAACTGTTCTGGGAACCAATCAAATCGGTGTATCTGATGTAGGCGGGCCAGAGGCGAGCTAAGCTGATGACGACAGCGCTGCGACCTCCGGAATCATTTAGTAAACATTGAAAGATGGCTACAGATGAACACCAGTTGTTTGAAATGGCTTTGGCCACTACAATGAATGAGTTAGACTTGGCTTTTCATATAAAAAAGGAACAGAAAACCCCGCTCGAATCGTTCCTTTGCAAGAAGGACATTTTTGCTGTTTTGCCGAGTGGATACGGCAAGAGTTTAATCTATCAGTTAGCTCTGCTGGTAGCTAAGCGTATGGGGCTTAGTGTGATTGGTCGTGGCGTTATCCAATTGCGTGCAGTGAGAGTTTCAAATGCATGCTTGGTGCCGCCCCTTAGGGATGGGCGATACCACTTATTTTGTTTTCGATACGATACCGATATTTTTAAGGCCAGCATCATCGATATCGATACCGATACGATACTTCTAAACTTAATTTTTTAATGATTACATTTATTAAATTAATAAGAGTAAAATATGTAATTATGCCCTTTTTTATAACCTTTTATACTTTATATTTGAAATGCATTTTAACATTTAATATGCAACTAATTAAATTGTATTTTCTACATGTGGTTAAAATATGTTTACTTTAGTGGTAACTACAAAACCTACAGTTGAAAATACTTGGTTTCATAAGGGGCTGCCAGTGACAGGCTGTTGCACACATAAAATACAACATTTTTATTCTGCCAGTGTATAATTTATATTAACATTACTACAAAACATGATCAATGAACTTTAAGTGTTAATTTAAAGAAATGTAATTGCACTTGTGAAATGCAAATTATGTAAGCTTCAGTTTCAGTTTGTTTATTGAGAAATAGCTCAAACATTTTTTTTATTTTCTGTCCTCTGATAAGCATTGTACAGGGCTGTCGTTCCCAAAAGCATCAATGATTTCTTATGATACTTTTAGGAAACACAGCCCTGTTTGAATGCACTGTCTAAAGGGAGTGAATGCTCTCTGTGATTGATTGGTTCTGTCTTGCATCATTTGCGTGCGTTCAGATAAGTAGGAAAAGTGTTCTATCGTGAACAGTTATTCTCTAACATAGGTTATGCATCCAATTCAATGCACATTGTACTCCTGGCTTTTTGTTAAATAAACAAAATCACTGGTAAATAAAACACACCTTAGTATCGATATTTTCAATTTGAGTATCGATACTTTCGATACTCGCATCAGTATCGATATATCGATACTTTAGGATCGATATGCACATCCCTACCGCCCCTCGAGTTAGGGTCTGGATTTTTTCCAGGCTACTCTCATCTTACAATCTCAGTGAAAATTGGAGGAATGCTACCAGTTAAATAGGATTTGTCATATAATTAAAGAAATTAGCACCAGGTGGCAGAATAACACCAATAACTTGGAGGTATCTGTAAATGTTCTCTAATTTTAATCAGAGTTGTGTTTCAGAATACAATTAATTCATGGAATATGCTGCCCGTCTATGCCTGTTAGGAAAACTTCAAATTGGACTAAGCAGTGACCTCGAAATTTATGGAATTATAGGTTTTTCTCTAATTTTGATCTCCACTGTATGTAATTTATGTAGTACAATAGTTTTGAGGTGTTAAAGGACTCTGGCTTTCTTTTATCAGTGGTGGTTTCTACTATAGCTCCTACTTTCGGTTATATTTAAAGGGGTAGTTCATCTTCTGAACACATATTAAGATATTTTTGATGAAATCCGAGAGCTCTCTGACCCTCCATAAACAGCAAAGGGTCCTTCCACATTCATGGTCCAGAAACGTTGTAAGGACACCTTTGAAATAGTCTGTTAAAATATTTAAATTTGTGTTCCAAAGATGAACAAAGGTCTTACGGGTTTGGAGCGACACGATGTCCTTACAGCGTTTCTGGACCTTGAATGTGGAAAGACCCTTGTTGTCTATAGAGTGTCAGAAAGCTTTTGGATTTCATCAAAAATACCTTAATTTGTGTTCTGAAGATGGTCTTACAGGTGAGTGATTAATCACAGAATTTTCATTTTTGAGTGAACTAATCCTTTAAATAGAACTGAAAGTAGGAGCTATAGTAATTAATCACCGAATTTTCATTTTTGGGTGAACTATTCCTTTCAGCATGAGTATATCATAGATACCTGGGGGTATGTTCTTTAGACTTGAGCTAGAAAGTAATTACCTAGTAACCACTTTTGACCCCATTGAAAAGTAAATACTCATGTTTTTTCAGAAATATAAAATTGCTTTTCTCTGTCGTTTTCACAGACCTGCAGGCCGATGACTCAGCTGGCAGAGAAGCTGTTGTCCACTCTGCCTTCCTGGCGGAAACTGAACGGGCCAAACCAGCTGATGTCATGGCAACAGTTTGTTGTGGATGTGCAAGAACAAATCAACCCTCTAGCCAGCGAAGAGGATTTGCGGGAACTGGCTTCACAACTTCACAGCATGGGAGAGGTGTGTGTGCGTGGGTGGGCGGCGCAGTGAATGTATGAGAGTGTGACGAGGAGCAGATGAATAAATATGTATGCGTGTTTGAATTATGGCTATATTGCTGTGGGTATAGTTGAAGTGTTTGAAGCAGTTGCACTGTATCATTAATTAAAATGATTATTTTCATACATTATGCTATACAATCGTACACGCCCCCGTTAATAACGCCACGTCCATTACTTCAAAACCACTCGAAGGATACAATGCAGAACATCTACAAACATGTTTTTCTGTGGATTCAAATGAGTCGGTGGGTGTCAGCGACTGAATAGGAGCCTTTGCAGTCTATTGCCCACCCACAACCATTACAACAACGGCTTCACCGATAGAGAGAGCAGGTGAATGAGTCATTCTCATCAATATTAGTCATTTGTGTTTGCAGCAGCAACACTTAAACACATTTTAGGGACTGTTTTGATGTTGATGGGCTGAAATGCCAAGCTGTGATTCAGCTTTATTAACATTTACTTACATAAGATACTCTGTTTAAGGGGCTTCAGCTCCCTTGTATTTAACCTCAGCTCTTTTGAAGTCTGTTATGTCATTTCTCTTTAAAGAATAGTTCACACAAAAATAACAATTCACTTCGGTCTATATGACTGACACTAGCAGTCAAAAGTTTTTGAACAGTAAGACTGTTTATGTTTTTTAAAGAAATCTCTTCTGCTCAAGCCTGCATTTATTTGATCCAAAATACAGCAAAAGCTTTGAAATAACTGCTTTCTATTTGAATATATTTTAAAATATTAAAAAATAAGTAATTTATTCCTGTGATCAAAGCTACATTTTAAGCATCATTACTCCTGTCTTGTCACATGATCCTGCAGAAATCATTGTAATATGCTGATTTGCTCAAGAAACATTTTATTAATATTATCAATATTTAAAACATTTATCTTTGATAAATATAAAGATCCAAAGATCAGCATTTTTCTGAAATACAAAGCTTTTGTGATATTATATACAATTCAAAAGCTTGGAGTCAGTAGATTTTTTTTTTTTAGTAAAGAAATTATAGAAAGTAATGCTTTTATTTAGCAAGGATGTGATAATAAAGACATTTATAATGTTACAAAAAATCTGTTTTAGATAAATGCTCTTCTTCTGAACTTTCTATTCATCAAAGAAACCTGAAAACATTTACTTAGCTATTTTTAACATAATAATAATAATAGTAATAATAATGTTTTTAAGAAGCTAATTAAAATGATTTCTGAAGGATCACGTGACTGGAATTATGATGCTAAAAATTCAGCATTGAAATCACAGGAATAAATTACATTTTAAAATATATTCAAATAGAAAACAGTTATTTTAAATAGTAAAAACATTTCAGAATTTCACTGTTTTTGCTGTACTTTGGATCAAATAAATGCAGGCTTGGTGAAATGAAACATTTTGAAGAATAAAAAAGTGCATGCGAATCTGGGTCTCCAAGCTCCGAAATGCCAAAAAGAAAAAAAAACAAAAAACAGTATAAATCATGTTTCATAAAAGATTTGCATACAATGTGTTTGCTGTATTCCAGGACTTCTGAATTCATGAAATAGCTCTAAATAATGAAATGACCCAAATTTAAGGCATTACAAGTGCGCCTACATATTATAACTGGTGATTTGCTGACATCTACTGATGATTCATCACATCTACAGTATTTGAGAAAAGATTGAGTTGAGCTCTGAAAGTGACAGTTAAATTTAGATTAACACATCTGCTGAACTGTGATGGAGCCCACCTAAATTTCTGTTCACACCAACATCGAACATGAACTTTCCGCCCAATTTTTGACATGCGATATGCCTATTCAGGCCAAAGAGTATAGAGATCTTGTTTGCACTATGGTCTTTATTACACAATACCAAATACAAAAGAAACTAGAGAACTGGTTCTTGATTCTTTCTCTGCTTTTCACTGGTGCTTTGCAAAATATTTCCACTATTTAGTTCCACCAAATCCATTTTTATGTAACAACAGTGGCTCTGGGGAAGTGACCAAAAGCATGAATACTATTGGTTGGCCAGTTTTCTTGTTCACATGATAGAAAAAAATGTAATGTGAATGTTCATGACGGTCTGAACAGATGCATTTTAAATATTTGTCTTGGTGTGGACAGGCCTTTAAACACGAAGCTTACCTATTTGCTTGCACTCAATCTTTTTTATTCCCTTCTTTCTTCTAGATAAACATCATGCAGAGTGAGACCGTCCAGGACGTTGTCCTGTTAGATCCTCGCTGGCTTTGCAGTAACGTACTCGGCAAGCTTCTCTCAATTGAAACCCCCAAAGCGATCCATCACTACCGTGGCCGCTACCGTGTGGAAGAACTGCAGAACCTTGTCTCCGAAGGAGACATCGATGAACTTCTCCAGGTGCTTGACGCCATGGACATATGTGCCCGCGACTTAGCCAACCCTGGAATGGTTGACATTCCCGCCCTCATTCGTACGGGTGGCTTACAGCACACTTGGACGGACGAGGAAGATGTTGAAGGCGAGGACACTTTGCTTTACGGTGGAGTGCGAGTTGTCCCTGCGGAGCACTTGGCGCCCTTCCCTTGCGGACTTTTCCATAAGTTTCAAGTGAACTTATGCAGGTGGAGCCGGCAGCAGAAGCCAGAGGTCGAAGCTGAGGATGTGAGGTTGTGGAGCGGCGGAGCTCGAGTTGGACTTGGAGGCGCTGAGGCACTGGTTTTGCTTGTGAACCACGGGCAGGGGGTGGAAGTACAGTTACGAGGACCTGATTCAGATCCCGGACGTTGCTATGCTTTATTGGACACATTGTGCGGCATGGCGGAGGGGCTGTTAGCTGCTACGTTACCCGGTTTGCTCACCGCCAGGCATTATCTCAGCCCTCAGCAGCTGCGGGAACACCACGGGCCTGTCATGCTCTACCAACCGAGGGACTTCTTCCGCGCTCAGGCACGAGGCGAAAACGCGCTCTCGAACACAATGGGTGGATATCGTGAGAGCTTTGTCAGTATCGTAGCATTAGGTTGCATCCAAGTCTACAAACAAGGTAGTCTTGGTGGGGAAGTGCCCGTGGCGGAAGTCAGTCACCTGGCTCGACGCAAGCTCTGCCGCTTGCTAGACCCACCTGATGCTCTTGGAAAGGACTGGTGCCTGCTTGCCATGAACTTGGGCCTTAGTGAGCTCGCTGCTAAATACAGTTCCGGCACCAACGGGACTCCTCCCGCAGACCCTCTTTCCCTTCCCAGTCCCACAGCCACGCTCCTCCAAGAGTGGAGCCAACGACCCGATTCAAGCATAGGCGTTTTGCTCGCTAAGTTGCGAGAACTTGGCCGCCGGGACGCGGCGGATTTCCTGCTTAGAGCTGCGCCCGTGTTCCGGGTCAACTTGGAGATTCTAGGCACCCCGCCGGAGCCCTACAGCCCGGTGTGTAATGGAGGTGGCACATCCTACAACTCCATCAGTTCTGTGATCTCTCGTTAGGACGTCACTTGTGTCCATAGAGAAACGTGCAATTAAAGGGCTAGTTCAGCCCAAAATAAATATTAGCTCATTATTTACTCACCCCAAAGCCATCCTAGGCGTATATGACTTCCTTCTTTCAAACAAATCCAGTTGAAGTTATATTAAAAAATGGCACCTTCAAGCTTTTTCATAGCAATCTTCAACAGGTCAAAACAAGTCCAATAAAGTGCATCCATCCATAATAAAAAGTGCCTCACGGAATAAAATAAATAGAGGCCTCCTGTAGCGAATCATTGTGTTTTTGTGAGAAAAATATCCATATTCAAAACATAAATCACTTGCACTCACTGTTGTACACAGAAACCGTTCTTGCGCATGTGCCTGTGAGTCACGTGAAAACCACTGTTTATTTACAGAAGCAAATAAAGCAAAGTTTTCTTATTTTAGAAAGGGAAAACCAGTCTCTTGTTGGCTTATATTGAAATCCTCCAACATTCTTCTTTACAAATCATCGTTTTGTACTAATTCATGAACATTGTTTTGTTTTGATCTCTTGTGCCCGCGTTCGTCACTTCTGAATGCCGCATGCGCAACACCAACGTCCTACGTCCTGCTTCTGTGTACAAAAGTGATTATTATGTTTTAAAAGTGGATTTTTTTTTTTTTTACAAAAACGCATTAATTCACTACAGGTGAATCAGGTGACCTTTATTCACCTCCCGGAGCATTTTTTATTATGGATGGATGCACTTCTTTTTACCTGTCGAAGAGAAACACATATCTATTGCCATGATAAAGCCTAAAAAAGCCAGCACATTTTTAATATAACGTTAACTCCGATTGAATTCATCTGAAAGAAGGAAGTTACATACACATAGGATGGCTTGAGGGTGAGTAAATAATGGGCTAATTTTCATTTTTGGGTGAATTAGCCCTTTAACCGGTGGAGCGGTGTTAAATCTCAAGCTCTCTGGTTTCCTGAGACTGAAGTATTTGAATCAGATACTCTGCTCGTGTCCATTTTGTTGCCCTTTCGCAATCGCAAATTCTGAATGTTCGTTCCTGGTGTCTTTGAAAAGGTGCCTGCTTTTGTTTCCTGCGAATCTTTTAGTGACTGTCTCACATTCCCAAGATGAAACTGCAGACGGCCTTTTTTAAAATGTCCTTACTGAATGAAAACGTTGCAGTTTGCAATGACTTTTATATATTCCGACAGCTTACTCTAAATTTGATGATCGAATGATAGATCACTAAGTGCTTGGCAGCATTATTTAATAAATGACTCAAGCTATTGAGTGCCTTGAAGATGGTAAGCTGTTGACAAAGAGCCATCATTATAGATTTGAAATTGGATGTGGACCTCTGCAAGTTTTTCGGTGTTTACCTGTCTTTTAACGAACATATCTATTACGCAACAGTCGATTTACTGTTCAAAATTGGGTAATTTGCATTTACTACCTGAATCCTTGTTGCTATTAAAATGCATTTTTCAGCCTGGATTTTATTCGAACGACGAAGCACAAAATCAAAATACATGGTGAATTGTTTTTAAGTCTAGGTTTCTAAAATCCCTCACATTTGTCTTATTCACACTTACAGCCTACTTGTCACGTTCACTTTTGTGAAATATTACGGTTCTGACTACCTGTCAATTGGGAATGATGAAATATTCCAGGCACTTACATGACAAGTAAGATTTCGTTTTTCTTTATACGAATTCTGTCTGCTGCAGTGTCTTGAAAAGCATGATCTTTGTTACAACTGTTCAGCTGTTCTTCAATATATTCTGTTTCGCACATTTACACTGTTGTTGAGTGTTTAAGAC
The DNA here is from genome assembly GCF_049309525.1 of Garra rufa. NCBI lineage: Eukaryota > Metazoa > Chordata > Actinopteri > Cypriniformes > Cyprinidae > Garra > Garra rufa. Next base: position 13,760,580 of record NC_133365.1, read on the forward strand.
ATTTATTTTGAACACGTAGTCATGTGTATTCTTTACACTGGAATCATAAAATGCTATTATAAGGGACTTCAATTGGACAAAAGTTGCATTCAAATCTATAGGAATATCTGTTTTGAATGAAGTGACAACTTGAAAACTGTAGATGGCAGCAAAGACTTTGTTACATCTAACACATGCTATAACTCTATTGCTCTCCTTTGTATGAGGCAGTTGCAGTTTCTTCATCTTTTTGAATAATCCAGAGAACTGTTCCATGTTATATTTTGGGACAGGTCTATCCTCCAAGCTTTCGTCATTTCCCTTGCAGGCTTCAAATCACACACTTTTCTAAAAGGGAATTGGGCGTATTGTGTTCTCTCATTCCAAAAGGCACATTTTTATATTGTGATTAAGTCTATGTATTATGGAGCGCTTTCTCTGTTTAGCTGTGGTCAAGGTTCATGACTTCCCCTCTTTTAAGACTTTAACGGGGTACATCAGAGGGGAATTTGTTTATCCTGGTGTATTTAAGACTTGTACAGTCATCTCTTTGCACAAGACCTTCACATTATTGCTCTATTTATATTATGTTCGCATGTCTCTGAATGCCATGTCCTTAATACTTCCTTAAACTTTACAGTGTACTACATTTTTTTTTTTATAATAAATTGTTTACTCAATAATTCTCTCCATGTTCTTTTTGGGAAAAAAAAGTGCATTTCCCAAGCTCAATGTTGTTGCAGACATTACAGTTAGAAACATTCATAAACGCACACGCAAACGACAAAAAATTCTGGGAAGTGAGCTGAAAAATAGGTTTTAAATTGAGATTTGAAGGAAGAGATGTCACAGAGATTACGATTACATAAGGATACATGAAAATGACAGATTCCTTGGTCTAAATTATTTAATTTGTCAATAAACCTGTCCCAATAGCAGCCTACACTACCAGTCAAATTTTTATTTTTTTTAAGAAGTCTCTTCTGCTCAACAAGCCTGCATTTATTTGATCCAAAGTACAGCAAAAGGAGTAAAATATTACATCTTAATTTTTTTTACTATTTAAAATAACTGATTTCTATTAATTTTTAGCATTTTTAGCTTCAGAAATCATTCTAATTTTGATTTACTGTTCAAGACTTTTTATATATATATATTTAAAACAGTCCAGTAATTTTTTTTTTCAGGATTCTTTGATGAATAGAAAGATCCAAAGTTCAGCATTTTTTTTTAAATAAAAGGCTTTTGTAATATTATACACTATAAAATTACAAAACTATAAAAATACAAAAGCTTTAAGTCAGTATAATATTTTATATAATGTTTAGAAATTATAGAAATTAGTACTTTTTAGCAAGGATGCTTTCACCAAATTCACCAAAAGTGATGATAAGGACAAATAATGTTACAAAAGATTTCTATTTCAGATAAATGCTGTTCTTCTGAACTTTCTATTCATCAAAGAAACCTGCTGTTTTCAACATAATGTTTTTTGATCAGAAAATCTGAATATTAGAATAGTTTCTGAAGGATCATGTGACACTGAAGACTGGAGTAATGATGCTAAAAATTCGGCTTTGAAATCACGGCAATAAATTACATTTTAAAATTTATTGAGTTATTTTAAACAGTACAAATATTTCAAAATTGTACTGTTTTTGATGTACTTGAGATCAAATAAATGCAGGCTCGGTGAGCAGAAGAGACTACTTAAAAAAATAATAATAATACAAATCTAACTGTTCAAAATGTATTTTAACGTTTTCTCAAATACTTCAAAGTGCCCTCCAGTGAATTCTGAGGAAAAAGGCTTCCGCATGTATACTTCAATTCAGCCGAGCCTGCTAAAAATGAGTTGAAAATGACAATGATGACATTGCTGCGGATGAATAATTAGTCATGTGCTGTTTTTTTTTTTTGTTTTTTTTGAGGCGTCAGGATGTGTCATGACTGGGCTTGCATTATTCAGCAAACGGAATTGCCGCACCTTTATTACAACATGACATATATATGTTTCTGAGGTGGTTTACTTTACTTTTACCAGTTACCAGTAGAAACCCATTACAGAAGTCCCATTATAACCAGAAAAACCATTACAATTTTTGTGATGTTGTCTATAGTTTTTTTCAGCAGGGAACTATTTAGATACAATGTAATACTCAATACACAGTCATGAGTGATCGCGTATATGTTGCTCACGCTTGATCAACTGTAGCCTAATTCTTTTAACTGCTCCTTTTTGATCATTGCTGGAAGCATTGGGCTGATAGGCTTAAGTGATAACTGAGCAATCTTCCCATCTATAGCTACTGTGTTGTTCTTGTGACAGACGAGGCCGTTAATCAGTCTGTTTTCCCCTTTGTTGGTATGTGGATTCAACAGCTCTAATTCTGGCCTGCCACAAATCTCAACAGTAAACGTAAACAATGTTGCATGTTTATGTTGCAACACAGTCAAGTTATAGGACTAGATAACCTGCACTGACGTCCTCATATAGACATAATGATAATAAATTCAATATGTGACCCTGGAACACAAAACCAGTTTTAAGTAACACGGACATATTCGTAGTAATAGCCAATAATACATTGTATGGGTCAAAATTTTAGATTTTATGGCACAAATCATTAGGATATTAAGATATTTTGTACATTTCCTACCATAAATATATGCATTGCTAAGAACTTCACTTAGACAACTTTCAAGGTATTTTTTTTGCACCCTTTAGATTTCAGATTTTCAAATAGCTGTCTCTCGGCCAAATATTGTCATATCCTAACAAACCATACATCAATGGAAAGCTTATTTGTTCCGAAAATTTACACTCATTTCTGGTTTTGTAGTCCATGGTCACATATACACTGTTTTTGGTGTTCTGTTGATGTGTGACAAGAGTCAAGCAAGTTGACTGCATTCATATCCTTTATTAGTGTTCCCATGAGATTACATATTAAAATGGAGACCCATGTGTTTTATAATCTTGTGATTTATCTTAATCTTTAACAAATCAGTTGTTAAATTAATTCGCAAAGCATTGACAGACATTTGACAAAGCAATATTTCTAGTTGTGGGAAGAGCTTGTTTTGAACACTGAGAAGGCATAAGCACTAACTGGCTGGTTCACAATAGATATAATAACTGAAATGCTTATTATTTCCGCATGACAATGCTGGGAATTAATTAAATATGTAAGAAAAACATATCGTTGCAAAGAAACCCGCTCAATGTAAAACAAGCAGTAAACAATAACTCCTATACAGTATTGGCTGTTAACCTGTGCCTTAAATATAATTAATTATATACATGTATGAACTTGAATGCAACATTTCTATGTTGATTAGGCTGGTTTTTTTTGTTTTTGTTTTTCTCTATGAGTAAAACCATCTGTCGGACGGGAAGCCATCACGTGCTGGTAGGTCACATGCTCTGACGCTTTCATCAAGGGGCGGGATCGACAGATCTATAGAATCTCGACCAATCAGAAATTGAGGAATTTGCCCTCAGATGCGGTATAAACTTGTGGCCCCTAAGCGCTACAGAATATTTTCTTCTGGATTCAGGACTGTGGGTGAGTCAGGAGTTTTTAAAGCTTTCTGGAATCTTGAGTTGTTTTCATATTTCTTTGTTTTTTTTTTAAGAAACCGTCGATGTAGCCTCTTAAATGTCATTTTGTAAACGCGTCCTTGTTAAGTTTAAGATTTTTAGCTTGATACAGAACAAATGTACGTTAGTTAGCTTGTTAGGTCGCTGTTTTGCTGAGCCTTTACACAATAACGTTACATTCTTATGAACTGACTGTAGCATGGTTTTACCATCGTTCAAAACATCGGTAAAGCGTAACGCTTTTTAAAATCCATTCACTAAAATAGCTCCACTTGTTTCTTTTTCGATTTCCGTGGCCTGGTTTCGGTCTTTGTTTTCTTTTCCTGGGAAATTGTGGGCTGCAACCACCCAGATCCCGTGACTGCTGCGAAGGAACATCGTATTCTCTTCTGTGTCCAGACCGTGTCTGTCCAGAGGCCCGTGTAAACAAATACATTTTTAGAAAACTTGACGCTACAGACAATGATATAGATTCGTTTCTGTTCGGTTTTGTAGGTCAGCGTCTGTTTTTAAGGAATGATTCATGAATAATGCGTCCTCTCCCTTTAGATTACTCACTGGTTTTTATAACTATCCATAACAAAGCTATTAACTACAGCTGGTTCTGCACACGGTGTAAACAAATATGTCGGAGCAGTAATCTGATCTCAAGACACTGTGGAAATATAGGCCAGTTCGTTTAAATATACATATGTTTAATTATACAACAGTGAAGTGACTGAAAAGGAATATGTGACTTTTAGCAGTGTGACCGAATTTACCTCAAACCATTTTAAATACGTTTACGCGGTGTTTAGGAACTTTTTAATTAATATAGAACACATGGAAGTCTGTTTCCAGTGTAAAAAAAAAAGAAAAAAGGGGGTTGGTAAATCATAAATAGGACATGAGAAGTCGTAATTATAACTTACTAAATAATAATGAGATTAAAAACTCATCATTGTGAGATACTGAGTCATGATTATGACTTGTGACTCAACTATAATTTACATTTTTTTTTACATACCAGAAATAGGCTTCCACCTATAAGATGTATACATTTCCTTATACATGTTTTAATCTAATATCTTTACGTGGCTTAAAGGTTCATAGTCACTGTTGCAACATGTCTGACCTGTTGTTGTTTTTCCCCCCACAGTGTTTTCATCATGAGGGTGTATTTGGCAGCGTTCACTTTGTGCCTCAGTGCAGTATTTGCTGCTCCAATTTTGGACCAGCAGTTAGATGAGCATTGGGAGCAGTGGAAGAACTGGCACAGTAAAAAATACCATGAAGTAAGTTGTTATAAAGGTTCATTCTGACTAAACAAGAAAAAACGGAGCAAGAAGTGGAACTCAAGTGTTATCTCTTTGAACACAGAAGGAGGAGGGGTGGAGGCGAATGATCTGGGAGAAAAACTTGAAAAAGATCGAACTGCACAATCTTGATCACTCCATGGGCAAACACACGTACAGACTCGGAATGAACCACTTTGGTGATATGGTAAGACTGAAAAGCTTTATTTAAGGTGTTCGCGTATTGATTTTTGAAATTCCTTCAGCATTCATCAAACTATTCTGTGTTTACAGACTCATGAGGAGTTCAGGCAGGTAATGAATGGCTACAAACACAAAAAGGAGAGACGATTCAGAGGATCTTTCTTCATGGAGCCCAACTACCTGGAGGTCCCAAACAAGTTGGACTGGAGGGAAAAGGGATACGTGACTCCCGTGAAAGATCAGGTGAGATAGCTGGCATACATTTTTTTTTTTTTTTGAATATGCCTTTCTATAGCTTAGTTAGTAAAGCACGGAACTAGTGATGTCAAGATTATGGGTTTGATTTCCAGGGCAAGCAAGGACGGACATATGTACACTGAATTCAGTGAAAGTCACTTTGGATAAATGTATATGTAGGGGGAAAAAAGTCTGACCACATTTGAAATGTATATGTGAAAGGCCATAGGAAACAATGTTATAAATGAACCATATTGTGCACAACAATTTTTTTTTTTTTTTAATTTAAGAATTAAATTTCAGGGTTACATAAGTTTGATTAGTGATCAAATAAAAACAATAAAATATAAAAAAAAATATATAATTTTTTTTTGGACAAAAATCATTAGGATATTAAGTGAAGGTCATGTTCCCTGAAAATATTTAGTAAATGTCCAACTGTAAATATATCAAAACTTAATTTTTGATTAGTAATATGCATTACTACGAACTTCATTTGGACAACTTTAAAGGCGATTTTCTCAATATTTAGATTTTAATTTTTTTGCAGATTCCAGAACAAACCATACATCAATGGAAAGCTGATTTATTTAGCTCTCAATTAAAAAAAAATACCCCAATGACTGGTTTTGTGGTCCAGGCTCACATTTATGCCCATTTACTAGTAAAATGTATATTTGTATTAAAATGGCATTAAACTTTTTGAACTTTTCCAGGTCTAGAAATCACACATTTAAAATTAGGCTACTTCATATATCCAGGTTTTAGGTTTCTATCTTAATATGATGCGTGTTCATCTTATTTAAATTTTTTTGAAGTAATCTTGAAGCCCAGTGGTTGAGAACATCTTGTCTAAACAGTTAATTTGTGATATTTCCAGGGTGAGTGCGGTTCTTGCTGGGCTTTTAGCACTACTGGAGCCATGGAGGGTCAGATGTTCAGAAAGACTGGAAAACTGGTATCTCTGAGTGAGCAGAACCTTGTGGATTGCTCCCGTCCTGAAGGCAACGAGGGTTGCAATGGAGGTCTTATGGACCAGGCCTTCCAGTACATCAAGGACCAGAACGGTCTGGACTCAGAGGAGTCCTACCCCTATTTGGGAACTGTAAGTTACATACCAATGTATTCCTATGAAATTATACTGAATAATTTTTATGAAGGATCACCTTAACATGCTTCTAATTTTCATTTTCAGGATGATCAGCCCTGCCATTTTGATCCCAAAAACAGCGCTGCTAACGACACCGGATTTGTTGACATTCCCAGTGGAAAGGAACGCGCACTGATGAAAGCTATCGCCGCTGTTGGACCGGTGTCTGTGGCTATTGACGCCGGACACGAGTCTTTCCAGTTCTACCAGTCAGGTGTGTATATTTGTCACTATTAGTTGTTAACCCAGCCAAATGACTCGGTGATGAGAATTTAGTTAAGGAGATGGCCAGTGATGTGCACTAATGGATGTGTATTTCTTGTTAGGCATCTACTTTGAAAAGGAGTGCAGCAGCGAGGAACTCGATCATGGCGTTCTTGCCGTTGGTTATGGTTTTGATGGTGAGGATGTTGATGGAAAGAAGTACTGGATTGTCAAGAACAGGTAAGATGAGTATTTATACTCTAAAACTTTGAATGGACAACTTTTAAAGCCAGCCTTTTAACCTCTAATGTAATTTTTCTGTATTCTAGCTGGAGTGAGAATTGGGGTGATAAAGGATACATCTACATGGCCAAGGATAGACACAACCACTGTGGTATTGCTACAGCAGCTAGCTACCCTCTCGTCTAAAGAAGATACCTCCAGTATCAAGACCAGAAGGTCACATTAGTGTCTCAGTGCTTCACTGAAAGCCACTAATGTAGTGAATAAAGAGTCACCTGACACAAGTGACTGTGTCTCACAGCCTGAAGGAGACTGTGAGAAGGAAACCTCAAGCTCTAGGTATTGTGTGACACTGTTTTAGGGAATTTATGCAATTGTTTTTAGTCATTTTAATGCTGGTGATTTTAGTTGATTTATGCCTCAATGTAAATACATGTTCTTCAGTGTCTAAATGTACAAATGTTTTTTTTTTATTTCTACATTCTGTATGATCAATTAAACTTTTAAAAATGTACCTGCTTTGTTTTTGGCTTGGATTTATGTTCATATGTTATTCGTTTTATATCTAGCTTTATTATTAACACACTACTGTTCAAATGTTTGGATTTAGTATGTGTTTTTTTTTTTTTTTTTTTTTTTTTCATCAAAGCTACATTCAAAGGATCAAAAGTGATAGTAAAACATTACAAAAGGTTTCTATTTTATAGAAAAGTTCAAAAGAATATATTTTATATATCAAAGTAATCTTGCATAGCCAGACTTTCAGACTGCTTTGAATGGCTGGCCATATAACTGACAGGTAAAGCAGCTAATCATGTTTCGTTTTGTGGAAAATATTGAGAAGAATAACAATGCGCAGTAAACTGTAAAACTGTTTTTTGCACTTCTGCCGTATTGGAGATACTCAGATGTAAACAACAGCATAGATTGCACAGTTAATGTACTACTGAATTTGTTGTTCTGCTAATTTATGCTGTCTAAACCATGTGGAAGCTGCTGAATCATATAGAGAAGGACTGACTAAGCAGGAAATGGTGCAATACTTTGATAAACTAAAGTTAATAGGTGATATACATACAAGAAGTATTAGTTAAGACATTAGCCTAATCTGACTGGAAATGTTAAGAACAAGCACAAATGTTTTCAAGATTCTTTCCCTGGAAGTCCTGGTTCTGTTTGGCCAAGCACAAAGGCCTTTTGTTCCTCAGACAATTTTTTGCACTCTTCTCTCTAGTCTATAGTTCTCCAAATGTTTTTACCAGTCCGACTGATTAGCCCAAAACATAATAATTGACCAGTTTCACCAGCAATAATCAGCAAAATATGCAAGTTTTGTTCAGTTCAGTGTCATGGTTTACCTTCAGTGCCGCCAATATGACCGATTAATGACGCGTCATGAAAACACTTTAACAGACCTGTGTGTAAACCTCTTGAATGTAGTTGATCCCGATAAGCACTAATCGTCACAGCTGTAAACATGACAGCTTTCTTCTTTCGTGAGGGGGTTTGGCATCAGGGCATTTTTGTTTCCAGGCCAAAGTTTAAAAAAAGCGACTCAAATATCTCCTGACAATCCTGTATAATTCAGCCAGTTCGATGACTTTAAAACTCTTGAAGCATTTCCGCTTTTCTGTGCTTATCAAAGACTTTATAGGCCGTATTAGACCTTCAGCCAAAGGTCTGTGCACATGATGGGACGTTCTAAAACGCTTAACGTGAAAAACGCTTAACGTGGCTTAACGTACGTAAAAAACGACCAGGAAACCCTAAATTTGTGTCAAACCTTACTTGGAACAAACACTAACTACTATCAAAAGAACGAGTCCTTATTCCACAGATAAAGTGAAGAATATCACGTTAAGCGTTTTCTCCCCCATAGAAGCCCATTATAAGGAAACAGCTTAACGTGGTTTAACTTACCTCAACAGCGACCAGGGAAGACCAAACTTCTGTCAAATTTTACTTATAATAAATACTTTATGCTGTCAAAAGAACGAGCTCTTAATATTCAGCATATAAAGTAATCGCCCCCCATAGAAGTCCATTTAAGAAACGCTTTAATGTGGCTTAATGGAGCTGAACAACGACCGGCAAAAAACAAATTTTGGTCAAAAGTTACATATAATAAACACTTGCTGCTGTCAAAATACGAGATCTCATTCAGCATAAAAAGAGAATATATCACGTTAAGCGTCCCCCATAGATAAATAACTTAACGTGGTTTAACGTATCTTAAAACCAAATTTCTGATGTTACATAATACTTGCAGTGTCAGTGTTTATTATATGTAACGTTTGACCAAAATTCGTTCAGCTCCATTAAGCCACATTAAAGCCTTTTTTTTTAATGGACTTCCCTGGGGGGCGATTACTTTATATGCTGAATATTAAGAGCTCGTTCTTTTGACAGCAGAAAGTATTTATTATAAGTAAAAGTTGACAGAAGTTTGGTCTTCCCTGGTCGCTGTTGAGGTAAGTTAAACCACGTTAAGCTGTTTCATTATAATGGGCTTCTATGGTGGAGAAAACGCTTAACGTGATATTCTTCACTTTATCTGTGGAATAAGGACTCGTTCTTTTGATAGTAGTTAGTGTTTGTTCCAAGTAAGGTTTGACACAAATTTAGGGTTTCCTGGTCGTTTTTTACGTACGTTAAGCCACGTTAAGCGTTTTTCACGTTAAGCGTTTTAGAACGTCCCCACATGATGTCTGACACCTACACGCGACGCGACAAGTGTCAACACCAGACGCGACGCGACAGAATCGATCAAATGTCAGTCAATATCAGCCAATCAGTAACGCGTGTGGGCGAGTTCTCCCCGGAAGCACACTGCACTGGCAACGAAATGGAAGTTTATAAGTTAATTCATAGCCTAAATATTAAAAATTTTAACAGTATTAAATGTACATACTGAGTGACTACCGTCACTGTAACGTTAATACTTATTGGTTCGCACTGAGTTCACAGTTTCAATGTAACGTTATAGCTTTGTTTTCATGTATTGTCAAGATCTGAGGTAAAGTAAACTATCTGTCGTTGCTTTCGGTATGACTATAAATGTCCCACAAAATAATATTAAAACTCACATTAGACACATTTAACTTTGAATAAAGCGTATAATTAGTACCTGAGGTTATCACATTATTTTTAATGTTGTTTCTGCCGCGACGTCGCGGAAATACAGTAAAAAGCGTAACGTAATAGATGGAAATTTCGCGCGTCGCGTGTAGTTAACTTAGGACCAACTTAATATCCAGAAAAATTACCAGTTTCCACAAAAATATTAAATGTTAAAAAAAATATTCTCAACATTACCAATAAAACGATTTTTTGAGCACCAAACCATTACATTACAATGATTTTTGAAGAATCAGACAAGACTAAAAAGTAAAGGTTGCTTAAATTCGGCTTTGCTATCACAAGAAGAAATACAATTTTAAAATATAACAAAACATAAAAAAACTTTTTAAGATAATGTTTCACCATATTACTGTTCATACTGTATTTTTTATTAAATAAATGCAGCCTTGCAACTTCTTTAAAAACATTTTCAAAAGCTATCCAACCTTTTGAACTATATCTCATATATTTATATTTATTCCATTTATTCCTGTCATCCACCAAGACGTTTTGTTGACTGAGATGAGCAAACAGAAATCAAAACCAGGCCTACTTAAACAGGAAGTTGTCTGGTTATGACTTGGTTCTGTATTTACAGTACTGCTTTCAAAAACTTTACCCTAAGCAGCATATCTAGGATCAGTATGAGTGTTTAAAATAAAAAAAAGTTTTCTGGAAGTGCCACAAAAGTTCTGTTTTTCCTTCTCTATGCCTGTTGTAACCCAGTGAGGTGAAAATTAACACGGAGGGCTGTTCTTTTGCTCTAGCAATACTACGTGTCCTATTTGTTTATCTCTTGGCACATTGCCATTACATAGGCCGTCATCATGACCAGCAAACTAAGACTTGCGGAGTGGAGATTATTTGGCTCTTGTACTAGTAGGGAGGGGTCTGTTAGAACAAGCGGGTGTAAACGCTTTACCAACTACCAAACAACACACTGCTGAAGGTACAGTATGTTCATGTGAGTGAAGTGAGGAAGAAATAGATTACGAAAGGGGTTGAAAAGCAATTCTGCACTAAAAAAAGACCTTGAGCGAATGATTTGTGAAATAAGGAAAGAAATTGATTTAAATACTGGAAATTTAATGTGATTCAGTTTACAAAAGCATTGCTTCTACTACTTAAAAAAAAAACTACTGTGGTGTTTTGTATCTCAATGTCATGAATCGCAACTGAAATCTCTACTTTTTATGTTTCTTGACAAAGGACAAGTATTCCTCCACATCGTCTGCGGATCCCACCACAAAGGGCATCCTCTGGTGCAGTGACTCGGGAATAACATCCAGGACACGCTGGGTGCCTGTAGTGGCGACGCCTCCGGCCTGCTCGATCAGGAAGGCTATGGGGTTACACTCGTACAGCAGCCTTAGCTGGAGAGAAAGGACCATGTGAGAAGCTTAGAAGTTACATAATGCTGATTTTCTCAGTTCAAGTTATTTTTCAAAGGGTCTACTTTATTCTAAACCAGGAGTTTTCTAAACCAAAGTTTTACCATTGAGTTTGCAAGCAATTGTTTTATCCTTATCTGGCATTTGTTGAAAACCAGCATGAACTGCAGATATAATATCTGGCTGAATGCTTTCATGCTACCGTGTGGATTTGTTCCAGTCTAGGCTCACGTTATGTGTTTAGTAACTGCCCATTGTCAGTTATGAAATGGCTCTTGGTTGTGAAATGAGTGGTTATCTGTTATCAGAATATGACCTGCCTGAGCCTGCTCTATACCATAAAGTATCTACAGTATAAAACCCAGCAGACGCTTATGGTAGTGGCCTAGTCTGCTGCAGCAGCATTGTTACTATTAACTAAAGCCTAAACTTAATTTGTAACATAAATAAACCTGAAATCAAATAAATTATAAAAATTCAATTTACAAAACTAACCAAAATAACAAAAATAAAAAGATGAATTGACCCTTTGCCAGTAGCTTGATTGACAGGCGATTTGAACAGTCATAACGCCGAATCTGCTATTTTGTCCGACAAACAAACCAGACAGGAGTGGATTAACGTTGTTGGACTTGAACCTGAATAATGGTGTGTGTTTATGTTTTTCTGTGGTTAAAACAAGATACCTTCTTATGTTAATTCATGTTTATTTCATTTTATAACTAGAGGACGAGAAGAGAACTGAGGCGCTACAGCGATCTGTCATGACACATTAAAGGGCCACAAAAAGGTATTTATTGTTTCAGTTTCTTAAACAAATTATACAATTAAGCTGACACCTAAAGTACTTGAATTAAAACTGAATTTATAAAATAAATGTCAATATATGAATAAATGCTATAATAGTATACAGTTGAAGTTTAGATACACCTTGCAGAATTCTCAAAACGTTAATTATTTTACTTTACCAAAATAAGAGGGTTTACATATAGTCCACAAGAGAAAATAATAGTTGAATTTATAAAAATGACCCAGTTCAAAATTTTGCATAAACTTGATTCTTAATAGGATACTGTGTTTTCACATGAATAATCCACAGCTGTTTTTTGGTTTAGTGATAGTTGTTTGTGAGTTCCTTGTTTTTCATGAACAGTTAAACTGCCCACTATTCTTCAGAAAAATCCTTCAGGTGATACAAATTCTTTTGTTTTTCAGCATTTTTGTGTATTTGAACCCTTTCCAACAATGACTGTATTATTTTGAGATGTCATCTTTTCACACTGAGGACAACTGAGGGACTCATATGCAACTATTACAGAAGGTTCAAATGCTGGCAGAGCCAGCAGTGTAAATATTTGAATAGGTTAAAGATGTACATTTTTCTTATTTTGCCTAAATATCATATTTTTTTATTTAGTACTGCCTCTCAGAAGCTGCAAAGTAGATTCTTCCAAGAAGACAAAAGTTACATTTACCTTACCTTACATTTATTAAATTCAAAAAGTTCTCACCCCTTGGCTCTTAATGCATCGTTTTTCCTTTTGGAGCATTAGTAAGTGTTTGAACTTTCTGTAATAGTTGCATGTGAGTCTAGGGTTACCACTTTTAATACCCAAAAATAAGGGACGCATTCGGGGGGTCATCTAAAAAATGCTGCAGTAATATGGGACGTCCTGAATACGAACTGATCATTGTTTTTTTCTACTTTTTAGAAATGGGGTCTATATATCCCGTTAAAATGTAATAATGTCCCATATCTCAAAAATGCTGCAGTAAAAAGGTTTCATATGAGTTTTGCATATAATATGGCCGTCCTGAATAAGAACTGATCATTGTTTTTTTTTCTACTTATTAGACTCTAAAGTCTAATAATGTCCCATTTCTCAGAAAAGAACCGAAAATTACACCAATAAATAAAACGGATATTAAAGCTGAAATGCAAATAAATAAGTAAGTAAAAATTCACGAGCACTTTGTAGTATTATCTCTCAGTCCTGGGTCCTCAGTCTAAATGAAAAGCGCTCTGCAAGCACGTTCTCTCTGTGTTGTTTCTGAAACTACCGTAATCACTGTAATATGCGCGCACACTTATAATCAATCGCGGCTGGCTTGACCGTGTTTTTCTGAACCGCGGCTGGCTTTACCGCATTGATTAACCGCATGAGACGCTGCTTTAGAAAAAATTATAAAAAATACGGGACAAAACCCGTCCCGTATTGATTCAAAACGGGACGCGCAATTTCATTCTCAAATACGGGACGATTCCGTATTTTAAGGGACGGGTGGCAACCCTATGTGAGTCCCTTGGTTGTCCTTAATGTGAAAAGATGGATCTCAAAATCATACAGTCACTTTTGGAAAATACACAAAAATTCTAAAAAACCAAAGAATTTGTGGGACCTTAGGGTTTTTCTGAAGAACAGTGGGCAGTTTCTGGAGATCTGCCATCCTACAAAGTTCAGCTCTAACCCTGATCAAACAGCTAATTAATCTCTTAGGTAGCACTTGATAATTACAAACAGCTGTGTTGGAAATAAAGTCTGCAGGTAGGTAGATCTTCAGGAACAGAGTTGGGCACCGCTGGTTTAACTGTTCAGGATAAACAAGGGATTCATGAACAACTATTACTAAACCAGCAATAACACATAAAAACACAGCTGTGGATCATTCAGGTAACAACACAGTTTTAAGAATCAAGCGTGTGTAAACTTTTGACCGAGGTCATTTTTATAAATTCAATTATTTTCTCTTGTGGACCAAATGTAAATGTCTTTTATGTTAAATATCTTATTCAGGTCGGTACTAAATAAAAACAACATGCGTTTTGTATGCTCCCCCTTATTTTGGTAACAGAATGTTAATTTTACAGATTTTGCAAGGTGTGTAAACTTTTGACTTTAACTGTAAATAATACTAAAATAACACTAGTCAGCTGAACACAATAAGATTACTCTGACAGCATAAGCTGCATGAAACACTTACTGTAACATATTTTGATAACAGTTTATCTTTCATCATATTCAATATCCTGTTTCATTATGTCACCGTCACCAGATGTGCTTTTTTATGACCGGTGTCCACCGTTTGTCCTGAATATCTTAAAACACGTGAGCTAAAAATGATCATGTCATAAAACCTTAGCCGACTCACCTTTCCTTTTGGATTCTTCTCATTGGCTGGGTACATGAATATGCCACCGTATGCAATGGTACGGTGTATATCAGACACCATCGACCCAACATACCTGGCACCATACGGGGCACTGCCGTCCTGTGAGACAATCACATTTTATCAAATGTAATATCAGGATTCATACTTTCTTCATACATTTGAGTTTGAACGAGATACTTTGTGTATGCATGATCTTTCTAGGCTTGGATCTCTGAATCCAAAAAACTCAAAATAATTTCTACTTGAATGACAAAAAAAAAAAAAAAAAAAAACTGTCGGGAGCACAGGTCATAAGTGCTTCAATAAAAGAGGACAGAAAAACAGGAAGTAGTGTTAGACATTCTAGGAAACAGAAACCCAGCTGGACTGCTAAAATCACGCACATCTGTCATCTAATATAATGCCTTTTCCTTTAGAAAGATGTGAGCAGTAAAAACGAAAAAAGGAACTACATAAAGTTGTAATGTTTGGCTTTAAATTTAATTTTAGCCACCAACCCTACCTCAGGCAATGACAGACACAATATGCAAACAAATCATTGCGTCATGAGGTCAGAGATAGCATGTTTCTGACAACACTTCTACAAAAACAACATATCATCCCACATAAAACATGACTGATAACATAATGTACGTGATTAGCAAGTTTCCCATTTTGCAATGCGTTATTTAATCAAAGACAAGCTCTTCAGTCTTTACTTTTGTTTACTTTTTCCTTCTTATCACTGTCAGACTGCTTAAGATGATCTTTAAAAAATGAACAAACAAAAACGTGTAATCGTGGAAAGACAAGATCTCACAGGTATTCACTGAAAATTAACTTTAATAATTTACCAGGTGACCCACGGAAAAATCTAACTCAGCATATTTTGTGATCACATTGCACCCTGTTGCACTTGAGGCTTGTGATTAGCAGTAACATGAATCAGTTACATATGCTGAGTCTGTATGTTCCAGTTGAGAAAACAGAACATGAATTCCTGCAGAGGAAGTCGCTCTTCACTTTCCAGCATGTAACGTGTGTAAACGTCAGCTGATGCTGAGCACAGCCATGCAGTCATGCAAAACGTCTGATCTGTCAGTAAGCATTATTCAGACTCACACTTTGTTTTTAAACTAAGTGTTCTTCAGGCCAGCTAAGCAACATTCCCTGATCTGTCACAACATGACAGATCACATGAGGTGGTGTACACCGCAAATCAGTTTGCACTCAGTGGTTTCATTTGTGCTGTGATCTTACAAAAAAATAACTAGCAATGATAAGACTCCCAAAATAATAAAATCAATGTTATTTGGCTAGTTCGGATCATGTCTTTGTCCAGAACCCACCTCTGGGTATTTCTTGTGCTTTAGATAATCATTCACTGCAGGCTCGAAGTACTTAGCGTAGCCCTCGTTGATACTGTAAGTCTTCCCCTTTTTCTTGATCTGCACATTTCTGTCTGTGAGAATGAATTCTCCAATTGCCTAAAGAAGAGGAACATAAAAAAGCATATTCTCATGAGATCACGTTACACACTGACACATGTACTTAACCAAAAATAAAAGATCCAAAGATGAGGAATCAAAACTAGTTAACTACAGCCACAAAATAATAAAGAATTTCATCCGAAATTAAAAAAAAAAGAAGTGTCCCCCTGAAGCATCCCTTTAATGTTAAAAAAAATCTACAAATGTCAAACCATAAACAGAAGTGAAACATACAATGTGTTATATAAGCATAAAACCTTTTCACAATTTACTACATAGCTATTTTTGTTTTTAAGACAATGTTATGTTTTGGCATATGTGTACTTTGTTCGTGAATACACTGTAAATGATTCACTGATTCACTCGTTCAGCGTGTCTTCAATGAACTGATTCCTAGCACTTTGTGACTATAAAACCTCGATCTCACCACAGCCTAGATACCCCAACATTCAGTTTGTGAAGCTCTGGCTTTGTCATTTATTCTTATTTATCTTATTTAACTATTTGTGCTTACTGGGTCCAGCATAAAGAAGTTAACTCCAGCTCCTGTGCTGAGAGCCACTAGCGTGGCGCTGCCGTAAAGAGCGTAACCCGCACAGACGATCTGATTGCCCGGCTGTAGGGCGTCCTTGTCCGTCGGTTCTCCATCTGAACACTGGAACAGGAGAAACAATAAAATTCTTTGGTTGTACGTTTTCTATTAATGTTATTTAGGTAAAAAATGAATTTAGGTTCATTGTGATTAAGTGAATGTTAAAATGTCGATTACAACAAATAAAAAACAAACTTGCACGCGTCAACATCCAACAAACCCTATGACACCATCTAGAGTACGTTTTTGTTACTACAGAAGACATATAAAAACAATAAAACACAATACAAGTGAAACAAACTAATAAGATCAGTTGTGCAGTTGCTATTAGTTACGCTCTAGTGCACTTAATAAAATAAAATTAAGTTAAATTTATTGCTTAGCCAATATTTGTCATCAGGCAGGATCAAATGCAGTCAGCTACCTCGTCAATCTGCATGGGAAAGTAGCACAAGAACAAATCATCAAACCAATCCATTTCACACACCACATGACAGAAAACGTACACAAAAATACTGTTCTGTTATGTTGTTATCATTGTTATAATTTGTTTTCTTCTCTTTGGCATGCATCAAAAAGTACACAAAATGCACATGCAATTCTAGACATCTTGCAGCAACTAATGCAGTCCTAACACTAACACTCACTCTTTTGTAGATGGCAAAAATGGTGCCTATGGGGGCCAAACAGTCGATGTTGGAGGAGCCATCCAGCGGATCAAAACAGACTATATATTTCCCCTGTGACAAACAACAGACTGAAATGAGACCAACGGCGACCTCATGTGGTAATTATCTGAATGAACGCCAATAAATATGCATTAGGAAAGAGGTACATTAGCCTGGCATAAATAATTTACATAGCAGCCATAATTTATTTGAAACTAAATGGACATTCTGTCATTTCAACTCTTAAAATGTTTTCCCTTCATTTAACATGTTGCAATTTTGATTGCTGTGTATTAATTATACTTTATCCTATTCTAATTGTTTTGATTTTTGCAACCTTTATTATTATTTTTACTTATTTGTATCTGTCTTTTTTCTTTGAAAGATTATTTCAATTGTCTTTATTTCAATTGTCTTTAGATATTACACTACCAGTCAAGAGAACAGTAAGATTTGTAATGTTTTTAAAGATGTTTCTTCTGTTCACCAACCCTGCATTTATTTTATTGAAAGTTCAGCAAAAACAGTAAAAATGTCAAATATTTTTCTATTTAAAATAACTGTTTTATGTAATTTATGTAATTTAATGTAAAAATGCTATTTATTCCTGTGATTCCAAAGCTGAACTTTTTTAATCATTACTTCCATTACTCACATGATCCTCTCCGAAATCATTCTAATATTCTAATTTGCTGCTCAAAAAAACATTTATTTATTACTATTATGTTGAAAACAGCTAAGCGGAATATTTCCAGGTTTCTTTAATAAATAGATTCAAATAAAAAAGTAAAAAAAAAAAACGGCATTTATCTGAAATAGAAATTGTTTGTAACATTATAAATGTCTTTATCATCACTTTTGATCAATTTAAAGCATCTTTGCTAAATAAAAGTATTAATTCTATAATTTATTTTCCAAAAAAATGAAAAATTATACAGAAACCAAGCTTTTAAAAACATTTTAAAATATATTCAAATAGAAAACAGTTATTTTAATTAGTACAAATATTTCAAAATTTTACTGTTTTTGATCTACTTTGGATCATATAAGTGCAGGCTTGGTAAGCAGAAGAGACTTCTTTAAAAACATTAAAAATCTTACAGTGCAAATACTTTCGACTGGTAGTGTATATATATTTTTGCCTATTAAGCAAACAAATTTTGAACCAGATTATTCTCTCTTTTATCTAATAACAATGTCACTTTAGTTAATTCATAACGCATTTATAAACATGACATCATGTGTTAAAGAATAGTTCAAAATTAATATTTTGTCATCATTTACTCAGACTCCTCTTGTTCCAAACCTGTATGATTTTTTTTTTTTTGCTGTCTTTGAACACAAAAGAAAAGGTCAGGGCCTGTCAAGCTTTAAACATGACAAAAGCACCATAAATGTAGTTAATATGACTCACATGATACAATTCCAGATTTGAAAATCTTGCTATAGCACAATCTTATTCAGGTTCACATCTGACAAATATGGCACATCAAGACACATTTATAACTTCCGTTATACTCAATATTGCACAGATACTGAGATTTGAGAGCTAGAGCAAAGGGAATATGTGCACAAGTCCACTTTTATGACACTTATAATGTGTATCTTTTAAAGTTTGAATTACAAATGAAAAAAACAACAACATGAACATCCTGCCTATTTATGGGAAAAAAGAACATCCCACAGGCTTGGAACATAAGTGTGAGTAAATAATGACAGAATTGACATTTTAGATAAACTTGTCCTTTAACTTTAAGTATTTATAAGCAAGCATTGAGAATGAGCATACCCTTTTCTCAGCAGGTGTGTAGATGGCATCCTTGTTCTCCTCAGAAACCATCAAACAGGTGCCATAAGAGGCCCTCAGCATATTGATGATCAGATCATTGGAAAGCACATCCAGCTTCTTCTGCTCATCGCCTGTGACGTTCACCTGTCCCGCCATGCCTTGACTGTGGTCAGTGAAACCAGAACATACTAATATTATTGGAAAGATTGAAAAAGTATTTTCTTCGAAAACATACTCTGATCATCTCAAGAGTTCAACTGTAACTTTGACTGAGACTTTCTCTAAAATCATAACTGTTTGTCTATTTGATTTTACATGTCTGCCTGATCATTGGCTGAGCTGAACTTTTACCTGCTTCTGCTTCAAACATTCAAAGCATGTTTTTACAACAGTTACAGTAAAACATTAATTCACATATCGCAAAATAATGTGTAAAAATAAAACTTACAGGTGAACAAGCCCTGCTTTCCTGACAGCAGATGAAATAGCTTTAATAGCTGTTAACATGGCGTTAATGAGTTGTGTGAGTTCTCCGGTGGCCCCCTTCGCCTTCCGGCCCGTCTCCATGACGAAGCGCGTGAGCGTCCATACGTCCACATCAAAGACCGACTGATCCGACATCCTTACGGCGTCCGAGTGTACAAGCAGTTGGACAGGCAGAGACTGACTAACTGTAGAGCCACCAGGCAGTCTTTTTACATACACAGTGAGTGGATCAAGGCCAAGGTTATATTGGTGAAGCAGATCAAGTGACAGTAGTGTAGTCTGAATGCTAGTAGAGCCAGAGCTCAAAGGGCCCAACTTATAAAGCACGTTCCTTGGCTCTCAGCTAATTATTTATGTCCACTATTGACACATGACATATACTCAGGGGTTAGAGGGTCACTGGTCATAGGATTGTTTATGTATCATGTCCCAATATAAAACTGGAGGTTTGTTAAATGGATCTCATTAATAATACTGTATATTTATATACATGTAAATGTGTCTCCTCTAACTCAAAATCAAACCTGTAAGCGTGACTAAACACATCAAACACGTTTTAAGTAAATGGATATACAGCATATTGCTAATGCATTTGATTTGATTCACAGCACTGAAAAGTGCAATTAACATGCTTTCTGAAAACTTAATTTAAACTGTAATCCTCAACAAGCACTGTTTACGCAATACATTTAAGCACAGGAATAGACGTCGCTCTCCAGATTCAACTCAATTTGACAAGTTGGCTGACATATTTATAAACAAACACTGAATCTATTGCCTCATGTCCGTTTTGCCTTAAATGTTCGAGTTCCTACAGAGCCCAAAATAATAAACTCATTAGGATCAGAACCTTCCAGACAACATTTGAGTCACAGAAGAAAAGTTGAGGACCCCAGTAGAGGACACAGGCAAATGATCATTTCTATACTCTAACTGAACTATGTTTCCTACTGTATGATGCTACACATAATCATTTTTTTTTTTTACTTTTAATGAGAGTGTAATTTATAAACAGATATGCATGTGCATATTTTGACCAAGGTTGTGTAGAGCAACACCCCAAAATGTGTCTCAAATGTCAGCAGGGCTCTTTGCGCCTACTGGCCTTTACAGAAAAGGTCAGCTGCTCTTCATTTGCTTGCTTAAACTTGTAGTGGTACAGTATGCCCTGTATTAAAATCCCTGTTTATTTAGGAATACATTAGGTATGATGAAGGAAAAGTATCATTTTAAATTTGAAAATGATATCATTGTGGTTTCATAGGCTTATTGAAATGTGCGCATTGCAGGGTCAAAAATTTACTTTTCCATTAAGAGGCAATATCTGCACCCTGGAATTGATTGATGCATTTTTTACATTTATTATTATTATTATAAAATAATATTATTACTGCAATATTATGACATCATTATTGTAGATTATTGCTCTATATGTTGTATTAATGATTATTAATATTAATATAGAAAACAATATAAACCGTTTTTGTTTTGTTTTGTTCACGTCATATTCTGGCTTCATAGACAAACATGTCGGCACATTAGTTTAGCCAAGTCTAGCACAAGTTATGCAAAAACTCTTGTTATTATTACTGAAGCTACATATTAATAATTTCTTTACAACATATCTGCAGTTTTTTTATGAGGGAATTTGCGAGCATGCGCACTCATCAACAGCTCCCGCTTTTTCAGCGCTGACTAATCTAGGTGCCTCTGATTGGCCAATGCGTTCCTAAGTTCAACAGAAACGCTTTTGATTGGTTATAATGCTCAACGCTGCACGAAACATTTAAAACGAGACATTGAGAACTCAGAAAAAGCACCGGTAGTTTATTTACAAGAAGATTTATACAGACATCTTCCACCAGGAACAGACCGGTCGCCGCCATCTTAAATGTAGTCACGATAAGTCGAGTGTCGAGCACGAAGGAAACTACAACCTGATACGTTGATAACCTGATAAATTCCTTGGTGCTCGACACTCGACTTATCGTGACTACATTTAAGATGGCGGCGACCGGTCTGTTCCTGGTGGAAGATGTCTGTATAAATCTTCTTGTAAATAAACTACCGGTGCTTTTTCTGAGTTCTCAATGTCTCGTTTTAAATGTCAGGGCCCTAGGAAGTCTACCAATGAAGTGTGGAGCTACTTTGTGCCTCGTAAATGGCGTAAAACAGTGATTTATTTACATGGCTTTTCCGATGCCCTGTTGACTCTCATAGACAGCCTGTTGTGAGCATCGGCTAACTGACCCCAGATTTCGGACAGCTGGACACAAACCGAGATGAAATATGCAAGGTACGTTCACACTCGGTATCATGATTCAATACACTTTAGGTCAATATCACACCGGAGTTCTCCTTTAATTACAGAATTTAAATTTTTGGATGAACTACCCCTTTGGCGTTCATTATTTTCTGACCCTGGCACATTGTAAAGAAATTCAGTAGATATTATGTTTAATGTTTGCACATTATAAATCATAAATCAAAACATCTACATAATGTATAAGTTGGTAACACAACACAAACACATTTTACAAAGTCTGGTTTCGCAAGAACTTTATTCACAGCTTCCCTCAGTAGGATGCAATAAGGCACAAGTGATTATTTGGTCTTTACAGACAGAAACAAAATCAACTTAAATTCAAATCATCCTCATCGTCGCCATGAACTTGCTTCTGTCTTTTTTGGTCAACAACAATTTCAGCTGCCAATAACACTCTTTGATTGTCTAATGCGGAAAACACCGTGTTTCTCTAAAAACACCCTTAAAGTAAATGTTATACTTTTTCCAGTGTAAAAAAACTTATTCTATTTCTTCATGGAGCTATAAAGTGTATAAAACATTTGGTTTTAGGGGTAGTGAGTTGATGTAGAGGTATTTTGAAAGTAAGAATATACTTTGGTATCTTATTTTGGAGTGTCAACTATATATATATTTATATATATTTATGATTGTGAGTTTTCACATTCTGACTATTGCTCTTCATTTTTGATGTTTCTGAAAGATGGAGATGTACTCCAGCACATCATCAGGGGAACCCATCACCACAGGAACCCGCTGATGGAGGCTCTCTGGCTGGATGTCCAGGATGTTGATTTGCCCTGTGGTGGCCATCCCTCCGGCCTGCTCCATGATGAAGGCCATGGGGTTGCACTCATAGAGCAGTCTGAGCTGAAGAGGATGGAACACATTTACTAATTATTTATTAATTTACTCAAGAATATTTAGTTAGGACCTGCTTCTATTAGTGACTATGTGCTACAGCTCACTCTACAGGCCTTGTTGTGGAAGTGATCAAGTCGATGAAGAAATGCAGGTGAGTGTAAAGTTAAGTTTTCCCACCAAGGTATTTTAATATTATGATATTGTGAAATGATAGCATGGCACAATGTTTTTTACACAAGTATCTAAAGTGTAACTGTAACATATCCGTTTTCACCTCAGATGTTACGGATAAGACAGTAAACACTGACACACCTGTAGATGTGCAACCAAACAAAAGAACTGGAGCAAAGGTCATAAATATACTTTTCATGTCTTCACTTCATTCATGTTTTTCATTGAATAGTAGAGTGTCTCTAAAACTATACAGACACTTTTATGTATATATGTCAACATTACATATCAATTACCACATATAGTCAAACAAAGTGGATTATGTGATAAACTGCCGTGGTTACTCTATATGAGCTTGAGATTAACTCATATAGTCAAAAGTACAAAGGCAGTGCTCTGATATACAGCAGATTATAGTAGATTAATAAGACTAAAGACTGCCCATTATATTTACCCAAAACTAATTATAGCTCATGTTTAACCACTATAGAGACATCAGAGCCAGCAGCAAATTCCAGAAGAACTGGCCGAGGTAAGGCTGCTCTCGGCGGGTTCATGAGTGCTAAGTGGCCGCTGATGCTTTGGAGCTCACATCTCCAAAAACATTAAAGCAAATTTTCAAATAGACATTTCAAATAGTTATCTTTATTAATGAAACACTAATTTGAAGTCTAAACAAGTACATTCGTGCCCAAAAAATTCTTAAAACTACATTCTGTCATGCAAAATAAGTATTATTTATAAAATTATAGATTTGGGCGTCTTCCATTACACTCCCTGTCTGAATTACGCAAGAAGAGTGATACAAATGGTGAAATGGTTGGAGTTCTGATATCACTAGAATATCACACTGCTCTCAGCCATTTAGATTCAAGGACCAGAAGCAACTGTTGTATAAATATATATACTGTTCATGCTGTTCAAATGGTAGTTTAGAAAAGCAAAGTCATGTAAATGTAAACAGTCTTTAGATGAAGTACCTTTCCTTTAGGGCTCTTCACATTTGCAGGGTAAAGGAAGATTCCTCCGTAAACAAGCGTCCGATGCACATCTGCCACCATTGAGCCTACATAACGGGCTCCATAGGGTGCACTGCCATCCTGAACACATTTTAATAGTTATACTATAAACGCGTCCTCTAGTAGATGGATATTTTAATATTATTAATATTTATCTTTCTGATGTACCATGTTTTTGATTATGCAAATGTGATTGCGGTGTATTTGAAATGTGTAAGCTTGTTCAGCTTTTATAATAATTTTATATTTTTATGAAGGAAAACATTTGCATACTGAACCTCCGGAAACTTTTTCTTCTGCAGGTAGTCTGTGACAGCAGGATCAAAATGCTGGGCATAACCTTCATTCAGACTGTAGATGTTGCCTTTCTTCTTAATCGTCACATCTTTGTCAACCAGAATGAACTCACCAATAGCCTGACGTCACAATAAATAGCAAAATAAATCAATTAATGCATGGGTTATTTAGAACCTATTGCCTATGAACAGCATCTGTAATGTTCTGCCATTTACCACAGAAAAAACTAAGATTCGTCCTTAAAGGGAGAGTTCACCCAAAAATGAAAACTCATTAATTACTCACCCTCATGTCGTTCCAAGATCTACAGAACACAAATAAAGATATTTTTAATGAAACCCGGGAGCTTTCTGACCCTCCATAGACAGCGACACAACTACAACGTTCAAGGCCCAGAACGTTAGTAAGGACATTGATAAATAGCCCATGTGACATCAGTGGTTCAACTGTAATGTTATGAAGCTACAAGAACACTTTTTGTGCACAAAGAAAACAAAAATAATGACTTTATTCTACAATTTCTTCTCTTCCATCTCAGTCTTCACAATGCATTCACAAGAGTACAACGTAGATCAGGGGTTCTTAACTCTGGCCCGCAAGATCCATTTTCCTGTATAGTTTAGTTTCAACCTTAATCAAACTAACCTGCCTGTAATTTTCTTGTGATCCTAAAGACCTTGCTGAACTTGTTCAGGTGTGTTTGATAAGAGTTGGAGCTAAACTCTGCAGCAAAATGGATTTTGCATTCCAGAGTTGAGAACTTCTGACGTAGATTCTTGTTATTTTGGTTTTCTTTGCACACAAAAAGTATTCTCATAGCTTTATAACATTACAATTTAACCACTGATGTCACATGGACTCTTTTAATGATGTTCTTACTACCTTTGTGGGCCTTGAACGTGTCAGTTGCATTGCTGTCTATGCAGGGTCAGAAAGCTCTCGGATTGAATCAAAAATATCTTCATTTGTGTAGCGAAGATGAGCAAAGGACTTAAGGGTATCATAACATATCATTTCAAGCTACAAATGATTTACTACACAATTTGTAGACTGAATAAACTGTCCCAGCTGATTCACTGCTAAATGATCCCACAACTGATAACTGTGTGAGTTATGTAGAGTAAAACTGACTCACTGGATCTAACATGAAGCAGTTGACTCCTTGACCAGTGGAGAGGACAATCATGGTGGCACTGCCGTATAGTGCGTATCCAGCAGCCACTATGTTTCTGCCAGGTTGCAGGGCATCCTTCTCAGACGGCTCGCTGTCTGTGCACTGTGAACACAGAAATCATTAAAGTGTGTTCAGGTACTAGGGCAGAATCCACATGGACTGTCATGGCTGTATTTCAGCAAATCTATTAAATACCTTCCTGTAGATGGCAAAGATGGTCCCAATCGAAGCAAGACAGTCAATGTTAGATGAACCATCAAGAGGGTCAAAGCAAACCACGTATTTACCCTTGAACACATGGAAGAAGCTTTGGTTAAATATTAAATATTACTAAAGTAGTGGTGCATCTTATCTTACATAGTCATTTAATGACTAATGATGATGTTGCTCTATTATATGAGGAAATTTGACCTTTCCAAAACCCTTCTCCACCCAACTTCTTATTCAGTTGTCACTCATCCTTAAAACTATATTTATTTATGCCTGGCTTATGTCTGATTGTAAGTCATAATGGTTCCCAAAGCTTTTGACGTATTTCTGAGACTTTTTCAGTTATTTATGATTACAGGATAAGAATAAGGACATTTTATAGAACAAGTTCTCTAGAACTGAGAACTAGAAACATTTACAGTTGAAGTCAAAAGTTTACATACACCTTGCAGAATCTGCAAAAAGTTAATTATTTTACCAAAATAAGACATCATGCAAAATGCATGTTATTTTTTATTTAGTACTGACCTGAATAAGATATCTCACATAAAATACGTTAAAATAGTCCACAAAAGACAATATTATAAAAACTTCTGTTCAAAAGTTTAAATACACTTGATTCTTAATACTGTGTTGTTACCTGAATGATCCACAGCTGTGTTTTTTTTTTTTTTTTAGGGACAAACAGTTAAACTGCCCGCTGTCCTTCAGAAAAATCCTTCAGGTCCCAGAAATTCTTTGGTTTACCTCATTTTTTGTGTATTTAAACCCTTTCCAACAATGACTGTATGATTTTGAGATCCATCTTTTCACACAGAGGACACCTGAGGGACTGATGCTTCAGAAAGAAACACAATGCATTAAGAGCCGGGGGGTGAAAACTTTGAATTTGAAGATCAGGGTAAATTTAACTTGTTTTGTCCTCTGGGAAAAATCTAAGTATTTTCTGTAGCTTCTGAAGTGCAGTACTAAATGAAAAAAATATGATATTTATGCAAAATAAGAAAAATGTTTACATCTTCATTCTGTTCAAAAGTTTACACCCCTGAGCATTAGTGAATGTTTGAACCTTCTGTAATAGTTACATAGTTCCTTTAGTTGTCCTCAGTGTGAAAAGATGAATCTCAGAATCATACAGCCAGCAATGCAGACAAAGGCCTGAATTTCACTACACATACAAGTTAAGATCTTATCTTAGCTGTTAAAATCAGGAGTCACTTAACTAGTCCATGCTCTGCACAGAAAAGGCAAGTCTATCTGGAAACACACTTTTTCATTCTTTGAATCTGTGAACTCATTGGTGAAGTTTTGGCAAACATTTTAAATGAAACAAATGGTGATTAAATGGTTTGGATTAATTAAACTTTTGAAGTAGTTCTTTCCCAGGAAGACAGCAGGTATAATGCCTTACTCATGCAGTTCTTACCCGTCTGTCTGGCTCCACAATGATTGCACTTTCATGTTCCTCAGTGACCAGCACACATGAGGTGAATGAGGATTTGATCATGTTTATGACGAGGTCATTAGAAAGGATGTCCAGCTTCTTAACCTGGTCACCTGTCACATTGGTACTTCCAGCAATGCCATACCTGTCAGAAATGTTCCTTATGAGTTATGAGTTGAATCATATCGGAGGAACTAAAGTTTTTTTTTTTTAAGTTTTGTTTCTCAATGCTTGCTCATAGAACTGCAATATCTGTCATATAAAGCAATATCACACAGTACAATAGCATTGTTTGCATAAATAACATAAAAATACTGAAGAATTTCCAAACTTGTGATATAAAGGGCTGCATTTCATTTTTTTTTTCAAGGCCCAGCCCAGAAATACCAACTTCAGTTTTTTCTGTTGCCATTTCCCAACACTATGTCAACATTGTTCAGTTTCAAAACCCAAGCTAACATAAAAGAAAAAACTAATCAAGAAAAAAAAATCTGCATAATCTAGCAAGTCTACATGAGCAATTGTGCAGGATAACAACATTTTTCATCAAAAAACTTGTTAAACCTGTCAAGGTTTTAATGTCCAGGTCATATTTCACTCAAAAAAAGAAAGAAAGAAGAAATTATATAGCAATAGCCAAAAATATATTGTATAGCTAAAAATTGTAAATTTTTATTTTATGCAAAAATCAATAGGATATTAAGTAAAGATCATGTTCCTTGATAATATTTTGTACATTTCCTACCATAAATATATCAAAACTTAATTTTTGATTAATATAAATTCCTAAGAACTTTATTTGGACAACTTTAAAGGTCATTTTATCAATATTTCGATTTTTTTTGCACCCTCAGATTTTAGACATTCAAATAGCCAACTTTTGTCCTATTCTAACAAACCATACATAAATGGAAAGCGTATTCATTGCATACACCTCAATTTAAAAAAGAGGTTTTGTGGTCCAAGGTCACATATGCATCCTGATGTTTTAATTATTGGCATAATTTTCAATGGCGATTACAGTAATACATTAGGCTATTTTTGCAATAAAACAATGCCATTATAAATTATATTTTTAAAATAAAAATTATATCAAATGAAATTACAGTAAGTGCAACCATGATGTATACATGTTATGCAAGAAAGAAAGAAAAAAAGAAAAAAACTTATTGATAACTTTATTTGATTTTTACTTGGACAATTTCTTGACATGTTTCTTGTGTTTTTATATTAAAAATAAGCAAACGTTTAGCAACTAATGTTTTTGCATCCAAAACTTTATGGAGTCCCAATCGACTGTGCATAACATACTCACAGGTGCGCGATACCTGCTTTCCTGACAGCGCAGGAGATGGCTTTTACAGCCGTGCACATCGCGTTTAGGAGTGTTGTCAGCTCGCCCGTGCCTTTGGCTTTTCTGCCCTGTTCAAGCAGAAATCTCGTCAAAGTCACGACATTTGTGTCGAAAGATCCCCGGTCTGACATGACTACAGATTTCAAGATTCTTGCTGATGTAAAAAAGTACCGCTGCTGTATCAATAATATGTCTAATATGTGCAACTCATCCACTCGCGGAAACAAAAATATGTAGACGGAAATGCTGCGGAAAGGGGTGTTCGGAGAGCTAAACCAATGAGAAGTGCACAGCCAGAGGCTCAGAGGTGTGACCGACTGACTGCGTGGAAGTTTCAAAACAATGTTGCTTTGTGGAAACGGGGGGTGTGGATGAAAGCCCCCCTCATGCCTGGTCTGTGCTGTGTCATCATGATCATGGATTTGAGTTTGACACAGTGAAGAGCTGAGGTAAATGCTACACAATGGGAGAAGCAGTATAGGGTGAATGGAGGCACGTCTATTAACTATTTAATTTCGACTCCCTGCTGGAAAAAAACAGTAGAAACAATCACAGAAATTCAAATGGTTTCCACTACAAATACCGTTTGGCTAACCACAAACGCCTTTTGTTCCTCAGACAGTTTTTTTGCACTCTTCTCGTTGATTTTTTATCACTTTTGGCAGTCTAATAGTACTCCAAAACATGACAATAATTGACCATTTCAGCAGCAATACATTCTTACATTCTGTGCCGCCAATATGGCCGACTGATGATGCGTCATAAAAACACTCTTTTCCTTTCAGATTTAGTTTAACAAGCCACCAACAGATGACCAATTACCAGTAGAGACCAACAGGCACCATTACAGTTTCCATTAAAATCTGTACAATTCCCATTATAACCAGTAAAACCATTACTGTGGCTATATTCAGCAAAATATGCACGTTTTGTTCAGTTCAGTGTTATTGTTTACATTCAGTGCTGCCAATATGGCTGATTGATAACATGGTGTCGTGAAAACACTCTATTGGTGGCTTGTTAAAACTACTTAATCCTAATGGAATATGTCCCAAAACACACTACAGAAAAACCTTTTTAATAGTTTTAATTAGGGCTGCACGATTAATCGCACAATGTTTTAAGGCGCGTTTAGTCAATGAAGCCGGTACTTTGATTAGTAGTAAATCTCCATCACGTGCGTTCAGGCGATTTGGCGTAGCTTGTCAGTGATTTACGTCTCTGTGTATTAATGCACGTTTTGTTCAATTCAGTGTTATTGTTTTCATTCAGTGCTGCCAATATGGCTGATTGATAACATGGTGTCGTGAAAACACTCTATTGGTGCCTTGTTAAAACTACTTAATCCTAATGGAATATGTCCCAAAACACACTACAGAAAAACTTTTTTTTAATAGTTTAATGATTAAACGTTAATTGTTTGTAATGTTTGTAGTAGTATTTGTAGTGGTATTTGTAGTATTTGTATCGGGGGGGTTTTCAGCAGGGATTTCTAACCAAATTTTTACGTTTTAGTGGTCTAAAAAAAGTGAATGAATTTTTGTGTTTGTTGGTTTAGCTTGTCTCCCATACTAGTCAGACTGGTTTGTTAGGTAGTTTTAGAGAGGCTTTAGGCACTTTTTTCAGTTTGGCCAACCACAAACATCTTTTGTTCCTCAGACAGTTTTTTGCATTCTTCTTCTTGATATATTATAATGTTTGGCAGTCTAATAGTACACCAAATGTTTTTCCTGGTCCAATGATTAATACAGCCCAAAACATGGCAATAATTGACCATTTTCAGTGGCAATATTCAGCGAAATATGCAAGTTTCATTTAGTTCAGTGTCATTATTTACATTCAGTGCTGCCAATATGGCCGACTGATGACATGGCGTTGTGAAAACACTATTGGTGGCTTGTTAAAACCACTAAATCCTAATGGAATATGTCCCAAAGCACACTACAGAAAAACATTTTTAATAGTTTTAATGGTTAAAAACTGATAATGTTTGCATTTGTAGTGGACACCATTAGAATTTGTGATGGTTATTATTTTTTTCAGCAGGGATTTCTGACCAAATTTTTGAGTGGTCTTAAAATAGTTTTTTTTTTTTTTTTTTGTGTGTGTGTTTGTTGGTTTGAGCTTATCTCCCATACTAGTCAGTCTGGTTTGTTAGCTGGTTTTAGAGGCTTTAGGCACTTTTGCCTCTGTTTTTATTCAGTTGTTGTTCTGTTCTCATCGTAAACTTAAACTAAAGGTCAACCAACAAATAGAGTGGTTCCCCTAAGACATAAAACACTTACATACATACTTATGTATGCAAATGGAACAATTACTGTGATATACTTCAGACATGTCTCTGATACAGACAGTATAAAAAGTAGGCAGTAACACTGCAAAGTAATGGGCTATATATGCGGTTTACAATAGAGGGTTTGCACTTACGTCATGGTTTTGTCAGTTACCTGGATGTACAGCCGTATTGGAGATACTCAGATGTAAACAACAGCATGGATTGCATGGTTAATGTATACTGAATAAATTGTTCTGCTAATTTATGCTGGCTAAACCTTGGAAAAAACACGTGGAAGCTGTTAAATCATATGAAGAAGGATTTAGTAAGTCAGAAGGGGTGCGATATTTTGACAAACTAAAGTTAATAGGTGGTAAAGATACGCAGTATTTTTCCAACACTACATGTATGCAAGAGATGAACATTTACTGAGTTATACGTCAGACATTTCTCTGACACAGACAGTATAAATAGTAGCAAGCAATACTGTGAACTTGGCTATATGCAGTTTACAATCAGAGCTACATTGGCTATAAGAAATTATTATTGCAATTATAGCAGTGAATATTCAGCGTTTGCCGTATAATGAGAAAGATGAATGACAGAGTGTTTTGTAAGCATAGCTGTTTCAGATAGGATTTCCCACGTGCTTCATTAATTTCTGTTTTTTTTTTGTATTGTGGCTCCATAGTTAACTACCTAAAGTAACCACTAGAGGTCAGTCTTGATTTAGTGTTAGGATTCAAATAGCCTGTCGTTCCTCGCTGAGAAGAATTGTTAAGGTCCCATTTTAGCATTAACTTTAAATAATTACAAACAAAAACATTAAAATAGACTGAATTCTCAGTCATAGCAAAATGCTATTTGCCAATGTTAAATGTATTAATAAAGAGCAAGCTATAGGAGCAAGCTACCTCTATTCAAGAAATAACTACTGGTTGTTGATGGTTTGTTTGAAAGCACCCAAAATGCAGTTAGACGTTTTAATATTTTCCGAAATTATTTTATACTTTAGAAAATATGAATTCCCTACATTAAGCCATACATCCCACATTAACCAAGATTAGCCAAAAAAGATGGGAAAAAGTGGATGTTCCAGGTAGTGCAAAAAACACTACAAAAACAAACAAATAAATTAAAAAATGCTTTTTTTTTTTTTTACTTTTTTTGTCTCGTTTCCAGCCAAGATATCAAAAAATTCTTAAATCAAGAAGGATTTTCTAGACAAAAAAATGGTCTTGTTTTAAAAAAAAAAGTCAAAATTAAAGTTATATTATAAAAAAATTCTTCTTGATTTATTTTTTTTTTATATCTGGGCTGGAAACAAGACAAAAATCTAAGTAAAAAAAAAACATTTTTGCAGTGTATTAAATGTGTATATACATTTTCAATAGGGCATTTTATAATTCAGCTATTAAAATGTCTTATGTGAACGATTATTTATTTATTTATAACAAGCAATGTTACGATCCCTTCTATTTTGTTAAAATTATTATTAATAATTATTAACATTTTACAGATTCTGCAAGGTGCAAGTCAACCGTTGACCACAACAGTATCTCTAAATGAAGTAAGTGTCAAAACAAAATGAGTGCAACACAGTATTAATTAAAACAGTGTGGGAACAAGAGAACATTCAAGTTAAAGTTTTGGGTCTCATTAAATGCTCAACATTTAGTAAAACCAACATAAAGCAAAGTTCATAATCATAGCCTATTGTTAGCATGACTTGAGGAAGAAGTTAAAATGCCCCTGAAGAAATCTAACGACCCCAGCTATTTAACTTAAAACATAAACCATTATAATCCTTTAACTGAAACATATAACACGTGGATGACTTTGAGTGGCCCTGCTTATATAGTAAGCAGCACTAAGAGTAAGAGGAGCACCTGCCTTTGTGTACTCAGTTATTTTTACGTCACGCTCTCACGTCAGGGAACATGTATTGTGCCTCGGGTCGAGTTCAGTACGATTCGTGCTGCTCTTGTGCGCATGAGCGAAGAGGACACTTCACAGGGACTTTTACAAAGGGAGCGCAGGGACGGGAGAGGGACGGATAAACAAACTTCTTTGGAAAAAATAAAAGGTAATTCATTGTTCTGTTTTAAAAACCGCTGGCCGCATCCTTATAAACTAGACTTTATCGCTCACTTCAGGGCGCGTGTGAAACCTGATCCAGCAACTACAACAGGTCTGCAAACACTTGTCTTTCTGTGGGGACATGTTAAACTGATGAATTTGGTCTCAGGGTGAATAAATAAGAAAATAATTAAATTCTGACAATGATATAAGAAAGACTGTGTCTGAGCTGCAGAAGTAAACGACTGAATGCGGTGGAGGATTGTAGGTAGGTGTGCATTGGTCGTGCGACTCTTGTTACTTGTCGCAAGATAAGAGCTACAGTATATAATTTTAATGGTTAACAGGTTCAGATCTTTGTGGGCAAAAGAGTTTCCTTCAGATGTTGTGTGATGAGACTACAGTAGTGGGATGTTTTGTGATTTCGTGTTTGGTCACACCTGTTCGATATACTAGATGGAAATATTTTTTGCAACCATGCAAGTCTTGAAGCAAGCGTTACATATTTCTGAGACACGGTGTGGTTTAAGTAGTTTATCTATTTGTTAATAATGTTACGTTGTTTGCTACATGGTAGGGTCTTACACTCTTAAAAATAGTGGTGTTTTTGTGGTGATGCCATAGAACAACATTTTTGGTTCCCTGAAGAACCTTTCAGAGAACAGTTCTTAAAAGAACCACGTTGAGGAACAATCTAAAGAACCTTTAAGAAGTTTCGTCATGGAACAGTCGATGCCAATAAAGAACCTTTATTTTTAAGAGTGTAGGTAGGTTTGGTTTTCATAACTGTGTACCTATAGGAGTACTCAAGGTCTTTCAAGGTATGTAGCTCAGTGTTTTGTCTCTCTAACTTAGAATAACCTTGCGTCTGTTAGAAATTAATTTGTTTTCAATGTTTAGGACTTAACCATGCACTGCGTAAGTGAATGTCAAGTACAAAGACTGCTAGTGTTGGAACTGCAATATGGGTTGTGTAACACTAATAGAAAACAGAAATTTGACAATTTGTGCTAGAAGTTTATGTTAAAACTTAGTTTGCTAAAATAATTTTGATGTATAAACCTCTGACACCTCGGTCATGTACGATACAGAGGTCAAAAATGTAATTTTGAAAAGCCCTTATGTCTTTCCAAACCTATATGAATTACTTCTGCAAAACACACAAAAAAGCTATTTTGAAAAAATTGTACATTAGTCAAGATTTTTAATGTTTTTAAAGAGGTCTCTTCTGCTCACTAAGCCTGCTTTTATTTGATCCGAAGTACAGAAAAAAAATACAATTTTGAAAAATATTTACTATTTAAATAACTGTTTTCTATTTGAATATATTTTAAAATGTGATTTATTTCTGTGATTTCAAAGCTAGTGTTGGAACTGCAATATTGGTTGTGTTACACTAATAGATAACAGGAATTTGACAATTTGTTTTCTAAAATATTTTTGATGTATAAACCTCTGACACCTCAGTCATATGTGATACAGAGGTCATGTTTAAAAGTGCATAACATTTTTTTTTACCTATGTAGCTCATTTTTATTAGGTTAAAATGATTGTTACTACATTCCCCACCCAAAACAATAAAAAAAATCCCTCATATACATAAAGTCGAGGGAATTTCGAAACTCTTCAGATGGAGCTTCAATCCTCAGGTCACTTGACAGGATGTAATTATGATGGTCGCCCTTCCTGTGCAGATTTCAGGAACTGATTTTCGCGATAACCTTTAAATGTCTGCTATCCTAAAGCTGGTGGTTTTGGTCATTGAACGGCCATTTAATGAAAGTCATATTATGTTTTCACTACGGAATGTATCATAATATCATAAGTCATTATCCAGGCATATGCATTCCTAGTCGTAGTACCAAAGTCTGCTTTTTATCTAAAAATATACTGAAAACTAACATAATAGTGCATATAAAATAGAAGGCCGCTTAATGAGTTAAAGTTCATCCTAAGTGACCTAACAATAAACCGTGGCAAAGACTAGACAGTGTAGCGTCATATAAATATAATATTCCATCAGGGTAACTCACGTGACACTGAAGCAATTACATAAACATTCACTAAAAAATGTGAAATGTAACACGAAACACCCTAATGTAAATGAGAAAAAAAAAACCTTAATTTATATTTTTTGTCTCCAAGAGTCACATATTTTACCAAAACAGTACATGTATTAAATACTTGCAGACAACGAATTAACATTTTGTTTCCTGTAGCATTTTTTCATTATTTTTACTTTTTGCACTTAGAAGGCTTTTAGTCAGAAACACTGAAATATAACATGTGCATTGTGTGTGCGGTGTTGGCATGCTCATTCTTCCAGGTTGGCATCATTGCCATGTACAGTCTGTGAAAGACTCTCACAAAGACATTATTATGCTCTAGTGAAAAGGATTGTCAGCGACCTACAAATATCACTGTCAGAAATGAAACCTCTGTTTGGCGAATCTGAAACAAGGAGCCCTTTCCAAGTATCATTTATTGGATGCATTCACCCATCATTTCAACAGCAGACAATTTTTACATTCTTCTTTGTTGGCGTCCTCTGCTATTCCAGTTGCACTCCTCAAGAAGTCTTTGACCTCTTAAACCTGTGTCAGTATATTTTGTACAGGCCTAATCCAGAGGAAAATTGGCATATCCACGGGGTGTTGAATGTGTGCGGTTCTGCTCTGAGACTATGAATGGAAGAAGGCTTTGTGATGCCGAGACATCTTTTGGAGGTAGTCCCAGTTGTTTAAAGAGGGAACTGTTTCAAGATGAAAGTCTTCTAAAGCCTCCTTTCACCAATGACATAATGAAAGACCATATTAAAGAATGCAAGATCCCTGTCTGCCTTTATGCTTGCTTTGCAGAGGGATTCTTATTGTTAAAAGTGAGAAGGCTAGAACATTTCTTTGAAGTTGAGATCATGGGTGGCAATGTGTCTGTTTCAAATGAGAAGAGGTTGGTATGTGCATGCAGTGTGCATCTGTATGTGAATTTCACTTCCTGTCCATGTGAATAGAATACATGCTGTCAATTCGAAAACAATAGGATGGCTCTATATACGCATTGTGTCTCTCGTTAAATATTTATCCTGTTCTATTTGTTTTGTACCAACATGCATTAGTTAGCAACAGCAGGCTTGGTTTCAGAAATAAAACCCTAAGAATTAAAAGGGATAAATTGTAAAAAAGAAATGTTTTAATGTTGTAAAAAGAAGTCTCTTCTGCTCACCAAGCCTGCATTAATTTGATCCAAAGTACAGAAAAAACTGTAAAATTTGGAAATATATTTACTATTTAAAATAAATGTTTTCTATTTGAATGTATTTTAAAATTTAATTTATTCCTGTGATTTCAAAGCTGAATTTTAGCATCGTTACTCCAGTCACACGATCCTTCAGAAATCATTCTAATATTTTGATTTGCTGCTCAAAAACATTTATTATTATTATTATTATTATTATTATTATTATGCTGAAAACAGCAGAGTATAATTTTTCAGGTTTCTTCGATCTTTGAAAGTTCAGAAGAACAGCATTTATCTGAAATTAAAATCTTTTGTAACATTAAATGTCTTTATCATCACTTTTGATCAATTTAAAATATCCTTGCTAAATAAAATTTATAATTTCTATGATTTCTTTCTCAAAAAAAAAAAAATATATATATATATATATGTGACCCTGGACCACAAAACCAGTCATAAGGTCAAATTTTACAAAACTGAGATATATACATCACATGAAAGCTATAAATAAGCTTTCTGTTGATATATGGTTTGTTAGGATAGGGCAATATTTAGCCGAGATACATCTATTTGAAAATCTGAAATCTAAGGGTGCAAAAAATCAAAATACTGAGAAAATCACCTTTAAAGTTGTCCAAATTAGGTTCTTAGCAATGCATATTACTAATCAAAAATTACATTTTGATAGGTTTACAGTAGGAATTTTACAAAAAAAATCTTCATGGAACATGATCTTTACCTAATTTCCTAATGATTTTTGACATAAAAGAAAAATCAAAAATTTTGACCCAAACAATGTATTTTTGGCTATTGCTACAAATATACCCCAGCGACTTAAGACTGGTTTTGTGGTCCAGGGTCACATATATTCTGACTCTAAACTTTTGAATGGAATTTCAGATAAATGCTGATCTTTGGATCTTTCTATTTATTAAAGATTCCTGAAAAATGTACTCTACTGTTTTAAATATTGATGATAATTTTTGAACAGCAAATTAGCGTATTAGAATAATTTCTGAAGGACCATGTGCCACTAAAGACTGGAGTAATGGTTCTGAAATTTTGCTTTGATCACAGGAATAAATTACATTTTTAAATATATTCAAATAGAAAACAGTTATTTTTATTGGTAAAAATTGTACTGTTATAGTTCTACTTTGAATTAAATAAATGCAGGCTTGCTGAGCAGAAGAGACTTCTTTAAAAAACAATAAAAAAAAATCATACTGTTCGAAAACTTTTGACTGGTAGTGTACATACAATAAAAATCCATCAAGTCCAGATTGTTTAGACATTCTTCGAAATATCTTCTTTTGTGTTTGCATACCGGTTTTCCAATGTAGAAATATTTGGATGTGTATGTCCAGGCCTTTATGGACATATGGCAGAAGCCTCCTCAATTTGCACCTTGCTGAGAAAGCTTTGCACGTGGGGATCAAAGCTCAGTTCATGGTGAAGGGAACTGTCACCTACATCTCTCTCTCTCTCTCTCTCTCTCTCAAGCTGTAAACTCCACACTGCCTCCTGTTTATACAGAGGAAATTACTTCCACTTTGCTGCTTGGTTGGAACTGTTTGCAAACCTAATCTACCCCTTTACCATCGCTCCAAGCCTACCGAACATCTCTAGCATAGAGAATCTCTCACTATATTGACCTTATATAACATGACCTTTGAGGCTGGTTTCTATTTTAGTTGTTTGTAAAGTTTGTTATTGACAAATTAAGATTTTGTAATTCTGTTTTTATTACTTCCTGGTCAATATATGTGTCATTCAAACGTTTGAGGTTGGTAAGATTCGTTCTAAGACGCTGCTTTGGTGCTCAAGAAACATTTCTTGTTATTGTCAATGTTAAAAAGTAATTGTAACAGTGATACAGTTGAAGTCAAAAGTTTACATACACTTAGCAGAATCTGCAAAATGTTAATTATTTTACCAAAATAAGAGGGATCATACAAAATGCATGTTATTTTTTTTATTTAGTACTGACCTGAATAAGAAATTTCACATATTTACATATAGTCCACAAGAGAAAATAATAGAATTTATAAAAATGAAAGGTTCAAAAGTTTACATACACTTGATTCTTAATACTGTGTTGTTACCTGAAAGATCTACAGCTGTGTTTTTTTTTTTTTAGTGGTAGTTGTTCATAAGTCCCTTGTTTGTCCTGAATAGTATGACAGAAACTGCTGCTGTTCTTCATAAAAATCCTTCAGGTTTCTACAAATTCATTTTTTTTTTTTTTTGTGAGATTTATTTTGTGTATTTGAACCCTTTCCAACAATGACTGTATGATTTTGAGATCCATCTTTTCACACTGAGGACAACTGAGGGACTCATATGCCACTATTACAGAAGGTTTAAACACTCACTGATGCTTCAGAAGGAAACACGATGCATTAAGAGACGGGGTTGAAAACTTTTGAACAGAATGATGTGTACGTTTTTCTTATTTTGCCTAAATATTATAGATTTTTTAAAATTTAGTACTGCCCTTCAGAAGCTACAGAAGATGCTTACATGTTTCCCAGAAGACAAAATAAGTTAAATTTACCCTGATCTTCAAATTCAAAATGTTTTCACCCCCAGCTTTTAATGCATTAGTTTTCCTTCTGGGGCATCAGTGAGCATTTGAACTTTCTGTAATAGTTGCATGTGAGTCCCTCAGTTGTCCTCAGTGTGAAAAGATGGATCTCTCAAAATCATACAGTCATTTCAGCACAAAAATGTTGAAAAATCAAAGAATCTGTGGGACCTGAAGGATTTTTCTAAAGAACAGCGGGCAGTTTAACTGTTCAGGACAAACAAGGGACTCATGAACAACTATCACTATAACTTAGGGCTGGGCGATATGGCTGAAAACTATATCACGATATCAGTGTTTCATATCGGTCGATATCGATAATTATTGATATTTTTATGACCCATTTAAAATAAGGACCAGGAGAAAAATATATTACACTCAAGCATTTTTATTTTAAACTTAACCTGCCTCTGATCATAATCCCCTCAGTTATTAAGACAGAAATGTCAACAACCATGGAAAACTCAAATAATTAAAATGTAAACAAAGTCTAAAGTCACAATATACACCTAATTATCTCTTAATCCTCAATTCAAACCCCATTCATTGTTGATGAAGTGAATGGTCAAGCTAATGTATGGCCCAGAAGTACGGCTGGACCACAGGTCAGAGGTTGTTGCAAAGTACAACACAATCTTTTCTCTTGTGTCTTCTTCACAAACAATTACAATCTTTTTTTTTTTTTTCAGAAATTCTTGTTTTAATTTTTCTGATAATCAAATGAAAGCAAAATCAGATTTATTTTTAAAAATAAAAATAAATGGAGCTTTACTTTTTAAAATTAATGCATAGAAGAAAAATTATATTCAGTTAAAAAAAGGTTTAATAATAACAGTATTTTTTCAACAATTAAGTGGTGACTCTATATTTTATTTTTTATCATATTGTTCTGTTACATGTTAAACCGTACTTTTATTTTGACAGGTTGTCGTGAAGTTTCAGTGTGTAATACAGAATGAATGATGCTAGTTTAACTAATGAAACGGTAAAATTGACCAAAAGTGACAATAACAGCAGCTTTGGAGATGTATTATGGAGTTTTTTCTGTTCATGTTAGATGCAAAGGCCAAAAATTAGCGGGAGCGTCACGTGTGCAGTATGCGTGTAGTGAAAATAAAACGCGTCTCCTCAATTCATTCATATAGAGGCAAACGGAACATGCAGGATTCTTATTGAAAAGGTGTTTTTGCATTTCAGTTTTCACAGACACTAGTCCATATCGCGATCTGAATTAATTAACAGACAAACTTTTGATTTATTGGTCCGAAAATCGGTCCGAAATCAAATGCCGTCGTGTAAATCAGATAAATAACATAAGGCTATTTAGTTTGTTTAATACAACAACATGGACCCGTTCTGTATGAAAGATAACCTTAACTTCTATTGTGATCTGGCGCTATGAACTGAACGTTAAAGGGGGGCTGGGCAGGCCGACCAAGAATACAAAATATCGAACGTTTTATCGAACACATTTTTTATTGATATCGATCTCTTGTCTATCGCGATATATATCGTTATCGTTTTATCGCCCAGCCCTACTATAACTATCAAAAGAAAATCATACTTGCCCCAAACTTTTGAACGGTAGCAGCTCTGTCTTCAATTTAATTCACTGGCTAGTAGTGTATGCTCTGTTGTCACAATTAAAAATGCAATCGTGTCTGTTTAAATGATTTAAAAGTTATAAATTTGAGTTACTCATTCAGTTACAATAAGCGAAGTTACTCGATATTAGTCAACTTGCCATCGTCTAATAATTATTTCTTAGTAGTGAATGCTGCTTTCTATCTCCTCAAAGTAGAACACATGATTCTTTATGACTTCCTGATGGAAAACATGAGTTGTTTGCATTTTAAAATGCTAATTGCCCTCATTTCCGTGCAGTTTAGTGTATGTTCTTTCCCTTGGTGGATCTGCACGTGCATTTTGAAATTAAATCAGTCATTTTGCACCTGTTTTTGTCCTGCTAGCCTGAGGGAGGGGTATATATTCAAGGAAGAGACTGGGGTACAGGGCAATTAATGTCAAGAGGCAGGAGGTCCTGGTCTTTTGTTGTTGTTAACTGGTCGTATCCAATCAGAGACCATCACACTGGCTTGTTGGACAGTATTCAAGACACTCATGCTGACTAGAATCAAGACAGACTCCAGAATGACTTTTTGTTTTGGATGCTGTCTAGACGTTTGTGTTTACATATTAATTAGGAATTCATTATATAGTTGAGTCCTGTGGGAACTTCCTTGTATTATTTCCTGTTATTAATTTAATGTTTGAAAACAAATGGATGCGATTGGCAATGTTTATGGAATTCCACTTTGGTTTTTGTATTAAAAAAAAGTTTGTTTAGTTTTAAATTAATTAGAGAAACTTTCCTTACAGCTTTGCCTTGAGCATCTAAGAAAGCGCTTCAAAAAGAACCCCCAACTGAATATAACTTTCTTTGGTCAGTGGTAGTATCAGTGCATTGTTTTCCATCTTGCTTACGAAAGAGTAATTAGCATAGCCGCGGGAACGTATTTTGAGCAGGGGGGGGCTGAGAGAAAAAAAAAGTTTTCTGTAGTCTACCTTTTATGTAATGCTTTTACACAATGCAAATAGGCCATATTTACAAATATAACAAAAGACGGCAATCTCAACACGTTTTCAGTGGCGCAACTGATAATACGTGTAAAATATTGTTTTTGACGCGGGAGACCCGAGTTCGCGTCCGCCTTTTGGTGAAATCATTTTCGAAATCGTCTCCCTTTTCACTTAGGCTATATCACATCGGAAAGTCATTTGTTTTTAATAAAAATGTATGAAATAAACTTAAATACGGAGTTTAATTTATTAAGGCATACCTCATACAATGGATTTGACTGAGTGTGACGTGCTCTGAAAAGTGCAAAGACATACTCGCTGAATTAGAGACGGTAAATGTGGCTTTTTTTATAGAAATAAAATACATTTAGTTCAGTTGAACATGGGAGGCTACAGATCTGAGGGAGCGCAGCGAGTCTGTTCCAAGCAGCTCTGAGCCGCAGGAGTGATATGTGACGAGAATGATGCGAAATGACTGGTGGCGGATCCAAAAGCAAGATAACTATTGTTAATAAACCTGTAATTTCTTCATTTAAAATAAATGAGCTGGTCTTTATCGTTGCTGTGTTTTCATAAAAAATAACGGTGAACCACAAATTAAGCATTCGTTTAAAAAAAGGGAAACCTTATTTATTTGGGGGTAGATCTGCTTCCTTATCCGACTGATCCAATATTATCTGTCTGCTCAAGTCTCAGTCTATTTTTATTTTGTTTGGAAATGCGTTTTTGCGCCGTGTTGGTTGGTGTAGGCTATTTTTAATCTTCAATGACGGATGCGGTGACGTCACGCG
Source organism: Garra rufa (assembly GCF_049309525.1). Lineage (NCBI taxonomy): Eukaryota > Metazoa > Chordata > Actinopteri > Cypriniformes > Cyprinidae > Garra > Garra rufa. Next base: position 13,802,548 of record NC_133365.1, read on the forward strand.
ACAATTATTGTCATTGTATTGTATTTCCAATAAATTTGAATGAATATTCGAATTACTAAAAATAGTTTTTGTCCTTTTTTGTTACAAATTTTACATTTATTTATTTTTAGCACCGCACCCCCAGCACCCCCATTTTTTCTTTAGCTCCGAGCCAGGGGGTGCTGCAGCACCCTCAGCACCCCTACTTCCCGCGGTAATGGTAATTAGTGAAGACTTTTAATTAAAATAATAAAATATAGGAAAATACCTTGATGTATCAAATCTGGGTAACACAAATTTGTTGGCTGTCGCTGAATGATTACAATTGGGTCACAGACTTTCACTACTTTGTAAAATTTGTCCTTTAGATTGAATGACATCCTGCGTTCTGACACTCAATCCAAAACACTGGATTAAGAGGAACACCTGGTCATTTGACGGTTCTTCTATTTAGCTAGAAGCATTCCAGTAAAATAGAGAAACAAAGGATCAGGTTTACTTCATCCCAGAGAGCTCACAGCACTTTAAGGTCATTCTCCTGAGATTATGTGGCTGTCTAACACACTGACTTTATTGTAGTCTGTTTTGAAGTTTTGGATTGAGTAGGAGGTTGAGAAACACTTTAAGCATCCATCCACTGGCTCATATTTACATGTTGTACATGGATAAATATGAATACAGCCATTTACAACACAAGTTGGCTTTTTTCCATTTTCTTCATCACATTTTATTGTTATTCTACAGAGGATGTTTCAGAGTCCAACTTGAAATACGATTGTAAGCCCTTTTCTTTTTTTATAATGTCAGACCATGCTATGGTCAATTGTCTTGAGCTTGAGTGAAGTTTCTTTTGTTAGGAGGACAGAAGCCCGCTGATCGTGTTCAGCTTTGAGGTTTCAATGAGTGAAGCTCTTGTCATTAACATCTGCTGGAATGAAGGACCAGGCTTTTGTGTGACTGCCATGTCCTTTCATTTTAGAGGTCTGACTGTAGGGGTGCACTGTCTTTAACTTTGAATGCAAACAGAATGCATCCGGATGCCGTAATTGAAAGTTATTTTTAAAACTGACAGATTGAGACATATGGTGGCCTCTAGTATTTATTTCATGCATGTAAGTGGGTGCTGACATCTCTTCGCTCTTCATGTGTAAAACTGCTAGCAACATGATGCAGATGTTCAAACTTATCAGGTTTATCTACGAAATTTCTATGTACTAAGCTGCATCTTATCTTTATTGTATATTATGTAAAATAAGGTAGATATATTCCACAAGTAGCAATGTAAAGAACTCTTCAGGTGACAAGGAGGGAGGGAAAACAGGCACTGAGCAAAGATGCAGCTGAGAGTAGTGGGTGCAGAGGAAAAACTCCTACTTTCTCAAAGTGTCAGTTGTTTCACAAAAGTCTTTTTGTTTTTCATGACATGCGACATACCCACATTTGTAAGTGACATTCATTTTTGTAAACATGATTGAGAAGTCTTAAAGGAGAAGTTTACTTCCAGAACAAAAATTTACAGATAATTAACTCACCCCCTTGTTATCCAAGATTTTAATGTCTTAACGACATACCCTAACAGTCATAAACCGGAATACACAGAGTTCATGCAGAGCTAGACAAGATGAGCATTTGAGGTTAAAAAGTATATAAATTGTAGTGGATTTATTGATTCATTAACTGTATATTATGCTGCTGCCACACAGATCTAATATAAACAAGCAATTTCTTTCCCAGCTGTTTACCTTCACAAACATGTTTTTTGACAGTTTAAGCGCAATAAGACATGAAAGAGAACTTTTAAGTTTAGTACTAGTAAGTTTAATACTCACGTGTCGTGTAACAGCCGCTTTCCATGCGCATGCTTTGGATGTCTGCAGTTACTAAATTGTATATTAGGGCCCAGTTTCATAGACAGGGCTTAGCCTAAGCCAGCATTAGGCCGTAGTTCAATTAAGACTTTTAAGTAATTTTTATAAACATGCCTTAGAAAAAACATTACTGGTGTGCATATTGAGACAAAATAAAGGCACTGAAATATTTTAAGATCAGTCAGTACAGGTTTCTTTTAGTTGAAACTAGGGATGTTAACCGATGACCGTTTGACCGGTGGTTGACCGTATCAACGTTAACCGGTCAAAGTTGTCGGTAGTCGGTTAAAAAAAAAGTGCCGGTGCGTCTTTTACGCATTCTGAAGGTGCCTGTTTTATGCATTGGTTTTATCATGTTGCAGTCTATTAGGCAACATTCCGCATAAGATGGGCTTAGATTTGGAAATACATTACATCTACATTTCAGTGGTAACCGATAAGGTGATGATGATCATCATCTTTCTTTATTATGGTTAACACTACCTCAACTAAAGCGGCGTCTCTTCGGAGCTGTCATTTTCTTAAGTGAGCCGTGGCAATGTTTCAAATGACCTTCCAACCTAGACAAACGCCTTTATTTTCAAAGCGATCACCTTGTACCCAAACCATTTGAAACTAAGGAGCCATTTGTCCTACGATTACATACAACAAGCTCTTCGGCGCCGCGTTTGCGGGACTCATGTTTCGCGCTGTGTGGGATTTTAAAAAAAGTGACGTGAGTGGCAGTGCGTGTGTGTGTGTGTGTGTGTGTGCGGGAGGCAGAGCGGCAGAGAGAGGCTGCGATCACACCGAACGCGTTTTTGCAGTTGGAGGCGCCTCTTTTGAATGGTTTTCTGTTGGCAGTGAGCGTTCTACGCGCTGCTTATGCGCCCCAGGCGCCTCGCGTTTTCACCGCCTGCTGCGCCTCGCGTTTTTGCAGGAGCGCTCTGAGCGCGTGAAGTTGAAAAAAAAAAATCAACTCTGAGCGGAAAAACGCCCAACGTCATTCGCGTTCTTGTGGTGACGGAATTTTACTGTTGCTTAAAAAGTCCGGAGACTGCAAGAAATAGAGGAGAAACCTTTTGTCTATCGTGGGTAACCCGGAGCTGTATTTTTTAGGGTTTCTGCTAATATGACAGTTTACTTAACAGCATAAAACTAAGATTTTAGAGTGCTCACGCTATAATCCTTTGATTTGACTGACAGCAAAGAACTACTCTTTGCTGACAGGACAGCTGTTTTGGTCGTTGCTTAGCAACATAAAAAAACGCAGCACGCTCTTTTATTAAAAGTCACAAAAAAAAGGCAGTGCTGTGCGCCTCGCGTTTTTAGAACTAAAAGACGCGTTCGGTGTGATCGCGGCCAGATGCGACAGACTTGCGAAATTGCAGGAGCGGCTCGAAATGGCTGTTATTTCAAATAGCGTACCATATTTTAAACTAATCGGTTAACCGGTTTCAACCGGCTAATGAGGCTCGGTGGTCGGTCAAGAAATTTTTTAGTTTTCGCCATCCCTAGTTGAAACAGCTCAGACTTACATTTTAGTCTACGAGCAGGCTTAAGTCTTGTCTATGAAACCGGGGTAAGAAGTTTCAACTAATATGGTTTAAAATGTATGATTTTAGCGCGATAGACGTGATAATCAAAAGCAAACAGATGTTTTTTGGCAGAGTATCTGAGGTACAACCTGTAGAGGCACAGCCTTGTTCTGGAAAAGGGGGCGGGGAGCAGCAACTCATTTGCATTTAAAGAGACATGAATGAAAACCTAAACTTGTATAATTTAAGTGAGATTACTTTTGTACTCTATACAGCACAATGGCCTTGTAAAATTGAATTTGTGCCATCAAATTCTCACTAGAAAAATTGCCCCCTGGGAACTCTTGTGCTTGATGAGGCCTGCTCTAATTGGTTGTTTTGATGGCTGTTTGTGATGGAGCTCATGCAGACAGAGCGGGAAGGACACTGAGTCGTTCATTAGCCATAGATGTTTTATAATAGGATTCCTATCTGTCACTGAAGGTCTGATTGAAGTTAGTAAAAGATAATCAGGGAACAAACCCTCCCCTGATCTCGCCTACACTGCCTGCTAAAGTTCAGCGCTCAATGGAATGCAGTGAAGGGTAGCATTGATGAATACTGAGCTGAAGGTTTAGGGCAGGAACAGGCAGGTCTGAGGAACGCAGGTCTTTGCTAAGAAAAGGCAAATGCCAAAATCTTGGTGTAAAATAATCCTGAGGATGGTAGAGGCAGACACTGTTCAGTTGAGTGCCCAATGTTTATGAAAGTGTGCCCTTTTTGTACACATTTAAGGCTAGTCATGAAATTGTATCCAATCACCAATTGGTACTCATGATAACTGGAAGCCAAAAAACTCCATAAAACATTAAGATTTCAATGCTAGCAAGACCTGATTGGTTACAAACAAGATTTGTCTGGTTAGAATGGCCTGGTTAGCCCTTGTGGGTAGATTTTTATTTATCATAGCAGTACTTTATAATATTAAGCAAAGACTGCAGAATTCAGATGTGACCCTAGACCACAAAACCAGTCTTAAGTATGAGTATATTTGTAGCAATAGCCAAAAATACATTTGTATGTGTAAAAATTATCCATTTTTCTTTTATGCCAAAAGTCATTAGGATATTAAGTAAAGATCATGTTCCATGAAGATATTTTTTCAATTTCCTACCATAAATATATTAAAATCTAATTTTTGATTAGTAATACGCATTTGCACCCTCAGATTCCAGATTTTCGAATAGTTTTATCTCTGTCAAATATTGTCCTATTCTAACCTAACAAACATGACATCAATGGAAGGCTTATTTATTCAGCTTTCAGATGTTGTATAAATCTCAAATAAATCACAAACGTTATCTTCTGAGCAAATGCCATTGATATGAGTGGGAAAGGTTAGAGTTTTTTTGAAGTATTAATGACCTCCTTTCTTAAAATGTAACGAATAAGCCATTATTTAGGTAGTGTGTGTATATGTAATGCATTTAACCTCCCACATTTGACTGTATGTGTTGTGGCAAACTGACTGCCTACAGAGAGCTTGGTTGACTAACCACTGATCTCCTCAGGTTTCAGATGAAGGTGTCTACCGCTGCCTGTCAGACTGCTTAAGTTACCCAGTCAGCTAGGCCAATGTCCTCCCACACAGTACCTTCAGTTGTCCAGTGGTCACATGCTGACTAGCTTGTCTATAAGCAGTGAAACTGTTTTTAAGACAGGGTGAAATGGAGGATATTCAAGAACAGGTAGTTATGAGTGACTTATTTGGAATTATTGGTGTTTGTTGTGCAGGAACTTTCCATTCACAACTTGCCATTATTAAAGATGCATTTAGTAGTTTTTAGTTAGCACTAGCGCTGCTATCGACGTGGGTCACCATAATAGATGCCTTTAAAAATTTTAGAAAGCTGTCTACACAATAATTCATTACCTTACCTGTCCAACAAGAAAAAATACTACTATGCTACTAGCTTGCGTATATACAAATGTGGTGGCCAATGAGTATAAGGATTTAGTGAAACAGCTGGTTACATCATGTCATATATTTTTTACATTTGCTCTGTTTTTCAAACACCTAATTTGAGATTAATGAACACCATTTTGTTTATTCCTGATATGAGCGTTTGCCTGTTTGATGATTGGATTCACTCTTTGGACCGCTGCCTTGAAATGAATGTGGGGTGTCTCATGTGCGATACCTGTGAGTTGTCCTAGTCGTTGGCATGCCATAGTGCTTCTTCCAGTGTTTGACTTGTCTCTTTTTCTGTAGAGGGCTTGCACTTACATCACAATTTGGTCAGTTATCTGGATGCACGGCCATATTGGAGATACACGGATGTAAACAGCAGCATGGATTGCATAGTTAATGTACTACTGAATATGTTGTTCTGCTAATTTATGCTGTCTAAACCATGGAAAAAACATGTGGAATCATATAGAGAAGAACTTAATAAGCAGGAAAGGGTATGATATTTTGACAAACTAAAGTTAATAGGTGGTAAAGATAGGTATGAGCACTATTAATTAACATATTAGCTTAATATTTCACCTACCTGACCAGAAATAAGAACAAACACAAATGTTGTCAAGATTCTTGCCCTGGAAATCCTGGTTCAGTTTGGCCAACCACAAACGCCTTTTGTTCCTCAGACAGTTTTTTGCACTCTTCTCTTGATTTGTTATAACTTTTGGCAGTCTATAGTACCGCAAAGATGACAATAATTGACCACTGTCAGCAGCAGTGATCAACAATATTTGCGAGTTCCGTTTGGTTCAGTGGCATTGTATACGTTCTGTGCTGCCAATATGGCTGATTGATAATGTGTCATGAAAACACTCTATATATGAAAGCAGTAAATGTTTGCTAAGTTTAAATCAGGCTGTCCTTTCTCCTCTAAGCCATGCTTTCTGAATGCAGCTGTTGTCTGCTTTCCTTCCTCCAAAATAAGCCTCTAGATATCTGGCTAACAAAGTTTTGTCTAACTTTAGTATAGTAGTTAAAGGCACAGTTCCCCCCTAGTTTAGCTCATGTTGTTCCAAATCCCATGTTCATTTTCTTCCTGTTGACTTCCTGCAAATGCTTGTTGTGAATTTGCTAAATGTTAAGCAATGACTTGATTTCTCAATTATCTTATCTTAACCAGGACAAGCCTGCAGCCATAGGCTTGCTCTCTATGTTCAGACATGCTTCTGTTGATAACACATGTCTAAATACTCTATAGGGTGATTAAACACCACATCTGATATCAGCCTTATCTGACTCCCAACCCATTTGTCTAACTACTGTTTAAATCAAACGGAATTTAAGTTTTCTGCTTATTGGATTAGTTCACTTTCAGAACAAAAAAATTACAGAGAATGTAAATACATATTTGTCATCCAAGATATTAATGCCTTTCTTTCTTCAGACATAAAGAAATAGTTTTTTGAGGAAAACATTTCAGGATTTCTGGAAATGGATATGTATGGTGCCCCCAAACTGAACTTTCAAATGTAGTTCAAATGCAGCTTTAAGGGGTCTAAACGATCCCAGGCGAGGAAGATGGGTCTTGTCAAGCAAAACGGTAGGTTATTTAAAAAAAAAATTGATAATTTATGTACTTTTTAACCTCAAATGTTCATCTTGTCTCGTCTCTGCAATGCACAGGCGTAGTCTGTGTGATCTGGCAATACTGTTAGGATATGTCGAAAAACTCCCATCTCGTTTTCGTCTCCAACTTCAAAATTGTCACTTTTTTTGTGGGCATTTGATCTTCTTTGTTTGTTCCCTTTGTAAACACTGGGTTGGTACATCTGCAGCGATGTAGGACGATTTTGAAGTTGAAGATGAAAACGAGATGAGTTTTTCGACATACTATACTGCATTGACCCGAATCACACAGTCTATGCATGCGCATTGCAGAGACGAGATGAGCATTTGAAGTTAAAAACTATATAAATTGTCAATTTGTTTCAAAAATAACTGATGGTTTTGCTAGATAAGACTCTTCTTCCTCGGCTGGGATTGTTTAGAGCCCTTTTAATCTGCATTTAAACTCCATTTTGGAAGTTCAAACTATGGGGTACCATACATATGAGGGTCGGACTTGTAACCCAAAGGTTGCGGGTTCGAGTCTCAGGTCTGGCAGGGATTGTAGGTGGGGGAAGTGAATGTACAGCACTCTCTCCACCCTCAATACCACGACTGAGGTGAGTCCCTTGAGCAAGGCACCGAACCCCCAACTGCTCCCCGGGCGCCGCAGCAATGGCTGCCCACTGCTCCAGGTGTGTGTTCACTACTGTGTGTGTGTGCACTTGGATGGGTTAAATGCAGAGCACAAATTCCTAGTATGGGTCACCATACTTGGCCTCACATCACCTCCACGTCACTATCATCTTGGATGATAAGGGGGTGAGTACATTATCTCTACATTTTTGTTCTGAAAGTGAACTAATCCTTTAATATTAACCGAACCAACCTGGCTGTCTGTGTGGAATTCAGTGCTTAGCTTCTCTGAGCTCAATGCAGGGCTAAAGCCCAGTTCATAATAGTCCTCTCAGGTTTCTGTTTTCACTAATAGGGGCAGGTTCACCTAGGTAACCAAATTTCCATCTGGATTCAACCTTCTAATGTGTCTTTTCAGCCATCCTTCATGCTTTCAGGAAAAATCAAACAAGTTAGTTTACTGACAGAAAAATCACAACAGAGTTTTGTGCTTTTGTTTAAACGAGAGAGCAGTATCTCACCACCTACTTTGTTTATTGAAATGAACAGGCCACCTGCTTGTCAACGTGACCTTTTTAGCTTGCTGATTAAAAATGCTCAACTATATGTTGGACATAATATTCAGGTTATCAGAATATTAAAGTATTCCAAAACATTTTTAGTGGTTCATGAAACTTCTATAAATTAGTAGTTGTCGCTGATAATGTCTGAAGTTTGTCGTGAGAGAGTTTGGGGTTACGTATGTGAGACTACATGTAAATATAACCTGGGGGCAGTTGGCGGTCACAAGTTACCAGCTGGATCTCATGTGTCTATGTGAATTGGTGGCTTATTTGTATGAATTCAAGTACACACGTCAAAGACTGACACGGAAGAGAATACATTTTTGAATAAAGATGTTATTTTTCATAAAATGATGGTTGAACCACTAATGTCACATGGACTATTTTAAGGATGTCCTTACTACCTTTTGAGCCTTGAACATGGTAGTTGCGTCGCTGTTTATGGAGGGTCAGAAAGCTCTCAGATTTCATCAAAAATATCTTCATTTGTGTTCTGAAGATGAATGAAGGTCTTGCAGGTTTGGAACGTCATAAGGGTGAGGAATTAATGACAGAAATATAATGTTTGGGTTAACTTTCCCTTTAAGGGATGAGAGAATATCTCACATACCTCTTGTAAATTCTGCTTACACATACCCTAATAAATACAACAAACCATTTTTATATTTGTTAGATCGGCTCCTTGTCAAGAGCTGACTAAGTTTTTGTAGTTTGGCTCCAAGTGCGTGACAGGACACTGAAGTGCTGATTACAATTTAGAGTTCAAGCATGACTTGAATCGTGACATTGCAGAGAAAGTGCGTGCACAGATGTAAGTAGATGCAAATAAGGATATAGCTTTCAAGGTATCCCTTGAGCCTACAATGTATGTTATGTAATGCATTATAACTCTCTCTTACATGAGTTTAACTATTCACAAATTTATGTGCAACTTTAGTTGCATGTACACTGCTACTTTACCTAATAAGTAAGTGTAAAAATAAAATACAAAAGGCACATTGGAAAACACTTTCTGCCTATTTAGTTAAAGGCATAGTTCACCCAAAAATGAAAATTCTGTCATTAATTACTCACCCTCATGTCGTTACAAACCTGTAAGACCTTTGTTCATCTTCAGAACAAAAATTAAGATGTTTTTGATGAAATCTGAGAGCTTTCTGACCCTCCATGGACAGCAAGGGTCCTACCACATTCAAGGTCCACAAAGGTACCAAGAACATCCGTAAAATATTCCATGTGACATCAGTAATTTCAACTGTATTTTTATGAAGCTAGGAGGAATACATTTTGTTGTGCAAAAAACTAAAATAACTATATTGAGTTTGGAACGACATGAGGGTAATTAAAGGAGTAGTTCACTTTCAGAACAAAAATTTACAGATAATGTACTCACCAATTTGTCATCCAAGATGTTCATGTCTTTCTTTCTTCAGTCGTAAGGAAATTATGTTTTTTGAGGAAAACATTTCAGGATTTCTCTCCATATAATGGACTTCTATGGTGCCCCCGAGTTTGAACCTCCAAAATGCAGCTTCAAAGGGCTCTAAACGATCACAGCCGAGGAAAGAAGGGTCTTATCTAGTGAAACGATGGGTTATTTTCTTTAAAAAAAATACAATTTATAAACTTTAACCTCAAATGCTTGTGTTGTCTAACTCTGTGTGTACTCTGTGTAGAGATTAAAAAGTATCTAAATTGTAAATGTTTTTAGAAAATAACTGATTGTTTCACTAGATAAGACCCTTCTTCCTCGACTGGGATCATGCAGAGCCCTTTGAAGCTGCATTTAAACTGCATTTTGGAAGTTCAAACTCGGGGCACCATAGAAGTCCATTATATGGAGAGAAATCCTGAAATGTTTTCCTCAAAAAACAATTTCCTTACGACTGAAGAAAGAAAGACATGAACATCTTGAATGACAAGGAGGTGAGTACATTATATACAAATTTTTGTTCTGAAAGTAAACTACTCCTTTAATGACCGAATTTTAATTTTTGGGTGTACTACCCCTTTAAGACAATCAGGTAAACACCACTCTTCTGAGGCACAGTTGCTTGATTTTGTCTCTTATTTTTGGGATCAAATGCAGTGTTGTGTGTAAATGTATTATGCGAGAGGCCTCGGACTCTGTAAAACTCTTCCAGGGGCTTGTGGTGTGATGACTTGATTAAAAATTCCTTAACCTCAGGCCTTGGCAGACAAGTCTGCTGTACAGTGACAGATCTCTCCCTGAGAGGAAGATTAATACTGTCTTGATCCCGCAAAGCCTCTAAGCAACAGAGAACTGGTCATGTTTAAAAGGATTCATTAGCTTTCATTTTGCATTCAAGTGTTTATTAACTGTAGCCTTTTGGTTATTCTTCATAAGATTTACAAATCTCCATCTTTCTTTTTAAACTGCTTAAATCCGTCGTAAGCCCCATTAAAACTAGGGTTAAGACGCAAGATTCTTAAATTCTGATCCTTATTTATTTCTAAAAACCTGTCATTCTCTCTCTCAGTAATGCCAGATTATGTGTAAGTCCCTCTGACTGCTGCTCCAGACCCAAACATTACGTGGTTGTGTGGCTACGTGACAGAACTCCTATTGTGGGCTCTATTTACAGGCTTCTCTGCATGTCCACAGCGAGAAGAGGGTCCCTGGAGTCAGCTTTGCGCTCGATAGACAATGCTTCTCCTAATTTGATCAGTGCTCATTGATTCGTTAAGCCATGCTCGCGATTACTGAGCTCATTCCCAGGAATTCCTCTGGTGTCAAGGTCATGAGCTGAGCTGTGTTCTCTAAGATCAGTTCACTTGGGGGTGCCATGTCTAATAGACACGAGTGGGTTGTAGACCAGAAAGAGCATCTGACTGTGCTCAGGCTGCCCACTGTGTCTTTGCTAGCGCAGATGACTGCGTTCAACGTTTTGGAGCAAAATAAACAAACTTTTATTTATTTATTTATTTGCTTTTTGACCACATCTCTACGGGAAGTTATGAAATCCACTACCAGTCAACAGTTTTTGAACAAGATTTTTAATGTTTTAAAAAAAAAAGACTCTTCTGCTCACCAAGTCTGCATTTATTTGATCCAAAGTACAGCAAAAACAGTACAAATTTGATTTTTTTTTTACTATTTAAAATAACTGATTTCTATTTAAATATATTTTTAAATGTAATTTATTCCTCTGATTTCAAAGCAGAATTTTTAACATTATTATTATTATTATTATTATTATTATTATTATTATTATTATTATTATTATTATGTTGAAAACAGCTGAGTAGAATTTATTTCAGGTTTCTTTGATGAAAGTTTAGAAAAACAGCATTTATCTGAAATAGAAATCTTTTGTAACATTATAAATGTCTTTATCATCACTTTTGATCAATTTAAAGCATCTTTGCTAAATAAAAGTATTAATTGCTATTATTGCTTTGGTATAGTGTATGATGTTACAAAAACTTTTTATTTCAGATAAATGCTAATCTTTGGATCTTTCTATTCATCAAAGAATCCTGAAAAATATGTACTCAACTGTTTTAAATATTGAAATAATAATAAAAAATGTTTCTTGAACAGCAAATCAGCATATTAGTATGATTTCTGAAGGATCAAATAGAAAGCAGTTATTTTAAATATAAAAAAAAATCACAATATTGCTGTATTTTGGATCAAATAAATGCAGGCTTGGTGAGCAGAAGATAATACTTTAAAAAACATTAAAAATCTTTTGACTGGTAGTGTATTTGTCAAAAATGTAAATACACGACACGAAAAAATAAGTTAATTAAAAAAAAACAATATAATTTAAAAAAATAAAATCAATTAATTGGAGATGCTTTTGATTCTTAATATTTATTGAAACTATTCATTAAATTTCATAAATTAAATTCTTTTTATTAAATAAAAAAATTTCATTGGGTCTTAATTATTATTTTTGTTAAACTTTTCAGAAATTGCTGTTTTATATTGTAAGTTTCATGCTTTTGATCATTAATATTTATTGAAACTATTCATTAAATTTCTTAAATTAAATTCTTTTTATTAAATAAAAATCTTAATTATTATTTTTGTTAAACTTTTCAGAAATTGCTGTTTTATATTGTAAGTTTCATGATTTCAATTAATTAGACATGCTTTTCAATCAATAAAATTAAATTTAAACTAAGTCTTAAAGTCTATAAAAACAGAAAATACAGAATTTGGAAAAAAAAAAAGGGAATTTCTGAAAAAAATAAACCTGGTTTTATAGGGCCCTACAAGTAACGCATTGAATTAAATGTGACATTTTTAACTAGAAATGCTAAGATAAACTATTTAACAGTTGACAAATGGTTTAGATTTATGAGATTATGCCAAGTGCATTTAATAGTACGTTTCAGCAAGATCTGATTCACACACATTTGTAATTTCAGGGCACATCTTCTCATATTATAATTTTTCTCATGAGTTCCTCCTGTTCTCAGAGCTCTTGTAATTACAGGGACGGGTTGGATGTGGGACTCCCGCTTTGATGTGAGCGTACAGTGACCTAAAGGGTCACAATGCCACTGTCTGTTCTCCTCCAGAGCTCACTTATCACAACTCTCAACTTCCTGTGGAGAGCAGAACTCCGGTGATCTCCACACAATACAGTGCATTATCTGCAGGAGGGTGTGCTAGTTTTGTCATAACCTTATGACCCTTTGACCTCTCACACCACAAACAAAAACACAATATCAGTCATGAGGAGCTAATGGTCCCACGGAGCTCAGCTGAAGTTGTCCAACTGTTTCAGGTGTTGCTTTTAAGGAATCTGAAGCAATTTTCCTCAAATGCGCCATGCAATAATAAATAATAATACTTATGGAGAGGTCTGGCAAGTCTGGCAATAAAATGATCTTTAAAAGTCTTGTGTATTCTGTAGATTTGCTGAAAGCTTTTAAACTTACAGATACTTGAAGCTTTGTTATGCAAGTTGAAGGTTTGCACTCATGTCCCATCATTAAATGATATGCTTTTTGTGTGTATTTTTCTTTCTGATCAGCTGCTCATGAAATGTTTCAAAAACTAGTCACATCTGTCAGCACTCTTCAGTTCTAATAACATGTCTGAACATTAAATACATTAAACAGGCATCATCATGTCTGTGTGCGAAATCAGCTTTAGCTAAAGGGGACATTTAAATTCATAGGCTGTCAGATGTCATGGATAGTGACTACAGGAGAGCAGCAGCTGCTGCTTCATCCATGTATGTTTATACATTCCTTACGGCTGTGTTTGTTGCGTTTTTTCATTCTTCAAATGTCAAAGGATCAGTCGACATCGTTCTGTTGATCTCAATATCTCTTTCTCTTTCTCCAGGCAATGCTTGTCATCTGTTAAACGGGTTTTCTGCTGCACACTTTATTTGGAGGACGTAAGCGTAAAATTGTGGGCCTTCTCAACGCTCAACAACAGGTGATCTTTTGTTTGTTTCTTCTCCTTGTCAGCCTTCTTTAAAAGCACTGTTTGCCCAAAAATGTTAATTCTGTCATCATTTAGTCGCCCTTATGTCCTTCCAATCCTGTGTGACTTTCTGCTGTGGAACACAAAAGAAGATATTGTGAAGAATGTTGGGAACCAAATAGTTTCGGTTCCTGTTGGCTTTCATTGTATTTTTTTTTTGGCATACAATGAAAGTCAATGGTAACCAAAACCGTTCGGTTTCCAACATTCTTCACAATTATCGTCTTTTATGTTACACAAAAGAAAGGTCGTACAGTGAAGAAAGAGTCAGGTTTGGAACAACTTGAGGGGAAGTAAATGATGACAGAATTTTCACTTTTTTCTTTTTTTTTATGGTGATTATTCTGATAGGACTTTTTTTCCTAAATGAGCTAATGATTTTTAAAATGGTATCTGCATGAATGCCGCGATTTGTAAACGAATGCCCTTTTTACACATTCCATCCGCTGTTGTTTTATGAAGAAATGTCATTTGGCCTCAACTTCTTGAATATTTCCTTTTCACATTAGAAAACAAACTGATGCTTGTCCAATCAGAGGCTTGTTTGTGATTTACTTTGGTTGCTTGTGTGTGAGTCCTCAGACAGAGGCCTTTTGTGAACATGCTGGATCTGTCAATGGTTTTGTAGATGTTGCTGACACGTCGTCAACCACAACACTCATTATACCTTTCAGTTTCAGCCGGCAGAAGGGTCCATTTACAGGCTATAATGTCTCTTTCAAAAGACCCAGGGAAAGCACCACACACTCAAGGTGGTAATCTGGTAAATTATTATTTTGCTGTCCTTGGCTAATCATTTTTAGTCATTCCTGTTCTATAGTCTAAATAGCTTTATTCATGTATTCTTCAGTAATATCAGTTGATAAGATTATGGGTTGCTGTATACACTAATATACAAAAGTTTGGGGTTGATATGATTTTTGTTTTTGTTTTTTTAAAGAAGTCATATCAAGGCTGCATTTATGTGGTTTATATACATTAAAACAGTAATGTTGTGAAATAGAATTACAATTTAAAAGAAATGTCTTGTATTTCTGTGATGGGAAAGCTGAATTTTCACATGATCCTTCAGAAATCATTCTAATATTCTGATTTCCTGCTCAAGAAACATTATTATCAAGGTTTAGAACAGTTTTCATATTTTTTTTGGTGACACATTTTTTGAAGATTTCTTTGAATAGTCCAAAAGAGCAGCACTTGCTTGAATTTTATTTGAAATATTTATTCACCAGAATGATGATATATGCATTTTTTACTACAGGTTTTTAAATCAACCTTTATGGGAAGCAAGTCAAAGCCCTCTCTTAAGTATTCACGTCCCCCTCTCACTGTTGTTCATCCTATTCCTGCCTCAGTCGTATACAGGAAGCAATTAAAATTTCTACTGCCAGATTGTGTCTACTGCATTCGTTCTAGTCATGAGGGTTTTTCAGAGCACGCTTTAGTGCTTTGACAATCCGACAGGTCCCATGGGGAGAATAGGACGGGTGGAAAAGTGTGTGTGTGTGTGTGTGTGTGTGTGTGTTGGTTGTGGGGGATTCCTCAAACTGGCTTGGTCTACCAGTGTCTAACCCAGATGGGATCCTCACAGTTTCTCTTCCTTGTCTGTGTGGTGAGACAAATCACTTCACTGTGACAGCACCATTATCTACCTCTCTCCCACACTTGCTGCCAGTAAACAACTGAAAAGTTTTAGACAGCAAATAGCTACGGGTGTCTTGTTTCGTTTTCTTCTTTTTAACCTAAGACTGTTTATTTTTATTTTTGCAGAAACTGCATTTGTAGTGTCTGAATCGTCAAGGTTCCCACCAAGTTCTATTTAGGTCTTCTCAGATAACATTACATGGCTTATCTATGGGCTAGCTATGGGAATATGCTCTCGCTGTGTATCAGAGGACCTTAAAAAGCATCTCTCAGTTCCCGCTGATAAGCTCATGCCATATTGGTCCGCTTAATATCAGCATGAATGGCTGAAGGAAGCCATTTAAAGGCCATCCTTGGCCATGACGTCACTTCAGAAGTCCCTCTAGACTTGGAGACAAAAGGCTATCAGGATAGTGAGCGGGTAGTGGAGATTGTATCTTATTTAGAGACTCAAATGTTGGTGTTGAACAGCTGGTCCAGTCAACGCTTAACAGATGGCCATGCATAAACAGTGGATAAAGGTTAGAAAATTAATTCAGAGGGAATGCATTAGGGCACCAACAAGATCCTTTACCATATTAATGTTCATTTGTTATTATTACGTTACTATTCGATCTGGAAAGCTGAGATTGAGCCAGTTGTTGTTTTCCTTTACCTGTATCTGCCATTGGCATCTATTAGAGTGAGTTTTACAAAGCGTATCCGAGTACCTCCCTGAAACGTATTGTTGCCTGCTTAACGGTTGCTCACTCGATTGAAAGCATAGCGGATGAATGATTTCCCAAACTTTCACAGGGGATGCTCTGGGTCTTTGTTGTGCTGATTTCGGGCAGGGCAACAGCTGTGGATGTGGCTTCAGGATTATAGGGACCTGTAGCGTGGGGAGCGGAGGGAAAAATTGATTTTCAATGCATTTTCGGACTAAACCTGAAGCGGCTAATTCCTTAGAAAGCAGAAATCACTGTGAAAAGCTCTGGTGATGTATGATGCTTCTGATGAAATGTACCCGTGAGTTTGTGTGTTGTGTCGGTTTTTATAGGGTTCGTGTCTGTTAGATGCCAAGGTTTGCCCATTCCATGCATTTCCCAGCCTAATCTTCCACCTCCCTTCCCAGCCCCCCGGAACGGGCCCTTTCTCATTAGCACCATTATAGCCTAGCCAGCTCAAGTGGTTAAGCCAAACAAAACCCCTTAGCCTTTAAACGCAGCTCTAATTAAGGCTGGCAAGGTGTGTTTAGCGTTGGAATTTCTCCTGCTTCTTTGTAACTGCTGTCTAAAACATTCCTGTTGTGTCTGTCAACAAGGAGCACCCTTTGGGTTTTCAATGAATTCTCCTTTTTCCCTTTCTTTCTTTCCTTTTTTTTATTTGTCTTGTAAACAGTAAGTCTTCATTTAGAAATAGCATGTAGGTGGGAATTTTAGGAACCAAGCATCCTTTAAATTATATTATATTTAAATTATATTTTACTATAATGTATTATACTTAAAATATTGAAGAAATTAAAAAATAGTGTTGGTTGAATCCATTTTATTCCAAATTGACATTGTATGTTTTATATATGATCAAAATATTATATTTTAAATGTTATATATTTTTTAATTAAATATAATTTTACATTTTTGTTCTGATTTTTTTTTTTCAAAAAGTTGTGTAGCAGTAATGTCAATGTATATAAGTATAAAAAATATGTTGATTACTAATATTACTGAATTATTAAAACTAAAATATATTAATTTAGTTTTTATTTTATTTGTAGCAGTAAATAACTCTTTTATCTGTGTATTAAATATTACATGTTATATGATAAGAAAGGCATTAAAATATAAAATGTGTAAACACACAAAATGTTAATATTTAAATAATAAATAAAACACAAAAGCAATAAATAAAACATTAAGATGATAATAGAATTATTTTTATATTAAATAAAATGATTGTCTTTTAAATATTATATTTTTAATTAAAATGTAATTTTGAATTATTTTTCCCGAATGAAAAATATACAGTTTTGCCAAAAAAAGAAATAAATTTGTGTAGCAGTAATTACGTTTCACTGTATATAATAAATATTAATTTTGATAATTACAAAGAGAAAATTGCAAAAAGAAATGACACACATTTAAAAACAACATTAATATATTTTAGTTTATTAAATATTATAAATATATATTACACAATATAAAAGAAATTAAAATTTATAAAATGTGTAAACACAAATGTTAATATTTTAATAATTAATAAAACATCATAAATAAAGATGTTAAATACTAAAATACAATTATTTTATATTATTATATAAATGTATTATATTTTTATTATATTGTAAATATTATATATATTTTATAAAAATATAATTTGTAATATTTTTTTTTCTGAATAAAATACACTTTTAAAAAGAAAATGTGTACCAGTAATTTATGTATATCAATTCAATGTATAATAAATATTAAAAAATGTCAATGTATATAAAAAATATTTTAAAATATGTTAATAAATTACTAAAATGTCTGAATTACTAAAACTAAAATATATAAGTTTTGTGTGTTTGTGTAAATTGCAAAATATTAAATTAAATAAATAAATGTTAAATGTGTATAAATATTTTGGTAACAATTTACAAAAAGGTTGATTAGTTAGTTAACATTAGTTAACTACTTTTTATTCATCTTTATTTAATGTTAAAGTCAGCATTTACTACTGCATTATTAAAATCACAAGTTGTGCTTGTTAAAATTAGTTAATGCACTGCGAACTAACACGAACTAACACTAAACGACTGTATTAACTAAAATGAACAAATATTAATAAATGCTGTAATAAATGTATTGTAATTGTTCATTGTTTGTTCATGTTAGTTAATACATCAACTAATGTAAACAAACGACACCGTATTGTAAAGTGTTACCTATATTTTATATGTGTAAACATACAACATATAAAAATTTTAATATTGAAACTAACAGCCGGATCAATCTACACAAAAGCAGTGCATTAATACACAGTTACCAGAAATATATAATTCTCATAAATGGTCCTCTGGTCCCTCAGTTGACTTTTTAAAACTGTCTGGCTGAGGAAATCAAAAACCTTGTGTCAGTCATCAGTGTCATCATTCTCTCATCCGTTTCACAAGGTTGACTAAAGCTTGTGTTTTTTTTTTGGAAGGTCAAGGACCTCTTTAGACACAATTGTCTGACACAAAGACCTAAACAATTGAATCATAATCCTGCAGTATAGTTTGATATGCATTTTCATAAATAAAGCACGGTAGCACAACATTCAGTGGCCATAACTCTGGGAGGCTTCCTTGGCCTCCAGCCCTCTCAAGTCTCTTTATCATGAGAAGAACGGCCGCTGGGCCTCTCAGTCTGCCTGGCTCCACTGGAGAGCTAAACAAATAACTGGCTCCAGTCTGTCCTTGGTCAAATGCACGGTTGGACAGAGGTGAGAAGATAGGATGGGAACGAAAGATAGAATGAAAAACAGTTTCATTTAGTTACAAAAATAATAGAACGAAGTGAGTAGAAAAAGACATCCATCTGTCAGTGAAACGGGGGACAGATAGTGCGAGAGTGTGTGGTCAATAGTGCCTGTCCCTTTTATACACCCCGCGGAGTGAAAGGGCTGAATCATTGTTAAATGAAGCGGTGAGTTTGCTCTGCAGCACTAACTCGGAGTGAACCGTTTCCCCTCGGATGCTATCATGCATGCTTTACATGTCTGTTTTTTCCTCTCATGGAAACAGTGAGACAATTGGACTTAATAGTTGTTTTTTGGGTATGTATGTTTTTGTTTCCATGTTGACTGTTGGTGGTTTGATTTGATATGGAAGAAACTTGTTTTTGTGCTTGTGGGGAAAAACTTAATGTGTTCATTCTTTCGTTTTATCGTATTTGTGTGCTTATGCACTCGTTTTCTAAAACGCTGTATGTTGAAAGCCTGTAGATGGCAGTGTTGTCAGAAATTTGGACTGCTTTTGCACTCACAAAAGCCTTGTAGTATTGGCTAGCTCAGTGTATCCCCAATTTATTCTGGCGTAGAGAAGTTGATACAGTCTACAGTGTCTGTTGGTTTCTTTTATGGGCTCTGTCTGCAAGCAGACCAAATTGGAAGTGTTTTCACTGCACTACATTTCCGCTAAAGAGTAGAGGTGAATAGAAACTGTATCGTGTTCGATCCTCCTGGAGCTATTTGGGTCAAAGAATACTATGCTACAGACACTTTTGAACACATGCTGGCATTTGTGGATTTATGGGTTCATATTCTTAACTCAGCATGGCTGAAAATCAGCCTGTCATTAAAGTCAGGCAGGCCAGGCAGTCATGTGCTTCAGTTTAGGGAAAGAATAATTTTGGAAAGACAAAACAAGAATCTTTCACTTTCCCTGTTAGCTTGATTGTTTAATTTCAGGAGTCTGAAATCAATCAAGCTAGAGTGCAAAATAAATAAGCTGTCAGTGTTATTGGGAAATAATTAAGTTATTATGAAGCTCTCGTCTTTAGAGTGTTTGTGTAAATATTTAAATTTTGTGTGTGTGTACTTGCTGAACCGTATTTTGGGGACAAATTTGTGTCAAGAAGTGAGGTAAATCTGCAAAACCAATGTCCTTAATTGCAAAAATGGTTAAAAATAAAGAGTTAATTTGCAGAAACAGTTAACTCTTTTTAATAACTTTTTAATAATTATTAAAAATAATTGTTTTTTTTTTTCATTCAAATTAATCTCAATCAAACTACGGTTGGATTATTTTGATATAAAGTAAATATAACTTTAAAAATACAGTTAACTAAAGCAATAAAACACAATTAAAAACATTATATATATATATTAGGGGTGGGCATAGATTAATTTTTTTAATCTAGATTAATCTAGATGAAATCTTGGAATTAATCTAGATTAAAATGGCTAATTTGAATTCTGCTGAAGGCATTCAGAATATGTGTGCTACCCAAATAATGACTTAAAGTCTTTGAGAATGGATCATAAAGCTCATAAAGCTGTTCTATGATAATTTGTTGATGAAAATAAATTATGTTCAATTAGATGTACTTGTGTTTACTAATTAACTAACACTGAAATTATTTTTTCTCCCTATTAGATTGTGTTTTTTTTAACGTCAACACCTACCCAGCCCATTACATGTTACACCGTACTTTTATTTTGACAGGTTGCCGT
Source organism: Garra rufa (assembly GCF_049309525.1). Classification (NCBI taxonomy): domain Eukaryota; kingdom Metazoa; phylum Chordata; class Actinopteri; order Cypriniformes; family Cyprinidae; genus Garra; species Garra rufa. The sequence continues at coordinate 13,822,953 of NC_133365.1, forward strand.
GAAGTTTCTGTGTCATACAGTATGATATGATGCTAGTTTTCTCAAATGAAACGGTAAAAGTGACACTCACAGCAGTTTTGGAGATTGAGTTTATCTGTTCATGTGAGATGAAAATGCCAAAAATTACCGGGAGCGTCACGTGTGTTTCAGTATGCGTGTAGTAAAAGCTCGTCTCCGCAATGCATACATACAGCTAGGCAAACGGAACATATCGGATTCATATTAAAACGGTCTTTTTGCATTTCAGTTTTCACATACACTAGTCCATATCGCGATTTGAATTAAGTGACTGACCAACATTTGATTTATGAATCCAAAAAATGATGAATTTACGTGGCATTTCGCGCTATAGTAGATTCGGTTTTTATGAATGGAGGACGACGCGATCCCGTCTGTGTTTTGGCGGAGGAGACTTAAACGCGCGACCTTAATCTACAGTCTTCGGTATACATCCGCGTTAAACTATCAAGGTGAAAGTCATCATAGCTTGCGTAGTTTAGACCCAGCTCCCAACCCAAATTTGAGAATAGATTAACGGCGATATTTTTTTTATCGCGCGATAAGAGTTTCATGTTAACGCAGCACGTTAACATGAAACTCTTTTTTTATTTATTATTATTATTATTATTTTGTTTATTTATTTATTTATTTATTTATTTTTTGCAGAATAACTCTTTAAATATAATAATTATGGTAATATTTTACATTAAAGTGTCATTTGTTAACATTAGTTAATTAACAGTGAACAAACAACACAACATTTATGGCACTATTTATTAATCTTTGTTAATGTTACTTAATAAAAATAGTCGTTCATTGTTCATTCACAGTGCATTAACTATTGTTAACAAACTCAACTTGTGATTTTAATAATGCAATAGTAAATGCTGAAATTTACATCAGCTAAGATTAATAAATAGTGTAATAAATGTGTTGTTAATTGTTCATTCATGTTAGTTAATTAACTAATTTTAACAAATGACACAAATAAGTATTAAAATCAAAATATAATTTTGAATTATTTTTTTCTGAATAAAATAGTTTTATAAAAACAAACTGTGTATCAGTAATTAAATGTCAATGTATACAATAAATATAAATTTAAAAAAATGACTAAAAATATAGAATTACTAAAACATTGTTAATATTGTGTTTTTATTTTATTTGTTACAGTAAATAAATATTGTAAATGTGGATTAAATATTAAAAATGTATTTGATATGATATTAAAGACATTAAAATGTGCAACACAAAATGTTAATATTTAAATAAAACATAAACAATAAATAAAACATTAAGATGTTAAAGACTAAAATATAATTATTTAATATTATTATATAAATGTATTATATTTTCATTATATTTTAAATTGTATGTATTTTTTAATCAAAAAAGTGGTTGTTCATGTTAGTTCACACAGTGCATTAACTAATGTTAACAAACACAACTTGTCATTTTAATAATGCATTTAATAAATGCTGTGGAATTATTGTTAATTCTTAGTTCATGTTAGCTAATATAGTTAACTAATGTTAACTAATAAACCTTATTGTAAAGTGTTACCATAATGAAAATGTTCTGTTAGGGTTAGGTTCTAGCATGTGTAATTAGCTGTACATAAAACAATAGAAGTCTATAAAAAGTCCCCTTTTAGTAAATGTGTGTGTTTGTGAATTTGGTCCTTGTATAGAGTCCAGCTTTAACCGCAGTCCAAAAATAGAGAAGAACTGGAATCAGAGGTGCATTCCATATCAGCCTCCTAAATCTGTGCTCAGGTCATGAATAGACACCAACTCTTGGCAAATACATTTAAAAGTACATGAACAAAAACAAATGACTATTTTTGTACGCCACTTTACTTCATTTGGTCAGCTCTGTACATTTGAAAGAGCTTTGTTGTCTTCGTAACATGTTTTGCTGTTTATGTTTTACCATTATCAGGAAATGAAGCTACTTAGCAATTTGAAAATTGATTTTTAGATTATAAAGATCATAACAGATCTTAGCTATTCATTAAAAGCAACTATCTTTACTAAACCACAAAACCACTACCAGATTTCTTGACGCTAGACTGTTTAATAGAACTTTTAGTAGACTTTTAATGCAAATTAAAAGTGTAGTGTTATTACTTCAGATTTCTCAAATGAAAGAAAAAGACTGGTCTTGCCATATACATTGCTGTTTACAATTTTGTGGTCAAGATTAGTGTTTTTTTAAAGGACAACTATTATGCCCCTTTTTACAATATGTAATATAAGTCCCCAAAATGTGTCTGTGAAGCTCAAAATACCCCACAGCTCATTTATTATATTATTTTAAAAAATGCCTATTTTGAGTGGAAGCTGTTTTCATGCATGTCTCTTTAAATGCAAATGTGACCCTGGACCACAAAACCAGTCATAAGGTTAAATTTTACAAAACTGAGGTGTATACATCATATGAAAGCTCAATAAATAAGCTTTCTGTTGATATATAGTTTGTTAGGATAGGACAATATTTGGCCGAGATACATCTATTTGAAAATCTGGAATCTGAGGGTGCAAAAAAATCAAAATACTGAGAAAATCATCTTTAAAATTCTCCAAATTAAGTTCTTAACAATGCATATTACTAATCAAAAATTACATTTTGATATATTTATAGTAGGAATTTTACAAAAAATCTTCATGGAACATGATCTTTACTTACTTTCCTAATGATTTTTGGCATAAAAGAAAAATCAATCATTTTGACCCATACTATGTATTTTTGGCTATTGCTACAAATATACCCCAGCGACTTAAGACTAGTTTTTTTGTGGTCTAGGGTCACAAATGAGCTGTTGCTCCCTGCCCCTTTACAGCTCCTAAATCAGGTACTCTGCTAAAAAAACATCTGTTTGGTTTTGATTATCATGTTTATTGTGCTGAAATCATGTGTTTTAAACCATATTAGTTTAAACTTCTTCTATAGGGTTTTCTGAGCGCACACATCTGAAGCACACATAAATAAAGCAGCTGTCACAGCATGTGAGTATTAAACTAAGTTCTCTTTCATGTCTTATTGCGCTTAAACTCTCAAATACACACACGTTTATGTTAAAAACACAGGAGTTACAAAAACAGTCAGTTATGGCTATTAAGGTAGAAATATCTTGTTTATATTAGATCTGTGTGGCAGCAGTGTAATATACAGTAAATAAATCAATAAATCCACTGCTCTCTTAGCCTGACAAGCCAGACCCACATAAATGTAGGGTCTGGGCACTCTCCATAGACAGCGCTCAACCGGAGGGGCGGGATAAACGGTTGTCTTTCAAACTCCTTCTCCACGCAATAGGATAGCGCTACAACCAATCAGAGCAATGAAGGAGGAGACGTAGTCAGAGAGCCATACAGAGAGTATGTATGGCTCTGGACGTAGTCAACTCCAAATATACATCCTTCTTTTGTAAGAACGACCTCAGTGCAGTTTCTTGTGAAAAGCTTAAAGTCTTTCAGAGTGGCGGCCAAAGCCGATTCGAAAGAAAGTTGTTCGCTAGCAGCAGCCATCGCTCTCTCTCTCACGCGTAATTCACGGAACCAGAGAACGTCTGACGGAACCATAGACTGACGGAACTTATGGTCGCAGGTCAGTCGTCATCATGTTAAACCCGCCCACCGACTCGTGATTGGCCCGGTCGATTTTGGATTTTTGGAAATCTCAAGTGAACGGAGAGTTACTAGACTGCCCTTGGAAGCAAATGTAATTTGCTGCCGCTAGGGGCGCGTCTAGATTCTAGGCTACTGCTCTCTTGTTTTGTCTGAGGCTGGGACTCTAAATAGTGTTCTGTGCTCGTCTGTGCAGTCAACAACAGAACAGTTAGCATGCTTTGCTTAAACTTTTGCCATGGCGTTAGAGCTGGTACATCGTTGTCACTTGCAAAAACAGAATGACGGCGCTGTGGGTGGAAATGTGCAGATTAAGGGGTGGTAAAATTATAATAATATCCGAAAATCTGAGCAGTTTGTTTTGTTCACATGCTTGCAGAAAAAAGCTTACCAAACAAAATTACTGGGTTGTCCCTTTTCATGTTTTCTAAGTTGGTAGATGCACTGGGGACACGATTATAACACTTAAACAGAAAAAGTCAGATTTATAAGAGAATTATAAAACATAAAAAAATCTAATTAAACCCCAAACTTTGAATCAGTATAGTTTATCTATGATCTTTCTTTATTATAGCTCCACAACATCTATTTAACATCAGTCATCTAACATCAATCTATTTTCTGCCATCTTCTACCCTTTGACACTAGATAAGGTGGTTTGGAAAGGCACAAATGGACTTTTCATATGGTCTTGTGTTGGAATCAGACTAACTTGTTCTAAATAGTGTCCATTTCATACTGTTTGTTTTCTTGTGTTAAGTTATGAAGTTGTTTAAGTTGAATTTGTTGGATTTCATATATACATAATATATATTGCATATGTTTGTTTCAGAGAGTATGCAAACAGGAGGAGGCTGTAGTAGTTTAGAGTGATGTCCTTGTTACTGATAAGCAAACACTTTGCCTGCACTTACTAGTGAATCTAGAGTCGTATCACAGGACGCCGTTTAAGGCAAACAGACCAGACAAGAGGGTGATAAAGACAAAAATAGGCTCTACGGCCCATGCGTTTCTCTTAACGGGTCTGTGGTTAATATTAAGTCACTTTCTCTTCAAGGTTCAAATGCGTCTTTATATTTAGCTGACCTAGATCAGGTTTAGGTGCTTTCAGTCCGATCTTCAGTTTAGAGCTGGCCGTCTAGTGCATCAGTCGCTTGCAGGAGTTTGCATTCCCAGTTTGAAGTTTGACTTTTACAGCAAGTTGATGTCGGGTTCTTGGAATATCCTGGATACATTTGATTCAGATGAACCAGGTAATGAGAATATGGCTGATTTGCAATTATTTGGCAGTTATTGTAATTATTTTTATAATACACCAATGCAGCATTCTTAATATGCATTAATTCTTGCATGTAAAGAGGAATTCTTTGGGTTTTCAGCCTAAGCAATGTGAAACTCGAAGACAAAAAATAAAAAAGGTCTGCGGTTTCAGAACCCCCCTGAGCCTGTCAAGATAATTATAAGCTTTGAAGCTGGATTTGGAAGAAGGGGGATCAGCGTGGTTGTCGTAAGAAATGGTTGGGTGCATTTGAGCCTGGGTCAGACCTTTGGCCCCCCTGCCAGAAGCTAACACGAATGCACAGGTGTGCTCAGCCCCTCTCTTTTCTGAAGTTCTTTATTTCTGGCTTATTCAAAGCTCGGCGCTGTAATGAAATTCAGCTGGCTGCTTTCATGGTCATGTTGCCGCTGACAAATCCCCTTTTCCTCCAACTCTTGTCATCATAATGACTGTGGCTAATGTTAAGTGAAAAATGTTGTTTATGAGTGTACGTTAGCCTGTTTTTTCACTTAACTTAAGCACTGGTGTCAAAGATCAAAAGTGAGTTTGTGTATGTGAGTGTGTTTCTGGCTTCAGTAGCATTGTGAAGTTTAACTTGTCTTTTGCTGGCTGGTTTGGTCATAAAATGATCGGTCATCTAAATCGTTTCACTTAAGCATGTATTTCCATGCTCTAAATTTTCTGGCTTCAGGTTATGTCACATTATGAATGTCAGGAGCCCCTCGCTAAAAATTGTCAATGGACACACCTGCAGCTCCACCTCAAACTACAACAGCAATATCCGAAATGGCCTTGTGGCCTCTTAGATGCTCCTCCTTCCCTGAGGACATAAAGATCATGTTACTTTGACCCATTATTTGAATTTTTTTCAAACAGCATAAGGCTCTATAGGTGGTCTCAGGTTAAGAATGTGGTTAGTTTGAAAAGCTTGGTGTTAAAGGAAACCATAAAGCCATTTGCTCACCCTATATCACTCATGTTACACAGATTTTTTTTTTTTAATCATAGCCTTTCAAATTCCTAAATGGATAAAAAGCCGCATACAAGTAGCCCGTATGACTCCACGTTTCAAGACTACTGACACCATATGACAGCTTTTCTGAGAAACAGACCATCTTCCCCTCCAATGTAGCTGCCATATCTCTGTCACACATCGTATAAAAGTTTGGGGGAATTTAGAGGTTATTTATTAGTTGGTACTGGTGACATATCATGAAAATCATATCATGAAATCTGACTATAATCAGTTTCCCAGTGCATCTACTAACCTAGAAAACCTGAAAAAAATGTAAGGCTTACTCTGCAAGCTTGTGAAAAAACACAACCACGGCACCAACATTCTGTTTTTGCAAGAGACAATGGTGTACCGGTTCTAACATCATGCCGAAAGTTTGAGCAAAACATGCTATTGCTAACTGTTCTGTCTTTGGCTGCACAGACAAGCACAGAACACTATTATACACAATATAAACACAATGTACAATAAGTGTTTGCTATTTTTAAGTATATATGTATGCATAAATATTTTCAAATGTAATTTAGTCCTGTGATGAAAAAATTGAATTTTCAGCAGCCATTACTTCAGTCTTGAGTGTCAAATGATCCTTCAGAAATCATGCTGGAAAAAACTTTTGGTAACACTTCACCAATTCGCACTAATAACTAGCTGCTTATTAGCATGCATATTACTACTTTTTATTTTATTAGTACGTAGAAAGCACATATTGCGCGACCATATTCTACATACCTAACCATACCCAATACATAAACTTAACAACTACCTTACTAACTATTAACAAGCAGAAAATTAGGAGTTTATTGAGGCAAAAGTCCTAATTAATGATTTATTAAAGGGTTACTCCACCCCAAAATGAAAATTTTGTCATAAATCACTTACCCCCATGTTGTTCCAAACCCGTGAAAGCTTTGTTTGTCTTTGGAAGACAAATTAAGATATTTTTGATGCAATCTGACAGATCTCTCACCCTTCCATAGACAGCAGTATTATTAACAAGATCAACGTCCAGAAATGTAGCAATAATCCATGTGACATCAGGGGTTCAACCATAATTTTACTAGGCTACATGAATACTTTTGTACGCAAGAAAACTATTTTAAAGATTTTATTCAACAATTTGTCTCCTCCGCATCACCCTAGTGCCATTTTGGAGAGTATCCACTGAACACAACCATCGTATGCTGTCATCGTATTCTGTAAGCATACTTTTTCTTCAATTTTTTCTGCTTTGATTTGAACGGAAACAACGTATCCGTGTGGCGCAACCAATACGCTGTTTGCAGTTGAACCTCTAATGTCACATGGATTATTTTACCGATCTCCTTGCTAAGTTTCTGGATGTTGATCGTGTTAATTACATTGTTGGTAATGGGAGGGCCAGAAAGCTGTCAGAATGCATCACAAATATCTTAATTTGTGGTCCAAAGTTGAACAAAGCTTCTTAAGGGTTTGTAACGACAAATGTTTAATGACAAAATTTTCATTTTGTGGTGGAGTAGCTCTTCAATAGCGATAATTGAACCTTAAAATAAAGTGTGACCAATCTTTTTACTAACCCCAAATGTTTGAACGGATATGTATCTCAAATTTCAACATATATGTAAACCTGGCATTCCATTTGTAAACAAGATTTTAAAGCTATGGCAGAGGGAAATATTTCAACTTGAAATGTGATCTGTTTTGTGTATATATATATACCTAATGTTTGAACTATTTTTCACTAGACTTGAAAATCACAAGCGTACCACAGAAGTAAGTCATACACGTACAGAAATGGCACAATTAAGTAATTATTTTTAACATTTTTCTGTAAATGAACCATTTACAAAGAATTCTGTGGAAGGTGTGATAGAGCGGTTACATTAATTACAAGTGACAGGGAAACTAGGTGTGTTTGTGTATTTTTCTAAAGCAATAGACCTTACCACTCCTGTTTTAGATCTGTCTCCAGCAGTGGAGTATGCTTGTGTTTGAATGGAGAGCTTTGCACAGACCTGCACTCCATGTTTAAATGCTGCCTCCAGCTATAGGGTTGTGTCAGGTGACTGCCTCATCATGCCACCCTGCCCTCACCTCTGAAGGTGTGCAATACCTCCCACTAGCATGCCACGTTTCTTGTGTAGGAGATTTTCTGTCACTTTCCCTCTTGTTGCTACTTATGAAACAAAATATGAACTGCAACAAGATATTGTAGCCCCTTTTTAGCCATAAACTACTCTTTATTTATCAGCATTAATGTTCATGTTCCATATATAGCTGTTAACAAGGCATTACATGCCCCCTTTAATTAAAGATGTCTTAATTTATCAGTGATGTGTTTTTCAGGAGTTGTCAGTGTTTATGAGTCCGTGTATTCTTCATCTTTCACCTAGTTAAAGGATACATCCCACTGACTTGAAATTTCTTTTTAAAAAGAGTCCCTCATATTCTAATATTCAAGTACTGACTTTACCAACAGGATGTTAAAAATAGGGAGTGACACTGAATGAGTAAAAATGATAAAACACGCCTTTCGTTTTTTTCATGCTATCAGAATGATCTACCTGCAGTTACACGTCAATCTGTGCTGGGCTGACCCTGTTTGCTATTAACAAGCAACCTTGTTGATGCCATTGTACGAATGGAGGACTTAACATTGTGACAGTGCTTGATTAGTCATCTTCTACCTTTATGCAGATGGTCTTTTCTCTTGTTAATGGTCTGGTCACTGATCTGTTCAACACGGATGGATGCATCCTTTCCTCTTATAGGATCTCTGAAATCTGAGCAAGTTAGCTAATCTTAGCTGTAATATACACTGCACGTTGCATAGATGTTTTGGCTTATAGGTTACTGCAAGGCCGTAGTAACACCATTCACTGTGACTACATGTTAAAGAAGTTTAAGAATGACTGAGCAAGGTAGGTGCATTTTTTAGTCTTAATGTCAAATCTGTGATTAGATACACGTGTCAGTTTTTGTCTGTCGAGTTTGCGTTGCAGACGAATGTTTAAGTGGTCAAGCATTCTGGGTTTAAAATACCTTCTAATGCAGTCCACACATTCATTTTAAATAGCAGGAGTTTAGCATGTTTTGACAAGCTCAGAATTGACTCTCACCCACATGTGCATATTTTCAATAAATTAACTTGGAGAGATTATCTTTCTTAAAACTAAACTGTGTACAAAGTGTTGAACAAAGTGTCTTATTGTTTGCAGACTCAAGTGATTTATTGGTGAGCTCTTTTGCTGTGCTTGTTAATGGTGAAAAGGAAAAGTTTGCTCTCTGTCTTCTATTCAAACAAATATCGAAACTTCACAGACGTCAGCAGCATTTTCCCTTGGTGTTTGTTGAAAAAGACATTGCACAACATTTCTAAGTGGTAACATCAGGTTGGATGTGAACTTTGGCCGTGCTGAGTGTCTGCCAAAAAAGTCAAGTTGCTGTTATCGTTGCTGTAATATGTGAGTTTGTGTTTTTTGTGCAAGTTGGAGGAAATTCCATTACACGTCCTGTGTTTCATAATACTCAGAACTGGTCCAATCATTGTTTTTACTAGCTTCCCAAGTCTGTGTTCTTCAGAGAATATGGCAAACCTCCCACTGGTTCTTCTTCCTGCCGTTTTTCCACCAGGGGTTTACGAGACCCACCACTGTATCTGCTGCACACATGCATGTCTGCTGCTCAGTCACCGCTAATCTTCAGGCTTTAGTATCTAAGTGATTTTTGGTTTAGGGTCATTGGTTCTTCAAATTACTGATGCTAGCAAACATGTAAAGGTGCACAGCTTCTTCTTCACCCAAAAACAAGTTAGCCACCAGAATTAATATGTGACCCTGGACCACAAAACAAGTCAAGGGTCAATTGTTTGAAATTACGTCATATTTATACATTCGAAAGCTGAATAAATAAGCTTTATGTATGGTTTGTTACTATATTTGGCCACAACTATTTGAAAATCTGGAATGTGAGAGTGCACAAAAAATCAACATTGAGAAAATCACCTTTAAAGTTGTACTAATGAATTTCTTAGCAGTGCATATTACTAATCAAAAATTAGGTTTTGATAATATTCACAGTAGGAAATTTACTAAATATCTTTTTGGAACATGATCTTTACTTAATTTTTGAATGATTTTGGACATAAATCGATCATTTTGACCCATGCAATGAATTTTTGGCTATTGCTACCAATATACTAGTGCTACTTAAGACTGGTTTTGTGATCCAGGGTCACATATGTAGTTTGAGGTGGTTACAGATGGTGTGCTGGTTGTCCCACATTTCTGAGCTACACTTGGCCTTATTGCTTTTGAAGTTGGTTAGTCTATTGTTCCTTCCGGTCCTAGTTCTAGTTTACAATGAGTCTGGGTTCATATTAGAGCTCTTATAGTGTAAAGGAATGTGCAAACTTGTTCAGATATATGGCAACTTAAAAAGAGAGTTCACCCAAAAAATGAAAATTCTGCCATTGATTACTCACCCTCATGTCATTCCGAACCCACAAGACATTTGTTTATCATTGGAAGCCAAATTAAGATATTTTCTGATGAAATCTGAGAGCTTTCTGACCCTGCATAGACATCAACACAACTGGCACGTTCAAGCCCCAGAAAGGTAGTAAGGACATCACTAAAATGGTTCATATAACATCAGTGGTTCAACCTTAATTTTATGAAGCTATGAGAATTTATTTGTACAAAGAAAAAAAAGACTTTATTCATAAAATAATCCAATTTAAAAATGATGTCACATGGACTAGTTTAACAGTATCCTTACCATCTTTCTGGGCCTTGAACATTTCAGTTGTGTTGCTGTCTATGGAGAGTCAGAAAGCTTTCGGATTTTCTCCGAAATATCTTAATTTGTATTCTTAAGATGAACGAAGGATTTACAGGTTTGGAACAACATGAGGGTGAGTTATTATTGACAGAATTTTCATTTTTGGATGAACCATCCCTTTAAATGGAACAAAAGTTATAAAAATGGATAGTTCACTAAAAAGTTAAATTCTGTTGTAATTTACCTCCCCTCATGTTGTTTCAAACCTATGTAATGCAAAAAGTAGATTTTTTTTTAGGAACATCCTGTCCACTTTTTTTTACAGATTAATAGAAGTAAATGAGGGCTTGCACTGTCAAGCTCCAAGTTAACAAAAAGCATCATCCGAAGCATTGTACAAGATGCTAGTTCTCATGTACCAAGTGTTTAGAGTCCATACAATAGCTTTGTGTGAGAAATTTTTAAAAACTACTCATTTTTGAGTGAGCTAAAACATTTCAACTAGGATTTGTCACAAGGTTGTGACACCATTTGACCCACCATTTGAAGGTTAAAGGAACACTCCACTTTTTTTTGGAAATAGGCTCATTCTCCAACTCCCCCCGAGTTTAATAAGTTGATTTTTACCGTTTTGAAATCCATTCAGCCGTTCTCCTGTTCTGGCGATATCACTTTTAGCATAGCTTAGCATAGATCATTGAATCCTATTAGACCAATAGCATCGCATTCAAAAATGACCAACGAGTTTCCATATTTGTCCTATTTAAAACTTGACTCTTCTGTAGTTATATCGTGTACTAAGACCAGTGGAAATGCAAAGCTGCGAGTTTCTAGGCTGATAAGATTAGGAACTACACTTCCATTCCGGCGTAATAGTCAAGGAAGTTTGCTACATATGGCCGAAGCAGGCGGAGTATTATCAGAAATGAGTTCCCAGCTAGTTTAGCATTTGCACATGTGCTGCGTGGTATTACTGCTCCTGCTTCAGCCTATTACGGCAGCAAACTTCCTTGACTATTATGCCAGAATGGGAGTGAAGTTCCTAATCTTATCAGCCTAGAAAATTGAAGCTTTGCATCTCCACCGGTCTTAGTACACGATATAACTACAGAAGAGTCAAGTTTTAAATAGGACAAATATCGAAACTCGTTGGTCATTTTTGAACGCGATGCTATTGGTCTAATAGGATTCAATGATCTATGCTAAGCTATGCTAAAAGTGATATTGCAAGAACAGGAGAACGGCTGAATGGATTTCAAAACGGTAAAACTCAACTTATTAACTCGGGGGGAGTTGGAGAATGAGCCTATTTCCAAAAAAAGTGGAGTGTTCCTTTAAGTTTCTATTTGTTGTTAAATATTAAATGACCTCACTGAAAGCTGATGTTTTGGTTAATCTACCCACAAGGTCATGCACACAAGTACAAAATTGCAACTAAGGTGCGTCGCTAAGATTAAGCCTCACCTCTATCAGATCTGAGCCCATGATTTTGATTTTCATTGTGTGTGTTTTTGTATGTTTTTGAACCATGCACGTGCCACTGTCTGACATTTTGTGTTTTGTTGTTTTGTTCAGTTTGCAGGTTGCATGGCAAGCTGATTTGATGCATGACATTTGCATGAGTGCATTCAGGCTCTCTGTGGAATTCCGAGCGAGTGTCTGTGGCAATGGCCCAAACCATGCACGTTAACGGCAATGCCTCAGGTAACACCCCTCCCTTTTAATTACTGTGATTTTAATCTGTTTCCTAATGAATCATCAGTATCTATGCCTGCAATTATTCTCAGTTAAAAGAGTGAAGAGTGTAATTTCTGCACCACTGAAGTCACCAGATGACCAGTTCACCAATCGCAAAAACGATAATTGCTGACAAACAGGTTTCCCAGTTTCCCCTTGTGTTCTAAACAGTCCCACCCCAAACTCACAGCACTGATTGAGCTGATGTTGGCCTTTGTTATTTGTTGCTCTGCTTGCGATGCTGAAAAAAACAAAGATGGAAATAGAGAAAGTATTTTAACATCCAAAAATTTACAAGCTTTGGCTTTAACTCAAGACCCAGGTGAGCATTTGAATAGATGGATATACGTATGAACATATGGATATATAAACAACAGATGCTGGTGAGTTTTGAGACTTGAAATCTGTGGTATGTTATATTTTAAATCATGTTTCTTTTTATGTATTCTTTTTCATATTTAGAATAGACTGTATGCTTAAAGACTTTCTGATTGTTGAGCACTGTTTTAAGTCCACAATTCTGTTTAAAGAGATAGTTGATCCAAAAGTGACCTGTAAGACCTTTGTTCATCTTATGAACCCAAATTAAGATATTTTTAATGAAATTCAAGAGCTTTCTGACCCTTCATAGACAGCAACTAGCACATTCAAGCCCCAGAGAGATAGTAAGGAAAGTGTTAAAATAGTCAGTGGTTCAACCATAATGTCATGAAGCTACAATAATACTTTTTGGGCACAAAGAAAACCAAAAAGAATTCAACAATTTCTTCCGTGTCAGTCTTTGACATGCGTTCATGTATTATTAATAAATATATCCTTACTACCTTTCTGGGCCTTAAAGGAGTTTTTTTAGAGGAGAAATTTACAGATAATGTACTCACCCCCTTGTCATCCAAGATGTTCATGTCTTTCTTTCTTCAGTCGTAAGGAAATTATGTTTTTTGAGGAAGACATTTCAGGATTTCTCTCCATATAATGGACTTCTATGGTGGCCCTGAATTTGAACTTCCAAAATGCAGCTTCAAAGGGCTCTAAACGATCACAGTCGAGGAAAGAAGGGCCTTATCTAGCAAAACGATCGATTATTTTATAAAAAAATGACAATTTATATACTTTTTAACCTCAAATGCTCATCTTGTCTAGCTCTGTGTGTACTCTGTGTATTACAGTTCATGACAGTTAGGGTATGTCGAAAAACCACCTAATTTTCTCCTCCAACTTCAAAATCGCCCTACATCGCTGTTTTACCTTTTTTTTTGTAAAGGTTGTTTGATCTTATTTGCATGTTCACTTTGTAAACATTGGGTTGGCACTTCTGCAGCGATGTAGGACGATTTTGAAGTTGGAGGAGAAAATGAGATGGTAGTTTTTAGACATACCCTAATTGTCATGAACTGGAATACAGAGTTCACGCAGAGCTAGACAAGATGAGTGTTTGAGATTAAAAAGTACATAAGTTGTAAATGTTTTTAGAAAACAACCAATCGTTTCGCTAGATAAGACCCTTCTTCCTCGGCTGGGATCATTTAGAGCCCTATGAAGCTGCATTTAAACTGCATTTTGGAAGTTCAAACTCGGGGGCACCATAGAAGTCCATTATATGGAGAGAAATCCTGAAATGTTTTCCTCAAAAAACATGATTTCTTGACGCCTGAAGAAAGAAAGACATGAAAATCTTGGATGACAAGGGGGTGAGTACATTATCTGTAAATTTTTGTTCTGAAAGTGAACTACTCCTTTAAACGTGAGAGTTGCGTTGCTGTCGGCATTTCATCAAAAATATCTTAATTTGTGTTCTGAAGATGAACGAAGGTCTTACGGGTTTGGAACGACACGAGGGTGAGTAATTAATAACAGGATTTTCATTTTTGGGTGAACTATCTCTTTAAGACCACAGTCCTGCAGGTCTAAAATCATATAGAAGCGTGACTTTCACAGCATGCTGTGAAATATTGCTTGTCAGCCATGCCATGCTCTGAACCACAACATCAACACATTCCACTGGGCATTCCTCCTGACGATGAAGTGAAAGAACGACAACAGGAATAATAAGAAGAACTGTTATGCAGTGACTTTATATTGTGTAATTCAATAGAAATTGATTTTTTGCTCAAAAAAGACATGCACATGTACAAAAGGTCATTGTGATGATACTTAAAATGTCAAGCAGGCATGTTTTTGTTGTGGATTAGAGAAATCATCTTAATGACGTTACAGTCAATAGATAGCTTCTTTCTTTAAGATATTGTATCTTCTTTGGGTGTTTTGTTGTCTCTCACTTAACTCTCACCTTTGATGTTTACACAATGAAATTTAGGTCAATAACAGCCTAAAGGAGATTTTGTGTTGTCTTGGACCCTTTCCATATGGCGGCTCCACAGCAAAATAAGGCCAAAGCACTTGGTGTTAAACAAGGCTGCCAAGCTGTGCCATTATGAAGTCTAGAGTTCTAGCTGATTAGAATGTCAACATTGAAGGGTAATGGACGTGCTAAATTGTTGGACACTAGTATTACGGCCACTTGACTACTGTTGAGTTACAATGGTCGTCTCTATACAAGCGATCTGGTACCTCATTAACATTTAAACATCTTTTTAGATTCTTTGTGTAGTGAGTGACTGTTGGCAAAGTCAAGCTTTTATTCTGATCTAGAGTGCACAAACTTTCAAAGCGAACTGCTGTATTAATAGAAAGGAAGGTATGAGACTGCTTATACAGTTGAAGTTGAAAGTTTACGTTAATTATTTTACCAAAATAAGAGGGATCATACAAAATGCATGTTATTGTTTACTTACTATTGACCTGAATAAGATATTTCACATAAAATGTTTACATATAGTCCACAAGAGAAAAAATTGGTTGTATTTATAAAAATGACCCCGTTCAAAAGTTTACATCTGATTCTTAATACTACAATATATTCCAAATTCTTTGATTTTCCAGATTTTTTGTGTATTTGAACCCTTTCCAACAATGACTGTATGATTCTGAGATCCATCTTTTCTCACTGAGGACAACTAAGGGACTCGTATGCAACTATTACAGAAGGTTTAAACACTCACTGATGCTTCAGAAGGAAAAATCATGCAGGAGCTGGGGGTGAAAACTTTTTGAATTTGAAGATCAGGGTAAATTAAACTTATCTTGTCTTCTGGTAAACATGTAGCTATCTTCTGTAGTCTCTGAAGGGCAGTACTAAATATTTTTTTTATATATATATATATATATATATTTAGACTTAATTAGAAAAGTGTACACATCTTCATTTTGCGTCGTTTTTCCTTCTGGAGTCCCTAGAGTTGTCCTCAGTGTGAAAAGATGGAACTCAAAATCATACAGTCATTGTTGGAAAGGGTTCAAATACATAAAAATGCTGGTAAACCAAAGAATTTGTGGAACCTAAAGGATTTTTCTGAAGAACAGCAGGCAGTTTAACTGTTCAGGACAAACAAGAAACTCATGAACGACTATCGCTTAATAAAAAAACACAGCTGTGGATTATTCAAGTCACAAAACAGTATTAATAATTAAGGGGAATGTAAACTTTTGAACAGGATCCTTTTTATAAATTCAACTATTATTTTCTCTTGTGGACTACATGTAAAGGTCTTTCAACAATGGGAAATATCTTATTCAGGTCAATACTAAATAAAAAATAACATGCATATAACAAATCACACTAGCTGAAATGTATACTAAAATATACTGGATTTACAAACTTTACATCAACACAGAAAACAAAACTCCATTCCTTCTTATCAGAGCATGTCTGAAAACTTACGCAGTCTGTTGCGAAATGATGAGTGAAACAGGACTGTGATTCAGCCTTCCTAATTGTAATTTGAAGCTTATTGTCAACAGCAAAATACCCTGCATGTAATTTACCACCATTCCTTCTGATATTCTTGGTTCAGTTGCTGTTAATATTGGCTGAATTAGCTTTATTCTGGGATGTGCTCCAGGTTTAGTTAATATGAATGCTTAATACTGAATCCGTTCACTGTTTCTCTGGGTTTCGCTCTGTTCTTTCATGGCATGGACTATTCTTAGAGAAGCTTCTGTATCAGTTCCAGCATTGTTGTTGTGCTTGTTTAATGGCTCTGTGTCGTGTTTGTTAGTGTGGTCTTGAAAATGACGTGGATTTCTAGGATAATTAAACTGGGAGGCTGACGTGGTTTCCATGGGCCGGGTCAGGAAATACCAGGCCAGAGTGAGAAAAAGGGCCTCTGTTTTCTCTTCTGTGTGTGCGTGTGTTTGAGAGAAGACTCTGATACGCTCAGACCAGTAGTGCTAGCCTGCTACAGTACTACTTATCAAACTCCTGTCCCAGTAAGTCACAAAACCGTATTATATTCAGTGCTCTTGGCATTTAAAGGTAGGCTGAATGAATGGCCATTAAGTAAAACAGATGAAGTGTTGTAGATACTAAAATAGTGAATGCTTGTCAACTATGTTTTGCTGCTTTAATTGTTAAAGTTTCATGTTTCAAGCTAATCTGTTAGTAGTTTTATGTTAAAGATAATTTTTAAGAGTTTCCATTTAAGGGTCTTGTACAGCAGTTTTTTGTGGAAACATGTTATCTACCAGCCAATATCACACCCCTTGTTATATTCTATAGCATCAGTGCAGTATGTTCTAACTTGCATTGTTAATGTATTGGACTGTTTGAAGAAAACTGTATTGTAAAAATCTGGAGGCCATTGATGTGGGCTTTAGTTTTTGCAGTGTGTGCATGTCTGAAATGTTTGGAAGCCTGTTTCCATCAATGAATAAAAATGAAAAAAAGGTTATTGTCTGACTTTTTTTCTTGTGATACAAACTCGCAATTCATACTTTTTTCTCAGAATTGTGAGATATAAACTCGCAGTTGTGGGTTATAATGTCAGAATTGCAAGATATAAAGTCACAATTCTGAATTTTTCTTAGAATTGCGTGATATAAACTCGCAGTTGCGAGAAATAAAGTCCTAATTTTGAGGGGTAAAAAAAAAGACTGATATGTTTTCAGTTTTCGCAGTTTGAGAGTTCTGAGAAAAATATCAGAATTGAAAGTTTATATCTCACAGTTCTGACTTTAACTCGCAATTGTGAGTTTATATCACAATTCTAAAAAAAAAAAAAGAAAAAAGAAAAAAAAATGTAAACTCGCAATTGTGAGAAAAAAGTCAGAATTGTGAGATAAAGTCGCAATTACCCCTTTTTTATTTTTTATTCCGTGGCGGAAACAGGCTTAGTGACATGAAGTGCTCATTCATAGCTTTTTAGGTAACAGTTTCTTAGATGTTTTCTTATGTTCAGGTAAAAGTAAAAATAAATGCAAATGGCTTGCATTTACCATAGAATTTTGAAAAGCAAATTATTAGATAACTCTCAAACATTTCATGCTTATGTCAACCACCTGTATTTTCCTGCTGTGAGAGATAACTTGGGTGTATGAAGGTCATTCCTGACATGCTAAATCTCTTAAATTTCCATATTTTGTGGTTAGCAAAACAAGCTGATTTATAAAGTTGAAAGCAGATCCGTGCCCAAAGGTGATCCTGAACTCCTGTGAGAGATCCGCTGAGATTTCATTGTGTTACATGAGAACTGAAAACATTGTCCTCGGCGGTTTGTAATTGGTAATGAATACTCCCACGAGTGTTGTATTGGAATAGACTGCAAGTATAATAGGCAGAACCTAAAAGAGTCCAAAAACAAATTCGAACTACAGATTTTAGATAACAGGCTAGTTAAAAAGTTTCTACTTTTGCAAGACAGCATGTTGTCTTGTACCAACGCAATGCTGATCGCTCAAATATTTAGCAGCTACTTGCTGACAAGTCTTTAGACATTTAGCCAGACAGTTTGTGTTAGACACAGTAGATAAGCCATGACCTTTTAAACTCAAAGATTGTGAGACATACTTGTACTAAAGCCTCTCTATCCACCTCTTTTAGAAAAAGCAGTGGACAGATCAAGGAGGAAAAAGAGCAGGGCTGTCTGCGGACGTCTATTTTCAGCTGTTTACATGACACTAATGTTACATTTGGTCAAACGTGGATGTCTTGTGAGATTTTAGCTGAGAGAGTTCACACCAGTCTGTCTGTTGGCAAATGCAAGTGAAAACATGAGAAGAAAGGAAGGAAAAAAGGAAGAAAGAAACACCCTTTGTTCCATATTTTAGAATATGGAACCAAACCATTTCCCGTCTACCAAATCAGACACAATTTTTGACTTTTTTTTTTTAAAATGGACTAGACAGAATGAACGGTCAATTAAAGGGATAGTTCAACCAAAAATTCTGTAATTAATTACTCACCCTCATGTTGTTCCAAACCTGTTGAACCTTCGTTTATCTTGGGAACACAAATTAAGATATTTTTGATGAAGATCAAGAGCTTTCTGACCCTCCATAGAAAGCAATGCAGTCGACATGTTAAAGACCCAGAAAGGTAGTAAGGACATCATTAAAATAGCCAATGTAACATCAGTGGTTCAACCTTAATTTTATGAATCTATGAGAATACTTTTTGTTTGCTAAGAAAACATGTGCATTCACATTAAAAAAGAAATTGTTGAATAAAGAAATTATTTTTGTTTTCTTTGCACACAAAAAGTATTCTTGTAGCTTCATAACATTATGGTTGACTGACTGATATCACATGGACTATTTTAATGATGTCCTTACTACATTATGTGTCAGTTGCGATGCTATATATTAAGCTCACGGGTTTCAACAAAAATATCTTAATTTGTATTCCAAAGATGAACAAAGGTCTTACAGGTTTGGAACGACATGAGGGTGAGTAATCAATGACAAACTGAGAATTTTCATTTTTGGGTGAACTATCCCTTTAAATCACTCCTAATGTGAGCTGAATGTACTTAACACTTTTTTTCATTATATTAATATCATAATTTGTCATTATGGTTTGAACAATAAAGCTACCTGTAGATATCGCACCATTTACATGGTGTCTCGTTCTGCTCATTTTGTCCACAAATAACTTTGTGATAACAGACATGCCAAATGATCGTGTGTCATGTTTGTTTGTCCACCTGTCAGAACTCATTCTTTTTCTGCTCTCTTACTGGTCGCTGCCTTATTCTTACATTTAGTTTTAGCCAATCACATTTTTTCTTAAAAAAAAGTTGCGTCACCTGGCAATTTTAATTTTTTTCCTCTTGTGTCAAGGACTGTAACTTGCAGTCTAAAGCAGCCTAGGAGAGTAGGAAACCTTAGCCTACATTCAATACAGAAGCGGACTATCATCCATTTGAAATTTACACAGGTGGAGAGTGAATATTTGTCTTTATGATATGTTGTGTAAGTACTATCTCAGTTTGGTCATTTTTTTATTTGCTGCTAGCTGGTTGCTGAACTCTAAACCAGTCTAGCTTGCACCGTTCAAAGTGCTTTCCAGCGTAGAGTAAGTTTGCTTCAGTACGCAGCCCATAGCATAAACTATTTTGATCTGAACATCCTCAAGGCTGTTTTTGTGTCTGATGGTGGGTAGTGTAATTCTAGACTGCTAAAAGAGAGTGTGGGTAGATTATTCTTGGAGCTGCTTCTCACACTGCTTTCATTCGTTTCCCTCACTTCTCGCTTGCCCCTTTAGTGTTGCTTGCTCCCCCCAGTGAGGTCAGCATTCAGCTGCCCAAGTGTCTGTTCCTCGTACCAGACAAGCCTGTCTCGCTCTCCATGACATTGCTGTTGTGCTCTTGCTATAGTCAGCAAAGCTAGCTGGTGTGTTTAACAAGCTAGCGATTGTTGTAGTTCAAATACAGTAGAGGCGTCTTTGTCAGTGCTGTTGAGTGATTGTTGCATGGTTAAATAAAGAATGAAGCTTTTTAGTTTAGTTGGAGTATTTAGAAAATTGTAATTTAACGCTATGTTCATGTCACAACATAGTGCTGTTTTTGTCTGTAGACCTGAACTTAGTTCACATTAAGCAGCATCAAAAGTTTAAATGAAACTTGTATTATGTGTCTGGTGAGTTTAGTCTCCTTATTATGACAGAAATGTGCCTGGAAAGAGTGCTTAAAAAGGGACCACTGTTTGAAGGGGTTATGAAGTGTTTAAAGAGCACTTTGAGAGAGGCAAGACAGGAGAAACAGTGTAAGTGCTGCATGATTGGTGGAGGCATTTAGCCTATCACAGGCTGCGCTGAGCGAGGCTAAGTTTACACCAATAGTGGAATTTTTTTCCCCTTATGGAGTGAAGGTTGAGAAAGTGCTCAGTGAGTGAGGAGAGGCAGCCTGCAGCTTGTTCTAGTTATAAAACTCTATTACGGCTTGTAAGGGAACAGGCGCCGCTGCATGAGGACTGCTGTTTGACTTGGGGTAAGTGACGCTTGAACAATGAGGGATTAGGTTGCCTTAACCTTCTCCAAACCTCCTCGGTTAAGTCTATATAAGGGACATGGTAGGCAGTGTTATACATGGTCAAGTTAACTTTTTAGCATTTTACATATTTCCTTAAAACACACGCATTTAATGGTTTGTTATTTGCTCTTAATGCACTGTGTCTGCTCTCTAAATCACTAAAAGCGTCTGCTTCCAGAGAGTTAATCTGTCTAACTGACGGGAGGAATTCTCTGTCTGGTGTGGAATTTGGACTGTGATATAAGCTTTGTTGATGGATATTCCTTGACTTCTAGCTGAAAAGAATCCATTAATGTTTATGCCTTTCTTTCAATGAGTTTCTTGTCTGTTAGGTAGTGAGTGAGTGAAATGTTTAGATAGATATTGCCAGTTGCATTAGACCAAATAGATCTTTGGGTAGAAAGAAATATTTGCTCTCCTTGTTTTCCTTTAACCCCACCCCCAGTTACCCTCCCCTTGCAAATGCTCAGCAAACACATGGTGTTTGTTTTGCCATGAAATTGTGTAGAATACATCTTTACAATCTAGTGTGGGAAATCGTTAGATGGGAAGTTCTTTTTTTGTCAGTTAGTGGTTTTAGTCTTATGGGAAAAATCTTAGCAATGTATTATATAAGTGTAAAGTGGTGCCTTGCCTTGCCTTGCAATTACATTCACACTCTTTTGATTACTGAGTATGACAGTTGTGATCACACCGTTGTTACACCTTTGGGCTTGCTACCATAGGAGCGACACCTTTTGGTAAGAGACTTGCCTTGGTGAATGAAGTTGTTGTTAGATTATTTTTGGTTCAGTACCGCATATTAGTGTATAATATTGCATAAAGGAAATCATCATATTTGGGGAACCTTGGCATCACAAAGTTGTATGATGTTATAAAGCTTTTATGGACAGATTAAAACTTAGTTTTTTTTTCCCATTGACATTGTCTTGCAGATTTTAAAGTAGGGGTTGCCAAACTTGGTTCTGGAGAGCCAGTGTCCTGCAGAGTTTAGCTCCAACTTGCCTCAATACATTTGCCTGGAAGTTTCAAGAATCCACCTTTTTCTTTAACGCAGAAGTGAGCCTATGGGTGAGACTTCTGGTTCATTAGCCACTATAGGGAAATATTGAGAAGAATAACACTGTGCAGTAAATGGTAAAACTGTTTAAATGTATTATCTTAATTATGATTAAGATAATACATTTAAAATAATATGGTAAGACGCACCAATTTGCAATACCAAGCAGCAAAACTAGCTGTTTTTTACAGCTTAAAATAGCTGGACGCGAATGAGACCAGAGCCAGACCCATAAAACGGGAAGAAAAAGGTGGATGCTGGTTCAGGTATTTTTGACTAGAGTTGGATCGAAAATCTGCAGGACACGGCCCTCCAGGACCGAGTCTGGTGACCCCTGTTTTAAAGAAACAATTCAATAAATTGTACAGTGATTAGATATCTTATTCAACTAGTTTTTACTTTTTTTTTTTTTTTTTTTTTTTTTCAGAAAAAGATGAAGATGAGAAGGACCCTTACTGTTTGGAAACCCCGTATGGTTATCAGCTAGACCTGGACTTCCTTAAGTATGTGGATGACATTGAGAGGGGCAACACCATCAAGAAGCTAAACATCCAAAGGAAGCCAAAAGTGGTCAGGTCTGTGCCTCCTCCTCGGGGCAGTTGCAGTGGCCAGACTGAGTGGACTTCAACAGACTCCCTGTCCTCGTCTAACAGCGATGAAAGCAAACAGTCACCCGCCTACTTTATGTCTCAGAACCAGGTAGCCCTCCCTGGCCATACTGCCCAAGTCCATGAAGCTCCCCAAGCCTTTGTGAACGTCCCTGAGACCAAGCAGCTGCTGCCTCCACCTTCTCCCCGCCTCCTTCGCCATAACCCCCAGGTGGAGAAAACACTGATGGAGACCCGCAGGCGACTGGAACAGGAGCGGCTCCTAATGCAGCCACTGGTCAATGAGCCGCCTCGTCGGCGACTAGCCAGTTTTGGAGGAATGGGCTCTTCCAGTTCCCTGTCCTCTTACAGCGGCTCCTATGGGCCAAGTCAGATTTCACCCAGCTCACATTCTTTTCAGCATAATGGACATCTAGGCAATGGCGAGTACAACCCTTACTTCACATCCTCCATGGGCAGTTCGATCCGCCACAGTCCCCTCAGCTCAGGCATGACCACACCAGTGACCAATGTTAGCCCACTGCACCTCCAGCACATTCGAGAACAGATGGTAGTGGCTCTAAAGAGACTAAAAGAACTGGAGGAGCAGGTAAAGACCATCCCAATCCTTCAAGTCAAGATCTCAGTCTTGCAAGAGGAGAAAAGGCAACTAGTGTCCCAGATGAAGAACTCCAAGACTGCAGGGCAGAGTCCAGGTGGAGGTTTCAGAAAGCGCTCCTATAGTGTTGGCAGTGCTGATCAGTATGAGCCCCTGACCCAGCTCAGGACAGGCTCTGAACTTCACATTGAGGAGATGGAGAACACTGAGCAGAGCACTCAAAGGCTGCAAGAGTTTAGGCAACTAACAGCTGAAGTGGAGGCATTGGAGAGGAACCTGCAGGAAAATGGTGAGAACAAGAATCACAGCTTACACCAAACAGAGGAAAAAACTAACCAAAACGTCCAGCGGTGGAGGTGTGAGAGCAAGTCCATTGGTGTCGGAGCTGATGAGAACATGAACGATGTTGTTGTGTATCGGAGGTCACCTGGGCAAAACAGAGACGTGGCCGTGGGAACAGAGCAAGAGTTGAGGAGCATGGGAGTTGGTGTGACTGAAGCCATGCTAGGTATGAGCAGTGAAGTAGAAGCTGAAATCGAGATGCAGCACCAGACCATCGAAGCCCTCAAAGAAAAGATCTACAGACTGGAGGTTCAACTTAAGGAAACCACCCACGAAATGGAAATGGGAAAGCTAAAGCTTCAGCTTCAAGTGGCTGGATCGAGAAAAAAGGCAGACAAGGGTATGATGGCAAAGCCAGAGATGTACAGCGCTTCAGTGGAGGCCATAGTGTCCACACAGAGCCAAGGTGTGGGCAATCATGTTGAGTTTAGCAATGTAAGCACAAACCATGTCCAAGAAATGACTTCAGTAGGTATAATTTGCAGACCAGAGGATAGGCATGTTTCAGTGGGTCCAGAGTTGCCAATGGAGAGGTGGGTTGTACAAGAACGTGCTGAGGTTAAAGATCAGTGTGTTGGCAGGCAGGTTGAGATGTGCAACCAGGGTGTGGGAGTGGAATTAAGCGTATGTGAAATGGGAATCAACACTGAATTAACTGCCGAAGGTTTAGGACTTTGCAAAACCGAGGCTGAACAAGCCAAGGAGTTCAGGTCCATTGGAAGTGGAGATTGTTCAGTGGATGTAATGGTCAGGCCCATCAAGGAGATGGCAAGCCAGAGCACAACGACAGATGAAGTTCACAGAACTGACTTTGGAGTCATGGTCTTACCCATGTGTGCCTCACAATATACAAATACAGAAATTGAAACAATGGCCAAATTAACCAATACAGACAAGGTAGTTCTTACAGATTCCTGTACCACTACACAACCATACTCAAAAGACAAACAAGTTAGCACCGAACCAGTGGAGACTCGTACAATTGCCGTTGGTGATGGTCTTGTAAAAGATGTGTCGACCACAATAAAAACACGCTCGGTTTCAGTAGGTACTACAGCATCCGAAGAAGGTATGCCTGACAAGTCGCAATCCTGCAAAACCAAAGAGACTGGGGTTGGCCTCACAAACATACATGAGAACTTTTTAGTTGGTCAGAAGACAAGGAACATTGCATGTGGCCCTTCTCAGTCTCCTACCCCGATCCAAGTTGAGAATGTTTCCGTGGGGTCAATGTCATCAGAAGAACCCATACACTCACAAGCTGGGTCTGGTGTCGGACTTGATCACTACATAGAGAGAGTGCAAAAGCTCTTGCAGGAACAGCAGACGTTGCTCGCTCAGAACTACAGTGAGCTGGCAGATGCATTCGGTCCACCTCAACAATCCCAGTTTAGCTCCATCAACAGCGAGCTGGTTACTACTCTATCATCCATCAATTCAGTAATGAAGTATGGAAGTGTTGAGGAACTCTCCAATTTGGACCTTCTGAGGCAGAAGGAGAACTCAGACCACACTGTGAAAGGTTAGTTGCAGTTTGTTTAATCCTACATGCTCAAGATTTTTAAAATTAGTGATTTTTAAACGGTTCTTATTACAAAGACCTCATTAATCTGGTCTAGTTTTAGTCAAACTGTTTTGTTTGAATTATCATATGTGCAATATTTCACATGCTGTGTCTGTTGTATGGTGAGGAATAGGGATGAGACAAAAGGGTACACAGTGCATTTGGGTCTGTAATGAAGCCTGACACGATCTGACAGGGCGAAGTTTTCTCTGACCCTGAAAAATACATGGGGGCTTTGGATATAATCCAACAATGATCTCATCTCTTTTGGAAGGCAGCAGCTTGTGCTAAATGACTAGTTGTTGTTGTCTTTGCTGATGCTGATTCATAGGTCTTCAGAGTTATGTAATGGAGAGAAGCTTTGTGTAGAATTTCTCTCTGTAAGACGTGACTCAGGGAGCATATCCAAAGTATCTTTAAGTATGGGCACAAGTTCTTCATGTTTTTATTTCCAGGAAGGCTTAAAAATCAAAAGAATCTAATAGTTCAATGGTCTCATATTTCTCTGTCATTTTTCGGTGTGAGTTTTTATGGAATGCTCTGAAGTTATAAATATCAGTTGCTTCTATTCTGCAGGGAATCAAGAGAGAGATTTTTTTTTTTACATGCACATCAGAGGATTATGTACAATGGTCAGTCAAAGTTGCTGCCAAGATTTTAGTGTTTCCATGTCTGCTTTGGACTGATTCAACTCTAGATAAAGCAGAAGATGTGCTCAGGTATTCTCTATATCAGATGTTCTTTTGTAGAAATATTTTTATTGCATTACTACATTTGGTTTATGGCAATGAAAGACCATCTGATATGAAGAATATCTAGAGACTAGAATTCAGATTCATACCATAATCACGGCACATACAGTTAAAGTCAAACATTTACATACACCTTGCAGAATCTGCAAAATGTAAATTATTTTACCAAAATAAGAGGAATCATACAAAATGCATATAGTCCACAAGAGAAAATAATAGTTGAATTTTTAAAAATGACCCCGTTCAAAAGTTTACATGCACTTGATTCTTAATACTGTACTGTTACCTGAATGATCCACAGCTGTTTTTTTAGTGATAGTTGTTAATGAGTTTCTTGTTTGTCTTGAACAGTTTTTTGGTTTTTCAGAATTTTTGTGTATTTGAACTCTTTCCAACAATAGCTATGATTTTGAAATGCATCTTTGTACACTGAGGACAACCTAGGGACTCATATGCAACTATTACAAAAGGTTAAAGCGTTCACTGATGCTTCAGAAGCAAACACAATGCATTAAAAGCCGGGTGGTGAAAACTTTTTGAATTTAAAGATCAGAGTAAATTTTATTTTGTCTTGGCAAAATAAGAAAAATTTATACATCCTTATTCCGTTCAAAAGTTTACACCCCTAGCTCTTAATGCATTGATTTTTTTTCTTCTGGAACATCAGTGAGCATTTGAACTTTCTGTAATCATTGCATATGAGTCTCTCAGTTGATCTCAGTGTGAAAAGATGGATCTCAAAATCATAGTTTCATTGTTGGAAGGGGTTCAAATAAAGGAAAATGCTGAAAAACCAAAGAATCTGTAGGACCTGAAGGATTTTTCTGAAGAACAGCGGGGACTTATGAAAAACTACCACAAAACAAAACAAAAAACAAACAGCTGTGGATCATTCTGGTAACAACATAGTATTAAGAATCAAGTGTATGTAAAATTTTGAACAAGGTCATTTTTATACATTTTTTATGTATCTATTATTTTCTCTTGTAGAAAATATGTCTTTTAAAAATTGTCTTTTATGTGAAATATTGTATTCTGGTCAGTACTAATTTAAAAAATAACATGCATTTGGTATGAATATATGCTATTTTGGTAAAATAATTAACATTTTGCAGAGACTGCAAGGTCTATGTAAGCTTTTGACTTAAACTGTAGGAATCCGTAAGCACACTATTCTGATTGTATGTCGACCAAAGTTGTTCTTTTTTCAAGCAATTTTATTTTGGCACTAGCTATATTATAATTTGAGAGTGAATAATTATGTACAGCATCATGCCTTGTTTGTAGCTGCACCTAGAAAAACCATAACTGATTGGTTGATTTGCAATGCCTCTATCGGTGGCATCCCACAAGTCTAAATATAAGCAGCTACTGACATATCAGTGGCCAAACTTTGTTGTTATTTTTGTCTGCTGCTGTGTAATTATGAAGGCTTTTAGCTTAAACAATCAATTGCCAAGTTGTTTCTTAGTTTCTTGGGCATTCGTGTTGAAAATTAGTACTTTTAAGTTCTGCAAGGATGAATTTCAGATTTTCAGGATACAAACGACAAAACCATTTCCTGAGATTTTGTTCCTTATCATGCTCAAAACCATAACATGCAATTAGATGAAAGGAACACTGAGAAATCATCCATGTGATTTGGAGAGGTTTCAAAAAAGGGCCTTTTCTTTACCCTTTCATGTGTACCTCATCTTTGTATCTGCAAAATGCAACAACAAAATTACTTTCATTTTAAGATTTGATTGTCCTGAGCCATTTAAGAATGAGTGCTGTTTAAAAAAAATGCATTTTTGTACCTCATGTCTGCCTTTTTCTGTCTCTTCTCATCCTATTTATCCAGAAACACAGATGGTCAGTTCCCACTCAAGTAGTTCAAGGACAGAGGTCACACAGATAGAAAATGTGTGTATTAACAATACACATGAACATGGTACAGCAACACAGAAAAGCCGCATGGACCAGCAAATGTCCACAGCATTGCATGGTATGTCACAAGCGAGAGATTGCCATTACAATCATTTGTAATTGACAGTCAGTGTGTTGATTTGAAGTTCTTGCTGCCAAGTTCCTGCTGTGTTGTTGTCAACTGATTTAGCTCTAGATAAAGCAGAATATGTTCTCAGGTATTTTCCGTATCAAACATTCTTTTGCAGAAATGTTTTTATTACATTACATCTTTGGATCATTGCAATGAAAGACCATCTGATATGAATTCAGATTCATACCATAATCACTGCAACTGAGAGAAAAACAGTAGAATCTGAAAATGTAAATAATTTTAACAAAATAAAAGAAATCATACAAAATGCATGTTATTTTTTTTTTGCTGTCCTGACTCCTGAGTAAGATGTTTCTCATGAAAGATGTTTACATATAGTCCACAAGACAAAAAAAAGCTGAAATTATTAAAATAACCCCCTTCAAAAGTTGTAAATTGTGTGTGTGTGTGTGTGTGTGTGTGTGTGTGTGTGTGTGTGTGTGTGTGTGTGTGTGTGTGTGTGTGTGTGTGTGTGTGTGTGTGTGTGTGTGTGTGTGTGTGTGTGTGTGTGTGTGTACCTGGTATTCATCACGTTGTGGGGACCAAATGTCCCCACAAGGATAGGAATACCAGTAGATTTTGACCTTGTGGGGACATTTCTTAGGTCCCCATGAGGAAACAGGCTTATAAATCATGCACAATGAGTTTTTTTGAGTAAGTAAAAGTATGCACAATCTCCTGTGAGGGCTAGGTTTAGGTGTAGGGTAGGTGTAGGGTGATAGAAAGTACGGTTTGTACAGTATAAAAACCATTACGCCTATGGAAAGTCCCCATAAAACATGTAAACCCAACATGTGTGTGTGTGTGTGTGTGTGTGTGTGTGTGTGTGTGTGTGTGTGTGGTTACCTGGATGATCTACGACTGTTTTTTTGTTTTGTGATGGTTGTTCATGAGTCCCTTGTTAGTTCTGAACAGTTCAACTATGCACTCTTCTTCATAAAATCCTCCAGGTCCTGCACATTCTTCAGTTTTCCAGCATCTTTTGCATATTTGAACCCTTTCCAACATTGACTGTATGATTTTGACGTCCATCTTTGAGATACTCAAACACACCTATTAAAAAAGGTTAAAACATTCACTGGTGCTCCAGAAAGAGCTGGGGCTGAAAACTTTTGAACAGGATAAAGATGTCCAAATTTTTCTTATATTGTTGAAATATAATTTTTTTTCCATTAAGTACTGCCTGTCGGAAGCAACAGAAGATACTTGCATGTTTCCCTGAGGGCAAATTAAGTACAATTTACCTTGATCTTCAAATTCAAAAAGTTTTCACCCCCCGGCTCTAAATTCATTGTTTTTCCTTCTGGAGCATCAGTGAATGTTTGAACCTTTTTAATAATTGTCCTCAGTGTGAAAAGATACTTTCCACTGCTGGAAATGGTTCAAATATACAAAAGATGCTGGACAACTGAAGAATCTGCAGGACCTGGAGGATTTTTCTGAAGAACAGTGCTCAGTTTAACATCACAAAACATAAAACAAAAAATGTCGTAGATCATCCAGGTAACCACACACAGTATTAAGATCCAAGGGTTCCCAAACTTTTGAAGGGGGTTATTTTAATAATTTCAGGCATTTTTTTTTGTTTTGTGGACTATATGTAAAGGTATTTTATGTAAAATATCTTACTCAGGACAGTAGTAAATAAAAAATAACATGCATTTTGTATGATCTCTGCTATTTTGTTAAAATTGTTCACATTTTCACAGATTCTGCAAGGAGTTCCCAAACTTCCGCGTACCACTGTATGTGATTTGAAGTTGTCATTTTTTCTATATTATAATGTATGCATAGCTTTTATACAACGTTTTTTCCCCCTTTTTAGTTTTTTTGGTCATACATTTTGAAAATAATGCCAGTTGACAGTGTGTTGATTTGATGAGACTGTGATTATTACCCATCATAAAAGAGTTTTTAAAAGCCTCAGGAATCTTTTGCAGGTGTTTAGAGTTAATTAGTTGATTCAGATGATTAGGTTAATAGCTCGTTTAGAGAACCTTTTCATAATATGCTATTTTTTTGAGATAGGAATTTTGGGTTTTCATGAGCTGTTTGCCAAAATCATCAATATTAAAACAATAAAAGGCTTGAACTACTTCAGTTGTGTGTAATGAATCTAAAATATATGAAAGTCTAATGTTTATCAGTACATTACAGAAAATAATGAACTATCACAATATGCAAATTTTTTTTTAAAAGGACCTGTACATGTTGAACTCACCTAGAAGGTTGGCCTTTTTGATGAAGAAACCCTTGTGTGACTGTCTCAGGAGAACATGTAACAGATTAACAGCTTTAAGCCACATAGTTCAAGCCTACAGCTGCTCTCACTTGTCAAAATAAAGGAAACGGGGATAAAAGTGCCTTTACCGCATACAATGTTAGAGATACAGACAGTCAGAGGGAGTGTGTCCATCTGTAGGGCATGTTCTGGCAGTTCTCAGAACTGGTCTTTTTTCAGTCTCTGTGGAGAGGGGCGGCAATCCTCTTCGGTATTTGGCAGAGCGAAGCCTGTACTTAACATGTTTGCCATAGCTTTAGGCTGTGGGATGTGTTTCTTTTTGCTTCACATCATTTTTTCAAAACTCATGTTTGATATGCAACATCTATTTTTTTTTTTTCAAACTAGTGGGGCTTATTCTTTCCTCTGTTGAAAATGACAACAAGGGTTGGACATTGTGCATGTTTATCAGATTTGGAAATGTAGCCAGCTTCAGCTTATGGTCTTGATTAGCTGTTGCTGGCTAACGTAGATTCAGCTTGTTCATTTCCCATAACAGCAATAACACTGTATATCATAATAAATCATGATGTTAGTGTTATGCATTTCTTTTTCATTTTGATAGGGTGTGTAGATTTTTGTCAGCATTTTTGGTGAAGACAATATATTGCTTGCCGATCTACATTTTTTTTCTCACTAACAATGTTTGTGACCCTGGACCACAAAACCAGTCTTGAGTTGCATGGGTATATTTGTAGCAATAGCCATAAATATATTGTGTGGGTCAAAATTATCCGTTTTTCTTTTATGCCAAAATTCATTAGGATATTAAGTAAAGATCATGTTCCATGACGATATTTTGTAAATTTCCTTCCACAAATATATCAAAACTAATTTTTGATTAGTAATCTGCATTGCTACAAACTTTTTTTGAACAATTTTAAAGATGTTTTTTTAAATATTTAGATTTTTTGCACCCTCACATTCCAGATTTTCAAATAGTGGTATCTTGCCAAATATTGCTCTATCCTAACAAACCAAAACATTGACGGAAAGCTTATTTTTCAGCTTTCGGATGATGTATAAATCTCAATTTCAAATAATCGACCATTATGAATGGTTTTGTGGTCCAGGGTCACATTTATGTAGACTTGAAAATACCTTACCACTATTTATATCTGGAATAATATTTGATTTAAAATGTAAACAGTTTGGCTCCACTTTAATGATATAAAATAATTGATTGCCTGCATTTATTTTTTTCTATTAGGCAGTCAGAGCACCCTGAAGTCCATCATGAAGAAAGACGGTCATCAGGGACCTAACGGCACAAAAAAGAACTTGCAGTTTGTTGGTGTAAATGGAGGGTAGGTTCTCTTTCACAATATTAGGGGAAAAAAGACCTTTATTATGGAAGAAGTATTTAACAATTTTTAACTTCTTTATCAAATAACCTGGAATATTGGTTTGAATATTTGAGTTTAAGTTGTTAGTTGTAGTTTAGCTTAAGCTGCATTGTAATCTAAAATTATAGTCAAACCAAAAATTATTCAGACACAAGATATCATATTTGACTACTAGTTTTACATTTTTGACTATTTTTATGTAAGTGAGGATAGCAAAATAAAGCAAATTTACCCAAAAATTCTTCATACAGTGGACTAGCAGTAAAACTGATAAAAATTGGGACCAAAAATGTGATTTGACACTTTGACCTGACCATATTTTGTTACATACCTTTCTATCAGATTTCTGACATTATCAAGATGAATTTGATCTCTTGAGTTTTCGTCATATTTTATTACCATTTTTCAAACTATAGCGAATAAACTGTGATAATGTGAGAAATTTTAAAGGTGTCTGAAGAAATTTTAGTTTGACTATAATTTGTGATTATCAAGATGAATTTGTTCTGACACAGTTTAACTCTGAGTTCTTTTCATGTTTTATTACCATTTTCTAAAATTTAGAGAATAAACTGATAATGTGAGAAACCTAAAAGGTGTCTGAATAAATTTTGGTTTGACTGTATATTATTAATAGACTGTGTATTAATTTCTACTGCACTAGCTAACTGTTTTGAAACAAAATGATGACAATTAGCTATTTTAACTTGCCTGTGTTGCCATGAAGAACTAAAATATACAGTTTAGCAGTCATTTTACCACTGTTTAACAATCACAATCAAGTTTTCTGGAGCATCATGTAAATATACAGTGATTTAACTATGTGCATATCTGTGCTTTCTGTGTCCAGCTATGAGTCAACATCGAGTGATGACTCCAGCTCAGAGGAAAGTAGCTCCTCTGGGTCAGAAGATGAAGAGGAGGACAAAGACAAGATGGTGAATGCGAGAGAGAGGAGGAAAGAAGAATTTAGAAATAATCAAGCAGTGGATGAAGACAGAGACACTGAAGATTTAGGCCAAGACAAAAGGCAGAGGCAAGTATTGCCAGTAACTGGTGATTTCATAGTTTAGTGTTACACCATTTATGACTGTAGACCAATTCAAGAGTCTCTTGCATCAGAAAGAGAATTTGAGGTATTTTGGATGTTATGTCTGCATTTTTTTTTAAAGATGAAAGTAGACAGTTTGGAGGCACGAATGAAACCTCAGATCTGTATTATCGTATCAGTTAAGAATCCTGCATACCAAGCTTGACATGAGTTATGAGGATGAGTACTAAAATACTACCCTTCATAATCTCAAAGAAGTCCTCTTTCCACCTGGAAGCAATATTATTTCATATCTGGATAGTATCTGGATATTCTTTAGCTACACTTTGCATTTCAGTGTGTGTCCAGTGGAATCAATTAGATCTGAACAGACACGCAAAATGGAAAATGCATTACATTTTTAACCATTTACTAATTTAAAAAATGTATTAATTCATTTAAAAACAAAAGAAATAGTCTGGACTATTACATTTCCCTACTTCACACATGTTCTAACAGTAAAAGATGCAAATGGAAATTAGAAGTGAAGGGGAGAAAAATGGTTTGAAGCATTAAATCTAAAGTAAACTAGGAGATGTGAGTGAGGATTTGAGGAGAGAAATAAGAGACTCGTAGTGTACTCCAGCAAAATAATTCAATACATTAAGTTGCATAAACAGATCACAAGACCGCAGTGTCTGTTGTCTTTTTCACATTGTGAAAGCCAAGAAGCCGCATGTCTAAGACGAAAAGAGCTTTAGCCACAGATATTCTTTAAATAAAGATACCAAGCTGATTTTTTTACTAATGAGTGAAATAGAGCATGACGGAAAACTTACTCAGTCCTTGAGTTGTGGATGATAAATACTTTTTTTTTACACAACCGCTATATCACAGATTACCTACTTGCTTGCAGAAAATGTCAGTACATTAGCATTTACATCTTTGGCAAATGTGGTCAGAGTCAAGAATCCCCTGACCACCTCCAAGTCTGATTTCCTTTAAAAAAAAACACATTTATATGCAGGGTTCTTTGTCTGACACTGGTTAGAACTCAAAAGTGTCATTCGTTAATGTTTTTTGTTGTTGTTGTTGTTTGTCCCAGGTATGAGTTGAATGAGAAGATGCTTTCTGCATGCAACATGCTGAAATCCCACCTCAACGACCCCAAGGCTTTATCTAGTAAAGATTTGGTAAGTTTAAGATTTGTGTAAACCCTCAGTGCACAAAAATAACATCTGTAATTCCAGATTAGTAAAATCCTCTCTTTTCTTAACTCTTTTGACGGTTTTCCTTAGTCAGCAATCTCGTCAAACAAACAAGCGATTCAAAGCAAATTAGAGTTTTAGATGTTTCTTCAAGCTCTGCTTCACCGCGCCTGAAACAGGAAGGATATTGGCTCCTTTGTGGTTAACGTGGTGTAAAAGAATGTTGGATCAACATTTATTTCTGCTGACCCCCGAACAGAGGGTCTGCGACGCGCCTAGCTGTGCGCTGACTGGGCTACTGCTAAGTCTTGGGTTAAGTCAAAGCTGTATTTGTCCTGAATTTCAGAAAAGCTGCATTTGATAAATAAAAGCAATTTAGACCAGTTAGATCCTGGATGTTTCTCTTTGTTTTGCTTCTGTTCACTAATT
This sequence comes from Garra rufa, assembly GCF_049309525.1. Lineage (NCBI taxonomy): Eukaryota > Metazoa > Chordata > Actinopteri > Cypriniformes > Cyprinidae > Garra > Garra rufa. The sequence goes on from NC_133365.1 coordinate 13,857,002, forward strand.
ATACATTTTTACTTTGATTATGAGGTTCCTTCCGTGGTATAGGCTGGAACTGTTATGACACAACTAGCACAATCCATGTCATGAAGATTGTTCATATTTATCATTTTGTGTCATTCCAGAGGCCATATGTGAACACGGTGCAGCACGAGTGGTTCCGAGTGTCCAGTCAGAAGACGGCCGTTACGGAGATGGTGGAGGACTACCTTAATGCTTTCAGAGACATCTCTCCTGCCCTGCTGCAACACATCGTAAACTTGGCTGATGGCAACGGCAACACCGCCCTCCATTACAGTGTGTCCCATTCCAACTTCCACATTGTGAAGAAGCTGCTGGATGCTGGTAAGCATTTGACTCGCATTTAACATTCCTCATTTTTAAAGCCACTTATAACCAGGTTTTTAGTGGTGATTGACAAGTGTGAAGGCGGCATGTTGATGTTGCTGGGGATGCGTTAGCATAAATAAATAGTCATGTTATCACATGTGATCAGATCACAAAACACTTTGAGCCTATTTAGTATATGGGCTATTCTACAGAATTAGTGCAAACTGCTATCCCACAACCAAAAAACACATTTAAAAAGCACTAAAGTATTCAAATCATAATGTTTACTTAGATCCTTCTATTAGCTATTAAAACCCACAATAATATTTAAAACATCTGTAAGCTTAATATATATAAAATCATCATTTATCTGGTACTTTCAATTGGGAGGTGGCTGTCCCATACCCTAACCCCTTAATTTCAACTTATGAAAATGATATTGAAATAAATTTAGCTTTTAAATTTAGTTTTTAAAAATATCTTTTTGATTTTGAAAAAAAAAAAGTGAAGTTTTTTCTCCCCATATTTTCTTTGTAAATTATAAAACTTTAGATAAAAAAAAAATTGTGTCCTGCATTGTCATGTCTCTACTGAAACAGTGTATGTTTTAGTCCATAGTCCATTTATGATCAGGAAATATCTGTGTGTCTCTCTCTCATAGCTATATGGTGAGTAGATATGATCATTTTGAGGCACATGTGTTCAAAAGTCTGAAAATCTATGTGTAACTTTAAGGAATGTCACTACCAATCACCCTTTTCTGCAATTAAGCACACTTTTTGGGTGTTTTTCCATAACATTTGGTTTCTATATTTGTACAAAAGTGCTGATTAACATATTTGTGCTAGGTTCAAAAGTATCTAAAATTGTCACTGCTGAAACAGTCATGACCGAAACATGTCATCATTGTTTCGGTAGTGACAAAAGGGAACACATAAACCTTTATTTGGGAGAAATAAACAAAATTTTAGCATGGTTACGCAAATTTTTAGTTTTAGTATGTTTTAGTAGTGTTTTAGTATGCGAGTTAAAATTCAGTAATGTGATGTGGTTGCTACCAAAACAAAATACTGAAAATGTGCAGTTATAACCAAAAACATGGGATGTTATGTCAAAAATGAAGTATACTGAATTATCAATTATAGATGGTTGATGGTTCAATGTATATTCAAACTAATGAATCCTTAACTTTGAAATCAGTATGATCAACTTTTTGCCTTTTACAAAGAAAAACTGGATTCAAAATACAACAAATCTCATAAATTACAATATTGTTAAAAATGTAATTGTTATTGATTAACCTCTGACATTTTTTTAATAAAACAGCAAAAAAATGTATATATACAATGTAGATGTAAGCAAAATCTTAATAGGTCAATATAACCCTTCTTATTAAATAATATCTTACTGTGTTTTGGTAGTGACAAATTTAGGGAGAGGACAAATATTCCAAAACTTTCTAAAAAAAAAAACTTTCCCTTTCTGAGAACTAACTGCACAGTTACTAAAAATGCGTACTTTGGATATTAAAAAATTCACATACATACAAAATAAATAAAAAATTCAAAACTTTCCAACTCTGACTTTGAACCAATTCTGTATTCTGTTGAATGGCTCATATAAGCTAATAGCTAATCATCCAGTGCATCCAGAATCATTCAGTTTCCCACTGTTTCCCCTCCAAAAAGCACTAAAGACCTCTGTGAATACCACATGATGAGGTGCCTTGACTCCTGAAAATAAAAGCCCATTATCCCAATGCCTTTGTGCTCCTCTACTATTTGACTCTTTTGGTGCGGCCCCCATTGTCTCAATTGTCCGCTGCCATTCTCAGACCCTCTAGCCATTTTTGCCTCATTGCCAGTCAGTGAATACCTGCTTTGGTCCTTCTCTTTTTCCACAACCCATGACTCTCAGTCTGAATAGCCTGCATGTCCCCTCTCCTAAGTTCAAACAACAGACGGCCTCCCTCCAAATGCATTTACTACAAGGGTGGGCTCAATGGTCTTTCTGATTGCCTTGTTCTCTCTGCTTCATCACAGATGTCTGCAATGTCAATCAGCAGAATAAGGCGGGCTATACTCCCATCATGCTAGCAGCGCTCGCCGCCGTGGAGGCCCCGAAAGACATGAGGGTGGTTGAAGAGCTGTTTAGCAAAGGAGATGTCAATGCAAAAGCCAGCCAGGTTAGTATAATTCCACTCTTGTACTTGAGCATTGTTTAAAAAAAAAACAGGTGTCAAACACAGCCCTGCAGAGTTCAGATTCAATCCTAATTAAACACACCTGATCCAGATAATCAAGTTGTTCAGGCTTATTTGGAAGCTACGTGGTTTGCGTGTTATGCTGCCTTCATGTGACATGGGAAAGATGATGCTTTCCACTTGTGAAGTGGAAATTACCAGTGTGTCGTGTTCAGGTGCTTTTGTTGTCGTAGTGAAGAGAAACATGGCGGACTCGGAATTTGTCCTCACATGCTACTTGGGTAAAACGGTTATAAACTCCCTAATGCATCTGCTACAGGACGAGCTAGCATCTTCTCTTAATGGTATTTTTAAAGACAACACTACGTTTAAATAGCGACGTTATTAAAATTCTTTATGCCCCAGCATTATGGGGGCTACAAACTAACCAACTAACTAACCAACTAAACAGCAGAGAACTTTTAACATCATGCAATGCTTACCATTCAGTTTAGTTTCATTGCTATCTGCCATGTTGAAAGGTCAAAGTTTATCCCATCTCGGCAGCTCGGGTATCATAAAAAATTTTGAGCTTTCCAGTGGAAATTACAACGTGAGTGGGTGTTCATGTGCAATTTCGATGTCAGATTTTGGTATTTACCATAATTACGATAGCACACGAAGGCAGCATTAGAGCAAGGTTGGAAATAACTCTGCAGGACTGCGGCAGTCCAGTTTGACAACCCTGCTCTAAACTTTTTTTTGTTTTTGAGTCCCTTGTTTGTCCTGAACAGTTAAACTTCCCGCTGTTCTTCAGAAAAATCCTTCAGGTCCTACAAATTCTTTGGTTTTCCAGCATTTTTGTGTATTTGAACCCTTTTAAACAATGACTATGATTTTTAGATCCATATTTTCACAACTGAGGACAACTGAGGGACTCATATACAACTATTACAGAAGGTTCAAACACAATGCATTAAGAGTTTGGGGTGAAAACTTTTGAACATGCATGAATTTGAAGATCAGGGTAAATGTAACTTATTTTGTATTCAGGGAAACATTTAAGTATCTTCTGTAGCTTCTGAAGGGCAGTGCTAAATAAAAATATCTATATATTTAGGCAAAATAAGAAGAATACACACATCTTCATTCTATTCAAAAGTTTACACCCCTGGCTCTTAATGCATTTCTTATTTATTTGTTCTTTTGTATTTTTTTTCCTTTTTGCTTGTAATGCTTGATACTGGTGACAAGAATTATGACATTTCTATGATACCAAAAATTATATCATAAAGACCTTATTTAAAGCAAAAATAACTATATATTTACTGTTACCATGAAATATAATTATTCTTACCATGAGAAGATTTTGGTCAAAATGCCCACCCTTAGTAATACCTGACAATAGCCTATGGTCCATTTCATTAACATTAGTTAAATTAGGTATCATGAACTCAGAATTAAAATACTCAAAAAATAAATTTAAATTAAAAAAAGATAAATAGGTTAATTTGTACTTGCACTACCATTCTTAAGTTGGGTTCAGTAAAAGTTTTTAACGTTCACAAAATAAGTCTTTTATGCTTACCAAGGCTGTATTTACTGTAAAAGCATTGCAGCTGTGAAATATATTTTAAAATATCTGTTTTGTGTCTATTTTACTATATTTTTAAATGTAATTTATTTCTCTGAAAGCAACGCTGAATTTTCAGCATCATTACTCCAGTCTTTAGGATCACATGATCCTTCAGAAATCATTCTAATATGCTGATTTTTTTTTCTAGGATTTTTTGAAAACGTTTTATAAATGTGTTTACTGTCAATTTTGATAAATGTAATTAGTTCTTTCTGAGTAATAAAAAAAATATTTCACTTAAAACATTAGTTAATGTATTATGGAAAAACAATAGGCAATAGGCAAACAGTATTACTTTACTATTTACTATAAATTAGCCATGGCCTTTCACCAGGTAGTCCCTTACTCTGTAAGTCTCTAACCTGATCTCACTGACTCTGTGAATCCAGGCTGGTCAGACAGGGCTGATGCTGGCAGTCAGTCATGGCAGAATGGACATGGTGAGGGCTCTGCTCGTCTGCGGTGCAAACGTCAACATCCAGGATGATGAGGGCTCAACCGCACTTATGTGCGCTAGCGAACACGGCCACGTTGAGATAGTCAAGCTGCTGCTGGCTCAGCCGGGCTGCGACGCCACACTCAGCGATAATGTGAGTGAACAAAGTCTCAAGTAATGTGTGGATACTGCTTTTGTTATCAAAAAGCAAGTAAGGCTAATGGGGTGTTTGCCATCTGTCTGTTTTCTTGTTCCTAGGATGAGAGCAATGCCCTGTCTATTGCTCTGGAAGCAGGTCATAAGGACATAGCAGTGTTGCTGTATGCCCATATGAACTTCTCCAAAGCTCAATCACCAGTAAGTGATCGCATTTAGAGTTTAGCCTCTGACAGTGGCTATTTTGCAAGTGACTCACGCTTGGCTCTGTTTACGGTTAATCATACCTTTTATGTCTGTCATCTGTTCACAGGGTACGCCTCGACTTGGGAGGAAGACTTCACCCAGTCCTACAAGGAAAGGCCATGTTTGATTAGAGCGCTTCTACCCCACCCTGCCTGAGCTGCTATTTTTTCAGGTTCTGCCATGCCTACCATTTTCATCAGCTAGAAACCAAATCTACAGCTAAGAGACTGAAAACTTACTTCAAACCTCAACTAATGGATAGTAGGCAGTTAAACTGAGCACTTTGCAAACTTCTTCTCTGTTATGTCTTTCTCCTTGGCTTTTAGATTAGAATACAGATGGACTTGCTAGCTACGAGTCAGTCCCTTAAAGACCTCAACTGTGTACTCACCCTGAATGTATTCAAAGAGTATTCTTCTGCCTGAAATCACCAGCGTAATGTCAGAGCCAGACGTCAACTGGAAAGTGGCTATGGAGTTGCCTTCAGAATATTGTTATTCTCGTATAAATGTTGAATTCTATAATATATGGATATATCTTTGTATTCCTCCCTTTTTTCCGCTCTCTTTTTAAAAATAATCAATAATTTATAATTCCAAGAAGTGGCCAATGTTGCCTGACAATGAGCTTTATATTTGAACCATGTATATGCTGCCCAACTTTCAGCCTTTGGGGTTTTATATCTTTTCTCTGCTATCAAATCCCTAGCAGAGATGTCCAGTAGGTATTAGAGGTTGAAACACAGACTTATAATATCACAAATATATTTCTAGATTTGGATTTGGTCCTTACTTTTATACTTGCCATTTTATCTATTTAAAAATCACAGTATTTAGGACATTTCAGATTTACTTTGTAACATGAAGTTATATATTTACCAATTAAAAGTTTTTATTGGAAATAATTGTACTTTGATTGTATATAATGTATGTTTGCTATATGTGGATGCAATAGCTTTGACCGGCCTTTATGTAATAAACTTATGTCGTAGGTCTAACATGTGGCTTTTTATGTAGTCACAAATAAAATAACAGATAACTACCAACTGTAGCCTATAACTTGATAATAAAGTACTAAAATGACTCTTCTGAAACTCTTCTTTCAGTAGGCCTTTTTCTTATAGGTGAACAGTACAATGTCTCCCTCTACAGGAATCGACAGCTAATGCACATTTCTAACATATTTAGACATGCTGGCATGAACTCTTTTCTTATTATAGACATAAGAAAAAAATAGGAAATATTCGGTTGTAAATGTAATTGTATACATTAAAGCAATGCATTTTGAAATCTTAATTCACATCTTAATTTCTTTATTTTAATAAATTAATTTTGCTCATAATTTAGCTCTATTTTGTTGTAGTCCTTGCAGGTGAGTTTTTGCAGGCCTGAAATGTGATGAGCAGTTTTTCAGCTTTATTTAAGAGGCCTTAAGTTATAGACACTGCAAGGATAGTTACAAATATCATCAATTTATGGCCCGTTAGCCCCCTGTTGGTTGACACTATGACTGCATCATTATGCTGCAAAAAAGCGTCTTTCCCCACTATTCGTCATTGAGAATAAGATATGTAATTTGAGGATTTGTTCTAGCAACATCCATTGCAGCAAAGTACCTTACATATTTATATTTTTATATGAAATTAGTTACTTTTTTAATACAGAAAAAAGTACAGTTAAACCACAGAAAGCATTTTATTTATTCCAGTCAATTTAATGTCTAGACTCGACTGTTCGAGGGATCATACAAAATGCATGTTATTTTTTATGTAGTACTTACCTGAATAAGATATTTCACATAACATATGTTTACATATAGTCCACAAGAGAAAATAATTGAATTTATAAAAATTCAAAAGTTTACATCCCCTTGATTCTTAATACTGTGTTGTTACCTGAATAATACACAGCTGTTTTTTTTTGTTTGTTTTTTTTTTAGTGATAGTTGTTCATGAGTCCATTGTTTGTCCTGAACAGTTAAACTACCTGCTGTTCTTCAGAAAAATCCTTCAGGTCCCACAAATTCTTTGGTTTTTCAGCATTTTTGTGTATTTGAACCCTTTCCAACAATGACTGTATGATTTTGAGATTCATCTTTTCACACTGAGGACAACCGAGGGCCTCATATGCAACTATTACACAAGGTTCAAACACTCACTGGTGCTCCAGAAAGAGAAACAATGCATTACGAGCCAGGGGGTGAAAACTTTTTTTTGAGCCACTCCTTTGTTGTCTTGGCCGTGTGTTTTGGGTCATACCCATCCACGACCCATTTTCAATGCGGTGCAGTAAGCTTATTCATCTCACTTTTTGGTTTGAAAGGGCTTTTACATTTGCATAAAATCGAATTTTTTTTTTTAATTAAAAGCAAACAAGCAAGCCCTACCCAGATTTAAAAAGTAACGCGAAAGTAATGTAACGCATTACTTTCCATAAAAAGTATCTAGTTTTTAGGGAGTAACGCTATATTGTAATGCATTACTTTTAAGAGTAACTTTCCCCAACACTGTTTCTAACTAATGTTGTCCTTGTTTTATAAGCAAATAATCACGTTATGAAACATGGAATTTATAAATTTCTTTTGTTTCGTTACTTTGATACCTAAATGCTAACACACTGGCTGGAGCCCATTTCTTACACCATCTTATTACAAAATGAAGGCCTAAACACCCTTTATAACGCCGTCCTCTAATTTTTTGTTTCGTATGATCCATGATTTCACGAGACACTTTGGCGCTCACTTGTTCACTGGGAAGAAAGTGAACATCAGCTCCCACGCGCGCTGGAAAGCACAGGTTGCTCGCGCCAAATATGAGCCTATTGTATCAATCCTCAGAACCTTGTGTCTCTCTCTCTCCTCCTTTATAAACGCTTTATAATCCGCTGGCGTCACATATTCTAAGCAGAAGAAACGAGCCTCCATCGTCACCTGTCGGCATGAGTGAAGAAGAGCAGAGTAACGGGTCGCTATCTGTCAGGAAACCGTCCCGCATGCCCAAGTGCTCGCGTTGCAGGAACCACGGCTTCGTGTCGCCGCTGAAGGGCCACAAACGCTTCTGCAACTGGAGGGACTGCCAGTGTCAAAAATGCAGACTGATCGCTGAACGACAGCGGGTCATGGCAGCCCAGGTACACGCTAGCCATCCAACATCGACAGGATGCGAGTCTTTTATTTTAGATTTTATTTTTTAACGTTCATTGTACTCTAAATTTCTCTGTTTGTGTTTATATAGTTGTTTATAAACTTAAATGTAAAGCTACTCTAATTTTCACCAATGGTTTTGTATTCATTGTTACTTAAAGAATACTACCGCATGTTAGCCGTTTAAACTCGAGTTTACAAATAATTGGATTGTTTGCTACAACAATAATGATAAATTGTTTACATTTCGTAGTAACGTTTTGTAGCTACATTGTTGAACAGTGTAGGGTTTTTCTTTTCAGCTAGCTGCAGTTTGGCGCCTTAGCGAGTTTTTTTTTTTTTTTTTTTTTTCACAAATGAAACGACGAGAAGAACAACCATTTTGTTTTCTTTAATTGTAATCAAATTATATTTCAAATGCCTCCTGATGCTTTTATTGCGTAGAGAGTGAACTTGTCCCGGCTGGCTCGGGCGGTTTCAGGCCTTGAGTTGACTTTTTGTCGTGTTAGGTGGCGTTACGGAGGCAGCAGGCCCAGGAGGAAGAGCTGGGCATTTGCAGTCCGGTTAACCTGTCCGGTTCTGACACTCTGGTGAAAAACGAGGCCGCCGGTGATAATGTGTTTACTATCATCTCAGGACCGCCATCACCAACCACCAGCAGCGCTACCGCCTCTCCTACCAACCTAGGTGAGGAAACCTGGTTAATTTGATAATGCTTTAAAATAATGCTGGCCACAAGAGATATATCTCAGTATTTCATATGGTTTCGAGTCAAAAAGTCCAGTTACACAAATGTGCGTTTTCTCTAGAAGTGGTTCTTTGCAATATGTTGGGTTCAAACATGTAAACTTGAATTCAAATTCTTTAAAGGATAGTTTATTCAAAAACTGAAATTTTGTCATTAATTGCTCATCCTCATGTCGTTCCAAACCATTCTTCATTCTTCAGAACACAAATTAAGGTATTATTGATGAAATCCGAGAACTTTCTGACCCTCCATAGACAGCAAATGTCCTACCACGGTCAAAACTTAGAAATATAGTAAGGACAACTTTAAAATGGTCTACACTGTTTTGTGGATGTTCTTGGTACCTTTATGTCACAGGTTCCTCAAAAGTATTTTAATTTGTGTTCTGAAGATGAACAAAGGACTTATGGGTTTGGAGCAACATTAGGGTGAGTAAATACTGAGAGAATTTCATTTATGGGTGAACTATCTCTTTAAGCAGAAATTTCCGACATCTTTATATAGAGTATTTGTAATAGCTGTTGGGTAACAAGTGAGGTCAGTAAAATCACATGCGTTTTGATACGTTTTGGCAAGAGTCAACTTTGTCAGATTGGGGCAAGTTGTCACAGGTTACAGCTGTTTCAAAAGTTCACATACACCTGTAAAAAATGTTAATTATTTTAACAAAACAATAGGGAAATGTCAGTATATTTAAACTAGTATTAAACATATATTAAACTAGGTCATTTGTATGAATTCTAAATTTAGTCTAATGGGCTTTGTAAAAACTATAAAGTGAAATTGCTTTTTTAAGGACACTACCAAAAAATAGCATGTAGTTTTTTTTAATGACACCTCTTATTTTGTTAAAATTATTAACATTTTAGAGATTCCTCAAAGTGTATGTAAACTTTTGACCACCGCTGTATGTTGTAATTTTATGCAACTTAATTAATTTAATTGTTCATTTATAAAATATTTGCTGAAACCTTTTTTTAAATATTGCTTTTTCTCCTTATGTTATTTAATGAGTTTGATAACTGTTTTACTGAAAATCTGAAAAGCCATTAAAATAGCCTGTAAGATGGCTTTTATCTACTTTAGAATATGGTATATTACAAAGATATTACTGACTTCATTACAGCAGGTTACCATTTATTGTGACAACGTGCCCCTACAACGCCAAATGAACAGTGTATTTTTTTGATAAATGGTCAAAAATGACCCTGAGAAATTTTAACTAAAGCAAAAATGTGAAAGCTAGACCTTCCCTAATCTCACAAAAGCACTACTTTGTGTGTGTGTGTGTGTGTGTGTGTGTGTGTGTGTGTGTGTGTGTGTGTGTGTGTGTGTGTGTGTGTGTGTGTGTGTGTGTGTGTGTGTGTGTGTTTGATATACATTTCATTAAATTACACTACAAAAAGTTTTTGGACAGATTGGTCAGGTTTTTTTTTAAAGAAAATTAGCGAATTAGAATATTAGAATGGTTTTTGAAGGATCATGTGACTGAAGACTGGAGTAATGATGCAAAAAATTTGCATCTGATCACAGGAATAAATTACATTTTAAAATATATTCAAATAGAAAGCAGTTATTTAAAATAGTAAAAATATTTCACAATATTATGGTTTTTGCTGTATTTTGGATCAAATAAAGAAGAGACTTGCTGTTCAGAAACTTTTGACTGGTATATTATCATAAAAATCTTAAAAACTTGAAATACTTCAGCTTATTGTGGAATAAATAAGCTCTTGTTTTACTGTGTGTGATATGTCCTTGCCTTGCATCAGAAGATGTTTCATTACAGCGACCTTTCATTCTCATTTGTCCATCAATTTACACCCTCTTTTATTAAATAAAACCTAAACTCAGCTGTGGGAGGTTTCTGTGAATTACGTCTTTGTCACTTGGCCATGGGAAAATGAGGAGATAAGCACCTCTTCTTGACCCCCTGAACTGTCCATGACTGTGTGAGTGTTAAAGAAAAAAAACAAAAGGAACCATGAACATGGACATTGTGTACCCGTCCCGTGATTCTCCATTCTGCCACCCTCCTCAGAACACAATACAGTCAGTGAGGTGCACTTCCATTCTCATAAGGAAAGGGGAGGCTATCAGCATAGATGGCGATTGTGCCGTGCCAGACCATATCCACGGAGGGCTGTTGTGTTTGATGAGCGGGAGAAACATCCTGTTCCTAGCGCTTCGATAGCACTAATGAAGGAGTTGGATACCAGACAGGTCAAGGCTGCTTATGCTCTGTAAATGTACTATGCTGCCTCTTCGGTTGCTGACAGATGAAACAGGAGTTACGGGTGGTTTTCAGGAATTGTCGTCAGAGAAGTGACACATGGCGTAACACACATGCCAAGTCATCTGTGAAAGACAAAATAACTTCTTATAAACTGGCATTGTATATTACTTGAATCTGTGCTATTAGTTTCACTTAAAGCACTGAAGCATTTTTAAATCATCACTAAATTTAGCATTTGTTGACAATATACATACAGTCAAGCCCAAAATTATTCATACCCCTGGCAAATTCTGACTTAGTTACTTTTATTCAATCAGCAAGTTTTTTTTTTTATTAGAAATGACACAGACGTCTCCCAGAAGATAATAAGACGATGTATAAGAGGCGTCATTGTGGAAAAAATTATTACTCATCTTTTATTTACATTTGAGCAAAAAGTGGCATGTCCAAAATTATTCATACCCCTCTCAATAATCAATAGAAAAGCCTTTATTGGCTATTACAGCAATCAAAAGCTTCCTATAATTGCTGACCAGCTTTTTGCATGGCTCCACTGGTATTTTTGCCCATTCATCTTTAGCGATGAGCTCCAACTCTTTCAGGTTGGATGGTCTCCTTGCCATCACCCTGATCTTTAGCTCCCTCCACAGATTCTCAATAGGATTTAAGTCAGTACTCTGGCTGGGCCACTGCAAAAAGTTAATGTTTTTGTCTGCTAACCATTTCTTCACCACTTTTGCTGTGTATTTTGGGTCGTTTGGGTGTTTTATGGTGCCGTTTACTGTGATTAGGTTCCCTGGTCCACCAGCTGAAACACCCCCCCCCCCCCAAAACATCAGGTTCCCACCACCATGTTTGACAGTGGGGATGGTGTTCTTACGGTTGAAGACTTATTTTTTTTATGTCAAATGAAGGCTACATCATTGTGGCCTAACAATTAAATTTTTGTTTCATCTGACCATAAAACAGAAGACCAGAAGTCTTCTTCTTTGTCCAGATGAACATTTGCAAAGGCCAAGTGGGCTTTTGTGTGCCTTATCCGGAGAAGTGTCCTCCTTGTTCTGCGTCTGTGGAACCCAGCGGTGTGCAGTGTCCGTTGGACTGTCTGCCTTGAGATGTTGCCACCAGCAGAGCCCAGATTCATCAGGATGGCCTTGGTGGTGAATCTTGGATTCTTTTTTTACCTCTCTCACTATCTTCCTGGCTAGCACAGGTGTCACTTTTGGCTTCCAAGTATGTCTTCTGAGATTTTTCACAGTGCGGAATGTCTTGTATTTTTTAATAAAACTTTGCACTGTAGCCACTGGAACTTCAAAACATTTAGATATGGTCTTATAGCCCTTTCCTGACTTGTGAGCAGCCACAATGCGCAGCCGCAGATGCTCAGTGAGCTCCTTTGTCTTAGCCATGACTGTCCACAAACCAACAGCAGAGAGCTCCTGTTTTCACCTGTTGAGTTAATTAAAACAGCTGTCCCCAATGAATCAGAGTAATTAGGATGCTTTAGAACAGCTTGGACTATTTGGAATGGTATAGAACTTGGGATTGTCCCATAGACTGTGACAGTTTGCAAATGAGTAATTTTGGACACTTTTTGTTCAAATGTAAATAAAAGCTGAGAAATATTTTTTTTCCACAATGATGCCTCTCATCTTATTATCTTTTGCCAGGGGTATGAATAATTTCGGGCTTGATTGTATGTTATGTTTTTATTTATTGGTAAAATGAATTAAGTTGTATTATCAAACTTTGTGTTCCAATACATTTACATTGATGTATTGATGTATTTATTCCTTAAATCAGTGATGTTTTGCATATGTCATATATTTCTAGCAAATATGTGTTTGTATTATATTAATTTGTAGTTGGCAACATATAAGAAGTTATGTAATTTTCAGTTTTGCACATTGTGTTCTTATTTCAGGGAATAAGACTAAAGCTGATGCACTTGCCATAGAGGAGACAGACACACTCCTCATTTTGACCTATTGTCTGTTTCAGGGAGCCGTTCGATGCTGGCTGTAAGTCCTGCAGCGACCAGCAGAGGGCATACTGAGGGCACATCTGACCTGATGGTGGATGCCTCCTATTACAACCTCTACCAGCCCACACCATACTCATCCTACTATAGCAACCTGTACAACTATCAGAACTATCAGGTGAATGGACATGGTCCTCACATCAAGTGCGATGCTAATATGTGACCCTGGACCACAAAACCAGTCTTAAGTAGCACAGGTATATTTGTAGCAATAGCCAAAAATACATTGTATGGGTCAAAATGATTGATTTTTCTTTTATGCCAAAAATCATTTGGACATTAAGTAAAAATAATATTCCATGAAGATATTTTGTAAATTTTCTACCTTAAATATATTAAAACTTGTTTTTTAATTAATAATATGCATTGCTAAGAACTTCATTTGGACAACTATAAAGATGATTTTCTTAATATTTTGATTTTTTTTGCACCCTCAGATTCCAGATTTTCAAATAGTTGTATCTTGACCAAATATTGTCCTATCCTAAAAACATACATCAATGGAAAGTTTATTTGTTCAGCTTTCAGATGATGTATAAATCTCAATTTAGACAAATTGACCCTTATGACTGGGTTTGTGGTCCAGGGTCATATATGTGCTACCGTTATATGGTAATAATGCATATTATTATTGTTATACGTGGGACTGGATAGCTTAAAGGGATAATTCACCATTTACATCATTTACCCACCCTCATGTTCCATAATATCTTCATTAGTGTTTTGAAGAATAAATCTTATTATTATTTTTGATATATTTTTTTTGTGAACTACCACTGTAATACATTAAAAATATAAGGTGTAATAATAATAATAATAATAATAATAATAGTAATAATCCAAATATTTGTACCAGTCAAAAGTCAAAGATTTTTAATGTTATTTTTAAAGAAGTCTTATCTAAAGTACAGCAAAAACAGTACAATTATTATTACTTATTTAACAATTAATTATTTTATAATTATTTACTGTTTAAAAATAACTGTTTTCTATTCGAATGCATTTTAAAATTTAATTATTCCAGTGAGTGCAAAGCTGAATTTTTTTTAGCATCATCATTCTAGTCACATGATTCTTCAGAAATCATTTTAATATTCTTTAATATTCTTTTGCTGCTCAAAAACATTTATTATTATTATTATTATTATGTTAAAAACAGCTGAGTAGAATTTTTTTTCAGATTTCTTTGAATAGAAAGTTCAGAAGAAAAGCATTTACATTATAAATGTCTTTATCACCACTGTTGATCAATTTAAAGCATCCTTGCTAAATAAAAGTATTAATTGCTATCATTTCTAAATAAAATAAAAAAATATATACTGACTCCAAGCTTTTGAATGGTATACTGTATAATGTTACAAAAGCTAAATGCTGATCTTTCTATTCATCAAAGAATCCTGAAAAAAAAATTCAACTGTTTTAAATATTGATAATAATAATGTTCTAAAAAAAGGATCATGTGACACTGAAGACTGGAGTAATGATGCTGAAAATTTAGCTTTGATCACAAGAATAAATTACATTTTGAAAATATATATTTAAAAGAAAACAGTTATTTAAAACAGTAAAAATATTTCAATAATGTTTTTGCTGTACATTGGATCAAATAAATGCAGGCTTGGTGAGCAGAAGAGACTTCTTTAAAAAAACATTAAAGATCTTGCTGTTCAATAACTTTTGACTGGTAGTGTATGTGTTAGGATACCCAGTCCTATTTGAACTTCACTTCAGGCACCTTTACTGTGCATGTCAAATTCTAACCAGTAAGTTGTTATATATTCAATGCATTACTTAAGTTAATTTTCTTTAGTAGCATAATTATGCATTGAAAATATCATTGCTTCTCTCTTGATGAATATTAAATTTATCTTGATGGTTCTGGCTTTACATTAAGTGAAAAGTGTGGTTCATAATGTTTTATAATTTCAAAATATTTATCAACCCTCTATGCACACCTTGGCAAAAGAATCGCCATTGGCTAGTAAATTTACTCGCCAGAATGATATACTTTTATATATATATATATATATATATATATATATATATATATATATATATAAAAAGCTTAAATGTTTGTGAAATGTCACAGTTTTGTAAATATCTCAAAGTACACTCTTAACATCATTCAGTCAAGCATAACAATATGATATTATGATAATCAAGCATTATTTAATGATCGAACTTTAGTAATTAGAATTACAACTTGGTACCCATGTATTGAGTGCATATTTGTCATTTTAACTAAACTTAGGACTGTTTGTGCTGCTTAAGATATTGTTGGTCATTCAGTGTTTCTGTAAAAAAAAAAAGGGAGAAAAAACAATACTGATATGATAAGATAATTATACTACTGCTACATATTACCAATATAATAACAATATAAAATGCATTAAGGATTAATAAGCTACTGAGTTCATGAATATTAATCACGTCTGAGTTCGCTCCAACTGATTTGCTGAAATCAAAACAGAGACGATAATAAGTGAGCACAAGCCAATAAGATTGTCATTTGTGCATTAGTTCTGCTCTGTTATTTTCAGGAAAATACAACAAAGAATATTGTTTACATGTAGTGCATCAAGTCAGCATTGTATGTAAGACACTCTCGCTCTTTCTCTTTTATCTCATGTTCATGTGTGTGAGAAACCGTGCTCTCAGCAAAGCGACAGCGAGTCGTGCGCCTTCACACTAGATTTTACGGTACGTCAAATACAGGTATGCTGCGCAACCATTAAGATGAACTAAAAAAATAAAACAGATCAGCTTGACTGAGGCTCTCAGTCAAAGTGTTTACAGAGTAAAAACATATCTGTGCTAAACTTATACTCATACACTAGCGAGTAAATTCTAAGAATTTATCAGCCAATGGCTAATCTTAGACATAATTTAGTCACCCAGTTATTTACTAGCATTTTACAGGGTTGTATTTCCTATACATTAGCTGTGACATTTTTAACAGACACTGCTCAAGACAAAGATTTTTTTGGTGAAAAAATATATTTATATATTTTCAAACTTTAAATTTCTTTTGAATCAATCTACTGACCCTAAACTCAGCCCCCTACTGTTTAGTATCTTCAACCCATCAGACATACAGTACCTCAGACAAGCACTCTAGCAAACATCCGTGTTAACGCCAGCATGGTGCACACACCTCCACACTCACCGGTCTGCATCCCATGTAGCCCAGGTCTCAGTAATAAGGTGATTAAGTGTGTTGCAGCAGTGTTGATAGGGGCCGCTGTCATTGGACCCGTCTGGCTTGTTGAAGTTGGCAGGCCGTAGTGAGCTTCTGTCCTCGGTGTACAGTGATAATACCTGTGCCATCGTTCCAAGCCACTGGCCAAACACAGCAGGAAGGTGTGGGGCTTTCATGCACACTACACCTCTTACATGCTGTTTACATTTCCCCGCTCCCCCCAGCCGGAACCGCAACTAATTCTGTCATTGGAGGTTTTTTAACCCTTATCCTTGTTGTATAACTATCACAAGAAGACTGATATATCAAAGTCTGAATAATCACTGTTCTCAATTAGTTTGACTGTTGTTGTTTAATAAAATCAGCTAAATTTGTTTTTGTTCCTAAACTGCAAAATCACTTATTTCCAGTTTTCTCATCATTCTGCACAGGTACTGACACTCTCACTCTTCTAGTAGTAAAATATTGTTTTAAAAGTAACTTATGATTGTCATAGATGTATTATAACTACGTTTTAATATAGGATAATATATTGCCGATGTAAATTACAATTCAAATGTTTGAGGTCAGTAAGAATAATAGTAAAAAAAAAAAAATTAGCAAGGGTGAATTAAGTTGATCTAAAGCAACAGTTAAGACATAATATTACAGAAGATTTATAAATCAAATGAATCTTGTTCTTTTGAACTATTTGTCAAAGAATCAAACAAAAATGTGTCAGATTCCCAGAACTCTACAGTGCTAACATTTCAGTCGCATTTGTGACAAAAACTACTGCGTGACTATGAAAAAATATTTAGGAGCACCATGTGCGTCTGACCCGATCAGCATAATTGTGTTTTTGCAACATTAAGTAATGCATTTTGGACAACTCTCACAAATCCTTTCATAAAACAAAGTGTAGAGAGAGTGTAAATAAAAGATTCATTGTGCAGTTTAGAGAGCTTTGTTGATGATATTGGAACTTTGTGAGACTCATGAAGATGAGTGACAGCTTTTAATTATTTTTAAGGGAGTTTGTAAACGAGATACTGATTTAATAGAACAGTTAAATAAACAATAACTGACTATAACACTATTGCCTGAACACAGCATTGTTTCATTTATGAAAAAAGTGCATTTTTAAACAAATCTTATGGAGTCAATGATTCAATTTCCCATTCATAAAGAAAGTCACTTGCTTTATTCCTCAATCCAACAATCAAGTTACGCTGAAGACTGGAGTAATTGCCATTACATGCAAAAAATATTACCTACATAGGCAAAATGACATTTTAAAATATATTAAAATAGAAAACATTTTAAATTTGTGAATTTTTATTGTAGTTTTGATTAAATAAATCCAACCTTGGTGAGCATAAATATACAGTTCAAAATGGTAAAATTAGAAAATCTGACCACTTGTACAAAAGATCTATGTGGTCAGTTTCACAAATTAGCCTATTAGCAGAATAAGCGGGTAAGGGTTTCAGTTTGTAATGATAGAGACATTAACATATTTTAACTGTATGGTAAAAAAAATTACACTAAGTTATAATCAGATGTACTGTAATGCAAAGTATGCAAACCTTGCAATTCTGAGAGCAGGCATGTGAATCTGTCCCGGCAGCAGCTCTCCAGCACAAGTTTGAAGATGACTGTTTGAAGATATCAAATTGGACAGCATGAAATTGAGGGCATCCTCAAAGTCATGGCCCGTTCAACTTTGATATACCATCATCTCATTGCAACAGTTTTACAAGCCTTTATTAATCAGCCATCACCCACTGACATTAGAAAGAGTCTTCATACCATGACATAATATGATTTTCATATGGAGATCAGCTGCTGTATATGGACTCTGATTTATATGGCTAAGTATCTCCATTGTATCAAATCTGATCTACTCAAGTGTGAAGTAAATTAAATCTATATTTCTCCAGGGAGTCATTCCTGAGTGTTATATACACACAAGTCAGTGATGGGGCCATATTTCAGCATATTTGTGCAGTTGGGTCCCTGATGGCGACATATTGCTCCAGGGTCACCGCCTCCATCTCTTTAGTGTGTCCCGAGGTTTGAATTGCAAAGGTTAATGATATTGCTCGTATGAAGATACAGCTCTGTAGGGGGAGGGGGTAACTTTAATTCTGATTTCACATTGCCTGATTTGACTATTTGGAAGATGAATGTAGGACATATGCTGTGATTCTTTTGGTGTTTTGTAGTGAACTGAGACTGCTTTCATTATCTATCGGTTTGTTTTTAGCTTTTATAAAAAAGTAGGTTCATTTATTTAGCGTTTAGACGAAAGGCTGGAATACACAACACATTGTTTAGTCCATTGTTTTGCCCAAAGTCAGAGCCATTCTGCAAATTTGAGTTGACAGATGTAATAGAAAATCACCTAGTGTATAATGATCACAGATACATTTTTTTTTTAGCTTCAGACTTTGATTCCACCCAATTGGAGGATATCAAACATGTATGATGTTTTTTGCCAAATTTAGAACACGTTTTCATTTCATCATCTCCTAGCAAAAAGGTGTACATTTCAGTGTGAGTTTGTTATGATTGGAATGACTTTAAAGTCTGGTAGTGTGTGATCCTCAGTCGTTTAGTGTATGATGGCCAGTTTTCCTCTGTGAATATTTACAAAGTCGGTAAGTGTTGATGCCTAACATTTTTAAAACATTTTTAAAAGTCATATGGTGTATTACAGCCTTTAGCAGAAGTTCAATTTGTGTGACAATGTCATTTTATGATAAAAAAAAAATGCAGTTCATACAGATATAGACTTGAACACAGCTTTTAATTTCTGATTGTTTCTCATTTTTAAATTGATTTAGCTTTTTTTTGTGGAGCATTAAAATAGCAAAAAGGTGGTGTAAAGGATGAATGTCCCATTTAAAGGCTAAAATTCTTATAGTTTAAGTACTGGTAGTTTGACTTAAAAAATCACAAAAAAATTAAAGGAGCCATTAAAAAAATGTTTTAATGTTTTGTTCATTGAATCAAAGACAATGCATTTTAAGTTATTTTGAAGGAAGGAAGAAAACCATAATAAATCACAGATAGGATCCTGATAGACCCTTCAGACTGGATGTCTGTGTTCTTAAATAGAATATATTTTAAATAATTCAAGATTATTAAATCTCTTTGAATTGTAATGTTAATGCATGTTTGTTAAAAATGTTTTTTTTTAGCATTGAAAATCTGCACTGTAAAAAAAAAAAAGAAGAAGAAAGTGGCATACGGTAAAATGCCAGCAGCTGTGGTTGCCAGAACTTCAGTTAAAAAATATATATAGTAGCAACTTTTTAGGTTTTACAGACTTAACACATTTCATTAACTCATGTAATGTTAATATACCAACCTATTGAAGTACTAATTTTGTTTTGAACCATTATATTACACTGACAACCACCAAAAACAGGTGGTGATGAAAGTCACATGATGAATCAAAGCATATCGCCAGCAGCTTTTCCACAAGCTGAGAAGGAAAATACTACATATACACTGTTAAAAATAAAGGTGCTTTAAAAGGTTCTTCACAGCGATGCTATAGAAGAACCATTTTTGGTTCCGCAAAGAACCATTTAGTCAAAGGTTCTTTAAAAAAAACATCTCTTTCTTACCTTTTTATAATCTGAAGAAACTTCTTTTGCCACAAAGAACCTTTTGTGAAACAGAAAGGCTCTTCAGATGTTAAAGGTTCCTTATGGAACCATTTAGACAAAAAAGGTTCTTTGGCATCGTAAAGCACCTTTATTTTTATGAGTGTAGAGAAGGTGCACAGTGTCATTCACACATACTAAACACCATTATGGTAACACACATGACACTGAAATAATGCGATGAACATGAATTTAACAACATTAGATGTAAGATAAAACCCTATTGTACACAATTGATAAGAAAAAACTAAAAAGAAACAGTTATTTCAACATCAAAAAAAACATAAACAAGTGTCACGCAGGGAATTCGGGGAGTATCAATTTACATTTTTTAA
Organism: Garra rufa; assembly: GCF_049309525.1. Taxonomy (NCBI): domain Eukaryota; kingdom Metazoa; phylum Chordata; class Actinopteri; order Cypriniformes; family Cyprinidae; genus Garra; species Garra rufa. Next base: position 13,877,338 of record NC_133365.1, read on the forward strand.
CTGTAAATTATACAATGATATTATTTTTTTCTCTTCCTAAAACCGTGATTTTAACCGTATTTTACTGTTAAACTACATTAAATGTAATTACAATTTTTTACTGTCTGGAAACTTAATGTTAACCAATAAGCATTTTTACAGTCTTTTACTGTTAAAATCATTTGTACAGTGTGGTAGTCAGTAAGAACAAAGAACCCAGTGTTTCCCCTAGGTTTCCAGTGTTGGGGGGGGGGGGGCGGGGTAGCCGCCAACGTTACTTTTTTTCCCCCGGTACTTTACCCTACTTTGTGAAATAACGAAAACATTATTATAGACTTATTCAGTGGAAAAATAAGTCCAAAACTCTCTATTTTAACATTTTGAACAATAGGGCTCTACCAACTTTTGCTTTTTTTTTTTTTTTTTTAATTCTTGTGTGTATTATTTTTTCTCATAATCAAATTAAAAGTATAAACATTTATTTATTTTTAATCAAATGAAAAATAAACCCTTTTAATTTTTGGCAAACAAACAGAGGTTTACTGTTAAAATCAATAAATAATAATAATTTAACATTTAAATAATAATTGTAGTATTTTTTTCTACAATTAAGTGGTTAATCTTGTTATATTTATTTTTTTATCATATATATTGTTTTATGTCAATTATTTAAATAGGAATATATAAACACCTACATTATACTGTACAAAAGTAATACAAGACTAATGTTCTGTTACATGTTACTTTTATTTTGACAGGTTGCCTTGAAGTTTCTGTGTGTACAGCATGATATGATGCTAGTTTTCTCAAATGAAACGGTAAAAGTGACACTCACAGCAGCTTTGGATTGAGTTTATCTGTTCATGTGAGATGCAAATGCCCAAAATTAGCGGGAGCGTCACGCGTGCTTCACTGTGCGTGTAGTAAAAAAAAAAAAACGCGTCTCCACCATTCAAACATACTGAGGCAAACGGAGCATGCAGGATTCATATTGAAACGGTCATTTTGCATTTCAGTTTTCACAGACACTAGTCCATATCGCGATTTGAATGAAGTGACAGACCAACTTTTGATTTATTAATCCAAAAATCGACAAATTTACGTGGCATTTCTCGCTATAGTAGATTCGGTTTTTATGAATGGAGTCCGCGATCCAGTCTGTGTTTTCGCGGAGGACACATTGTAAACACGCGATCATGTAAAGACAGAAATGACATGACTTCATGTAAATAAGATAAATAACATAAGGCAATTTAGTTTGTTTAATAAAAGAACAGTGTATAGACCTGTTCTATAGGAAAGATAACCTTAATGACTTCTATTGTGATCTGACGCTATATCGAAAATAAAATGAACTTGACATTCAAGGGGGGCGGGGGGTGCCGTTGGGGGGGCGGGGCGCCCCCCTAAGATAATGGTAGGGGAAACACTGGAACCTGTACAAAAAAAGGTTGTTGTGATTTAGTGTGAGTCATCAAGAAGGATTTCTCGTTCCATCAGGCTGTGTCTTGTAATCCAGAAACTTCAGTTGTTGGTATGAAGTTATTTGTAGGACATTATGATGTATTCTATCTTAGGTTTACAAAAGCATAACTTGTTCCATGAAACTTTCCATCACAGCTTCTTCTCTTTATTAGGGTTCATTTGATAAGGAAGTAATAGGGTGAGGAGCTCATCTGGCTTTTATCTCAGTGTGTCCATCTCCCGCCCTCTCCCACCTCCAGCGAGTGGGGCTCCGCTGCACTGCAGGTGGAGAATGAAAATATGAGGGTTGCGTAGAGGATCCAGACAGCTGATGGTGCCAGATAAGAGCTCACTCAGGGAGGTAAAGGACTCAAGCCAGCCCTGCTCTGGATCTAATACAGCAGAGGTGGCACAACATTTGCAGGCCTGGTCATCATTTCTGAGCAGTGAGCAGATTTTTGTATTGCATAAATTGGAAATCACAAAGCACTTTTAAACTGCTGAAACTGCACTAAGCACAATACGGTGTTACCAGATTTTTGCCTAGATATGTTCGTACCTGAGATAGAGATCGGAATCGCAGGGAATGATGTTGAATGATGCATTTTATTCCACTTGGAATTATTTTGATATAAGTGTTATGGTAGGTTAAGAGTGGTATGGAAATAGTTGAGTAGCATTGCAAACATTTGGGCACATATTCAGTGTTTGTCTCTTGCTTGTTGTGGCACATGCCTTTTTCCCACCTCGTTTTATTTGTTGCACGCATTGGTGGGGTACTGTTAAAAAAATCCAGTTCAATTTGTATTATATTTGTCATAGGCAATACAAGAGGCTGACATTGTTTAAATAACAGTTTATAAACCTGTCAAGAGTTGATGGGGTGGACAGTAAATGGTGACATATTACTGGCTGACAGAAATCAAATTCCATAAAAGTGAAATTGAAAACACCCTAAAGCCTCTGCGCCGTCAAGTAGACAGCTTATTTTAAAGTTCTCACAAGAGGGAAGAAAACTTGCCAGAGCAGCTTGTTGCAGTTTATTTTGAAAAAGAAAGAGAGAAATAAAGCAATCTACACACGAGGTCAGCCATAACACATATTGGCCATTTTTTCTCCCTTTCGGACTAGTGTAGATGTATAGACTACGTATTAGAGTCTTTTATCAAGTGTTTCAATGCTGTGAGATGAATGGAATGTCTCTGTTGAGGTACCATACACCTTGTGTCCAATAATATGATTTAGTATGTCTTCTGGTTCAAACAGAGACTGTATGAGGATGTGGAGATGGACCAATTATACAGTTGAAGTCAAAAGTTTACATACACCTTGCGGAATCTGCAAAATGTTAATTATTTTACCAAAATAAGAGCAATCACACAAAATGCATGTCATTTTTTATTTAGTACTGACTTGAATAAGATATTTCATTAAAAGTTCACGAGAAAATAATAGTAGAATTTATAAAAATGACCCTGTTCAAAAGTTTACGTACACTTGATTCTTAACACTGTGTTGTCACCTGAATGGTCCACAGCTCTTTTTTTGTTTAGTGACAGTTGTTCATGAGTCTCTTGTTTGTCCTGAACAGTTAAACTGCTTGCTGCTCTTCAGAAAAATCCTTCAGGTAGGATTTTGAGATCCTTCTTTTCACACTGAGGACAGCAAAGGGACCTATATGCAACTATTACAGAAGGTTCAAACGCTCACTGATGCTTCAGAAGGAAAAACGATGCATTAAGAGCCAGGAGTGTAAACTTTTGAACAGAATGAAGATACATTTTTCTTATTTTGCCTGAATATATATATTTTTTCATTTAGTACTGCCCTTCCTCATTCTGTTCAAAAGTTTACACCCCCTGCCTTAATGCATCGTTTTTACTTCTAGAGCATCAGTGAGCGTTTGAACCTTCTGTAATAGTTGCATATGAGTCCCTCAGTGTAAAAGATTGATCTCAAAATCATACAGTCGTTGTTGGAAAGGGTTCAAATACACAAAAATGCTGATGAACATAGAATTTGTGGGACCTAAAGTATTTTTTGAAGAACAGCGGGCAGTTCAGGCAAACAAGGGACTCATGAATAACTATCACTAAACAAACAAAAAAAAAAAAACACAGCTGTGGATCATTCAGGTAACTCCACAGTATTACATACATCAAAAATGGTACATACATCAAGTGTATGTAAACTTTTGAACAGGGTCATTTTTATAAATTCAGCAATTATTTTCTCTTGTGGACTATATGTAAATGTCTTTTATGTGAAATATCTTATTCTGGTCAGTACTAAGTAAAAAATAACATGCATTTTGTATGATCCCACTCATTTTGGTAAAATAATTAACATTTCACAGATTCTGGAAGGTGTATGTAAACTTTTGACTTCAACTGTATATACATAAATGGAAGAAACTGTGAAACTCAATATAGGGTGTATGTTTAGTCTTTCAGTTAAGAGTGTTTGGTAAAGCCACTGCCTAATGTTATTGCTGGTCCAGCATGAAACTTTTAAACAGTAGTGTACTTCTTTTTTTTTTTTTTTTTTTTTCATTTTACAAATTTTTAAAGAGTTGAAATTAGATAGGCTGTATTAAATCTTTTTGTTGCACAAGAGTGCCAGAGCTCAGTATGCAGAGCCTTGCATATTGACATGTTTTACAAATTATAATTTGCTATTGCCGTTTTTGCCTTTATTTTAATACGACAATAGAGTAATGACAGGAAGCAAAGTGGAGGAGAGAGAGGAGGATGGAATTGGGAAAGGTCCACAAGCCGGGAGTCGAACTCGGGACACCCAAAGAGCAATGACGCTATATGTCTCTGAATTATACAGTGTGAATGTGCAGACCTGCAACTTTCAAAATGTGATCTTGTTTCTTTTGATTCTTGACTTTTGATTTCTTCACTGTTGATACTATGAGACTCTTTATGTTTTGAGTTAACTTGTCTTGTTTTTGTTTTGTTTTGTTTTGTTTTTTCTACACCTCCCTCAAATTACATATCTTTGAAACAGATGCCAAATGGAAATGGTCGCCATAACATGTCACCCCAGTACCGCACACACTCCTACTATTCATCTTACCTGAGTCAGGGGCTCGGCACAACTGCATGTATGCCACCCGGCACCTGCCCTGAACCCAAAGCTGCAGGTCAGTCCCGCACACACACACACACACATGCTCTTAGGGCCATAAACTTTTATCCAGAGATTATCAACAGTGTGAGCAAGTACATCTGAGGGAGGTTCATACTCTGAGTCAAGGGCGCTGTAAAATTTATAAAAATAAATAAATTCAAAGGTAAAACTTTTATGAGAGTCATTTGTTCTGGTGACTTCAGATTTAAAGAGACAAGGACCATGTGCTAAGCGTACCAGTCTTAAAACATAGAAATCATAAATTGTATTTTTCAGTTTTTCCTGTGCCTTTCACTTTTGTACAGTTTGAACTGAAAATTATTTACAGATTTCAAAAACAATATAGGTCTTACTGTGCACCATTTTGAACTAATTTAGAGTGTTGAAGGACCTTTTAGTATGATTATGGTGTTTCTGTGATCCACCATTCCCGTATACCTCCAAGCTTGCCACCTGCCCTGGCTGTTAACCATTTTTACATGCTGATTTCCAGTGGTTTCAACATGAGGGTGCTGTCACCCCCACTATCACTGCAGGGGGTGTTATGTTCCATTACACGCAAAAGACTCCTAACTGGGTGGTCCCATCTCCAAAAACATACATGCTCGGAGCCCAGCGAGGAGTTTGTGGTCTATTATTTGTTTCCTGTACCTACTGTTTATATAATACCCTAATGCAGGGGATTTGGGATCTGGGGAACCACTAGGGACTCTGAGTGGGGGAAAAAAAATGTTTTTAGCAATGTCAAAGTTAACGTTTTAAGATATCAAAAATTCTTATTAATTAAATATGCAGAGTATATGTTATTTCATTCTGCTTTCTATCCAGTTATCTTTTCTATCGATGGCCCTATAACATAAAAAGTAAATCTGCGTACAAATATGTATATGCTGAAATATGCAAATTTGCATAGAATGAAAATTTGTTTATAATGCATCTCACATTACTCTAATAGTAAATAGGAAAAAAGATAAATTTATACCAAGTAAACATTTTCCATATAATATTTATTTTAATTAAATTTTTATTTATTTTTTTATTATTTGCTTCATTGCAATGACATCATAAAAGCTGCTTGTTTCATTGCACAAGCAACATCTGCTGTATTTATCATGCAAAATGTTAATTATTTTAGCAAAATAAGAGGGATCATAAAAAATACATTATTTTTGTTATTTGGTATTTGCCTGAATAAAACATTTCACATAAAATAAATTTACATATAGTCCACAATAGAAAATAATAGTTGAATTTATAAATATTACCCCATTCAAAAGTTTACATAAGCTTGATTTTTAATACTGTGTTGTTTAGTGATAGTTGTTCATGAGTCCCTTGTTTGTCCTGAACCGGTAAACTGCCCGCTGTTCTTCAGAAAAATCCTTCAGGTCCCACAAATTCTTTGTTTTTTCAGCATTTTTGTGTATTTGAACCCTTTCCAACAATGACTGTATGATTTTAAGATCCATCTTTTCACACTGAGGGCAACTGAGGGACTCATATGCAACTGTTAAAGAAAAATGATGCATTAAGAGCCGGGGGTGAAAACTTTTGAACAGAATGAAGATGTGTACATTTTTCTTATTTTGCCTAAATATCATGTTTTTTTTTTCATTTAGTATTTCCCTTCAGAAGCCACAGAAAATTCTAACATGTTTCTCAGAAGACAAAATATGTTAAATTTACCTTGATCTTCAAAACAAAAAGTTTTCACCCCCCAGCTTCAGTCAGATCCCTAAATATCAAATGGTATTTCCTAATGTCATATTCACAACTTTTACAGTCTTTTACAATTTTTACTGATTAGCTGCCACACTCCATCATTTTTATGTTTTAGTAACCATTGTACTGTTAGATATTTAAAAAGAGGCAGATCAATAAATAGCAAGCATAGTGTTCATTATTTTTGAAGTAGCATTACAGTAAGATACAATGCAGTGTGGTTTTCAGACGACTTGTCTCTTGAGTCCTCTGTACTCTATCTGTGCCTCTGGTGCTTGTGCAGCGTGTATTTATTTTCCCTAGCGCTGGGGTAATCAGTTGGCCAAATATGAGGCCAAATAACCTTCAGGAGTGCGACGCTGTCCTTTCCAAGCGGCCCCCACAGCTGTCTCTGGAAAATTGCCTCTGGGGTTAGTGAGCGGGAACAAGTTAAGATTTACAAACAATGATGAAGCTTGTCATGCGTCTTTCTCCATCCGTCACGAGCGGCGGCCTGCCGGGGCGTCGAAGTGTTCTTCATAAAGCTCAGCTCGCTGTGAAATACGCCCCTGTGCGCTCTTTACTGCTGGGAGCTCGTCAGCAGCGCTCCGCCATAAATTGCCTGGGCCGGAGGTGACACTGCACTCCATCACCCGCCAGGGCAGCCTTACCTCCGCCCGCAAACGCCCCCGCCCGCGGCAGCCGCCCAGCCCGTGAGATGATGTGCCCGCTGTGAGTTATGTAGGAATTTCAGTGTTATACGAGACAGTCTATGGGTTTTACCATTTTCTGTTGTGCTCTGTTTTTTTCTTTTTGTCATGTTTATTATTGGAGGATTCAAAGTTAGTTTTGTTTGCAGACTGGGCCAAGTTTATAGTTTTAGAGAGAGCAGACAGGGGCTTTTTCGTTTGAAAACAACCATATTTGAAGAGCTTTCAGAATAAATTGTAAGAACATTGTTTTGCAGTGCAAAGCTTTATCCAAAAGTAACACAGTACTTTCTTCTTTAGTTACTAGGGATGTAAAGATCAAAATGATACAATGATATCTCGATATGAAGTCCACGATACAATATTTATTCCGATATTTAAAAAAACAAAACAAATGAAAACTTGGAAACAAATGAAAATTTGTACATTTTAAAGTTAAATTATTCTATCTAATGCACTTTGAGAGTTCAAAATTAGGAGCTTCACCCCATGTTCCTAATTAAGAAAACTTAAGTCAGAAAAAAGTCTGTGAATTGATTTGTACCTGAACTTTAAAGGGGACTTAACCCTCTTTTTATTTGTGGTATACTGTCTTCAATTCATACTGCACTTTTAAGCTTTTATTTTGTCGGAAAACTTCAGCTTCAGTGAAAACTAATCTAGTGAAATGTTGTAGTTATCTGCCACAAAAATAAAGCATAACTGGTGGCCGTTGCATTCCCAAACATGCTAAACTCACAGCACATGAAATAAATGAGTTCACTGCATTCACTGTGAACTGAGCAGTTTTGAGCAGCGGAAAACACCGGATCACAAGCTGATCACCTGAACGAAAACAGACTTGATGGACGGATTAAGCCATATTGTGCTTTCGGTTTTAGTTTGTTTGACAGATACAGTACTGTGCCATAGCATAATGGCCTAAAACACAACTTTAAAGACATTTTACATCAAAATAAGAAGTTTAAATATATTTTAAAAACACTTTTTGCCCAAAAGATCATTTCATACCGTCATGTGACCACAATGATATCGAAACAGTAGTGATAATACAGTTACATCCTTATTAGTTACACTTTTTTTAAGGTGACGCTGTTACAGTGTAATTACACAGATAAATATTGATTGATATTATTATGGAGTGTGTATTTATACTAACCCAGCATGAAAAAACACACCTGCTAAACAACGATTCCAATGGTGACTTTTTGACGTGATCAACCAGAGTTTGAATCAACCTTTTGCCGAACTCTTATCCTTTTTCACATCACATATCAATTCAGAAAGGTGTTTATTTTCAATAAAATTAAGAAAATAATCGAAAAGTGTAAAATAAAGTGCCTCAAGGATGTTTATCGTTAGGTTTAGGGGTAGGTGTAGGGAGGGCTTTATTGTCCCAAGGCTACATTCATTATAAAATTTTAATTTACAAAAAATTATCATTTACACTTATTGCATACTGTTTTATAATGTACTACAATACTGAGATGCAAATATCTGCCACTTGCAGCAAGTAGTATAAAAAGCATCTAACTAATATTATTGCAAATAATAAATACTGCTATTTTTACACTGTGTAAAGTGCACTTAAATTAACTTACTATAGGGTTAAGTTTAGGGTTAGTTACTTACATTTTACAAAATGTAGTGTTAATACTATATTGAGTGAATTTAACATATTTACTCTAACTAAGTCACCTTAGAATAAAGTCTTATACCAAGCTAATGTCATGCTATTCTTCAGAATACCTTTTAGAACCCCATAGCTATAGCATGGTGTTCATTCAAGACCATTGCACATCTTAAATAGTGCCATGGTATTATCATCTCACACATCACTGTACCATATTACTCCCACAGTACTTTTTTGTAAGAAGTTCTAATGTTTTGTTGCTGTCAATCAGTAACGCTTATTTACAGGTAACTAATTACACATTCAGGTCACATCGATACTTGTGGAAATCATGTTTAATGTGCTTGTGACATATATTGATTGGTCTGATGCCGTTTACAAACCACAAATTTTAATGCATGTAATTCTTCTCCGTCAGAATGTGATTTCATTTTTAGAGGTGGCAGACCCCCCCCATAAAAAGTTCCAGGAAAAAATCTAAATCTCATAGGAGCCACCAAAGAGCCCATTCATTCTCTTTCAGTGCAGAATAACAAAGGGCAATAATGATTCTATCCAAGCTTCAAGCACAATTGAGAGGCAGAGCTTGAGCAGGAAGAGGTGTAACGTCTCATCTGACAGAGAAGCCGTGGAGCTTTTTTAAACATTTAATTCCGTCCTGTTTGTATTATTCTTTTTTGGAGCTCGCACAGAACTCCGGTACAACCTGTGCCCTCGGGGTTAAGTGCTGTTACATGTGTCCCTTTATTCGGTTGTTACACAGTTTCACTAACCTGGCTAGGGTTACAGGAAGGGCAAGAGTTCATAAGAAGGTACATACACTAAATTCATTGTCGATTTTAAAGGAATGATGGTTAAATGCTGTATGTTGTCAGTTGGATGACTATCTCAGGAGAATGGTTTTCCCTGTTTCACTTTTTCATCCACACACAAAAGAAAGCAAGCACTTGATAGCTTTTGTAATCTTGACCATAAGTATGTTAATACGCATGACAAGGATGGCTAATGTGCCACATAATGCATTCCAAAAAATGTGAAAGGGATTGGTTAAGCCTGACATGTCTCAGTCAGGTAAATCAGAGGGTGAATCAGTGGCCTGCGGGCAAAATCTCTGGCTGGAGTGTTATTTAAGCGCACAGTCAGTAACTCCTCCGTGTCATGCTGTCTTCCCTTCTCCAGTGCTGATGCTAAATGCTCAGTCTTTTCTCTCTATGGATCGGTTAAATACCAGTGTAATTGGCTGCTCCAGGCTCAAGCACTGTTGTAATGTGTTGTACAACATTTCCATTAACACTTGCCCGAGGCACTGAGGAGATAAAATGGGTAATGACTGCTGCTAAAGGTTCTGCTCTCTTTAGCACACTGTCCTCCTCAAGAGACTGTCTGAGTGAAAGAAAGCCTAGAATTTCAGTTTATATACAATGGTGTTCAAAAGTTGTTGTTTTTTTATTTTGTGAAGAAATGTATTTAGCACAGATGCATTAGCTTGATCAAGATTGACAGTAAAGACTATAATAACACAAAAGACTTACAGTTGAGGTCAAAAGTTTACATACACCTTGTAGAATTAGCTAAATGTTAATTATTTTACCAAAATAAGAGGGATCATAGAAAATGCATGGTATTTTTTTAGTTTAGCACTGACCTGAGTAAGATATTTCACATAAAAGATGACATGAGTGACGACAGAGATCTGCACAGACAGTGCTGCAAATTATATGCCCAAGCAAATATGTTGCTGCGAAAATTTAGCATGTGCTCATCGGATGTTAAATGTTTTTTATTTAGGTCCTACTGTACCCCTATGTATACAGCACATTTGTGGTGGCGATATAAGAACAGTAGCCTGCGGAGACTCACTGTAGCCTACAATGATGCCATGAGGCTCCTCCTTCGTGTCCCAAGATGGCACAGTGCTAGTCACCTTTTTGTGAACTCTGGTGTTCCCACCTGTGGAGCCTTATTAAGGCAATTAATGTTTAAATTTATGTGTCGTTTGGACAAATCTGGAAATGGAATTATACTGGCACTAACCAGTCCTAAGAAAAGCTGTTACAGATATATGTCTGGCCTTTGGAAGCACTGGCTTTTTAGTCTCTCATGAATTTTATTGTAATGTTATGTCATTTAAAGTATTGTACTTTTTCTATATTTTTATTTTTTATCTATGGACCAAATGTGTGTCTGAAATAAAGTTATATATATAAAAGACGTTTACATATAGTCCACAAGAAAAGATTTGAAGTAATAAAAAAAGACCCTGTTCAAAAGTTTACACTTGATTCTTAGTACAGTGTTGTTACCTGAATAAAGGAAGAATAAACAATGCATTAAGAGCTGGTGAATACTTTTTGAATTTGAAGATTAATTAAACTTATTTTGTTTTCTAGGAACATGTAAGTGTCTTCTGTAGCTTCTGAAGGACAGTACTAAATGAAAAAAATATGATATTTAGGCAAAATAAGAAAAATGTACACATCTTAATTCTGTTCAAAAGTTTTCACCCTCCTGGCGTTTAATGCATCATGTTTTCCTCTGGAGCATCATTGAGCTTTCAAACCTTCTGTAATAGTTGAATATGAGCCCCTCAGTTGACCTCAGTGTGAAAAGATGGATCTCAAAATCATACAGTCATTGTTGAAAAGGGTTCAAATACACAAAAATGCTGAAAAACAAAAGAATTTGTAGGACCTGAAGGATTTTTCTGAGGAACAGCGGGCAGTTTAACTGTTCAAGACAAACAAGGGACTCAAACAGCTGTGGATCATTCAGGCAACAACACAGTATTAAGAATCAAGTGTATGTAAACTTTTGAACAGGGTCATTTTTATAAATGCAACTATTATTTTATCTTTTGAACTATATGTAAATGTCTTTTATGTGAAATATCTTATTCAGGTCAGTAGTAAATAAAAAATAACATTAATCTTGTGTGATCGCTCTTATTTTGGTAAAATAATTAACATTTTGCAGATTCTGCAAGGTGTATGTAAACTTTTGACCTTAACTAATCTTTTAAACTTTATATTCACCAAAGAGTCCTGAAAACTTGTATCATGGTTTCCACAAAAATATTAAACAACACAACTGGTTTCAACATGGATAATAATAAATAACTTACAACTGGCTTATTTCCTAGGTGTTTTAATCATCACATAAAACCTTTTTGAATAATTTTACTCAACGTAATGGAAACACACTTTCAAAGTTTCTGCAGAGACTGATTTCTAAATTAGTTATTTGTGGTAGCATTTTATTTGTTTTGCTTACTAATGGAAAGTAGACATTCATTGTTGACCAGAATGTTTTTTAAGTATGATCATATTCAACCTTAACCCGGAGCGTAACATAGTTAATTCAACTGAATCTATTAAGTCATTTATTTCACCCAGGGGGGCTTTAGTCTCCCTCACAGCCATGCTAACTGATGCCTGCGACGCTTATTCTGCACTTGTGATTATTTTCTCTCCTTTAAAGATAATGACACAAAATCCCTCAAATCATTGATCCCATGTCTCAAGTCATTATAGTATATCCATAATGTTTCGACGGAACGGAGCGCAGGCCGGGAGAGACGGACAGGTCATTTGCCGGGTCTGCAAAGCGCTGTATCAGTGCCAGTGATTTAACAGAGGGGAGGGCCTGTCAATTCTCTCAGAGACACTTTGAGACTGGGGACAGATTGGGGAACAATACAGGTCTGGAGGTGCTTATGTGTTTAATTAGCCTCTGACCCTGACATGATGCCTCCTGTCAGACATTACAGGCCACTCATGCAGATCTCTAATAGACCAATAATGGGGACTGAAGTGTCCGATCTACTCACATGTGAGCTGAATTTTCAGCAGGGTGTCCAGTCTTCAGTGTCACATGATCCTTCAGAAATCATCCTAATATGGTGATTTTGCATACACAGAACGCCCTATTAAAAACAAAACATCAAAGAAACATTAATAAATCAAGCACGTCCCGTTTTATGAAAGTCACGTTACATGATTTTGCTGATTTGCATGTGAAATTAGGCTTTTAGGGAGGAGCGAAATTGTACCACTGATAAGGGGGCAGAGTGGGGCGCAATAATCGTTTAATCTAGATTACTGCATTTTCATGATCATTTGAAGTAGAAATCAAAATCGAAACCGAATTTCGATAATTGCACAGCCCCTATGTTGAAAACAGTTGTACTGCTTAATATTTTTGGAAATCCTGAGGTTTTTATTTTTTTGATTCTTTCGTAAGTAAAGTTCACATACATTGGCTTTCCTTATAATACTGTAGATGTGTAATCTATAGATTTTTTTTTGATTGAGTTACAGTATCTAATACACAATACTGATTCACCAATTCATCAATAAGAAAAATCCAAAGGTGCTTTGAAATTGTATACATAATGCATTTAAAATTTTATTTGTGCAAACGTTTCTCTGCTTGGTTTGTCATTAAGTGTTAAACACTGAGTTCACCTCCCTTGAGTGCTTCAAACTCCAGTGCCAATGTGATTATGAGTGAGAGCTTCACTCCTGGAACAACATCCGTCTCTGCAGCAGCCACGGCTGTTCACTCTTTGAGGAGTCAGCAGCTGTTTAAAGTGCCGCCTCCTTGCTGTAGGCCTGTGTTTTCTGCGCCATTAAGTCCTGCCACGACTCTAATGATTGAGAGAGACGTGCATGTCATTCCTTGAGGGAACTCCATCTCCCCCTGCACATCTTCAGCCAAGTCATGTCGTACAGATGTGAGTGTTTGTTTCTGAGGGTGCTTTCATAGCTTTTGGTGCCCACCCGAGTTCGTTTGACATCAGAGTTTACTCTGTTTAACCGAAAAGCGTTTTTTCAAATTTGAGAATGCACAAATGAAGCACACCCATGTCCACTGGGCATGGTTTGAGTTTTGGTTCTTGTGAATGGTAATATGTGACCCTGGACCACAAAACCAGTCTTAAGTCGCTGGGGTATATTTGTAGCAATAGCCAAAAATACATTGTATGGGTCAAAATAATTGATTTTTCTTTTATGACAAAAATCATTAGTAAATTAAGTAAAGATCATGTTCCATGAAGATTTTTTGTAAAATTCCTACTGTACACATATCAAAATGTAATTTTTGATTAGTAATATGCATTGTTAAATTTTGATTTATTTGCACCCTCAGATTCCAGATTTTCAAATAGATGTATCTCAGCCAAATATTGCCCTATCCTAACAAACCATACATCAATAAAAAGCTTATTTATTGAGCTTTCATATGATGTATACATCTCAGTTTTATAAAATTTAACCTTATGACTGGTTTTGTGGTCCAGGGTCACATATGGTAATGGTAATATGGTTCAACAATGTTTTTATAATTACAGTGTATATGTTTTTTTTTTAATTTACTCCAAAATAATGGAAGTGAAATGTGACAGAATGCCCCATGGGTGGGGTACATTGTAATGTCTGAAGGGCACATTGTAACATGACAATATGTGTTAGTCAATTATTGTTTAAAATTATAACATTGCTGACTTAAAATGGGCTGGAAATTAAAAATCACATACAGAATTATAGAGGCTACAGCAATAATCAAAAGATGAACATTCATTATTAAGCAAGAACACCAATGGACAAAAACATGTGTATATATATTTGGGTGAAAACAGCCTAGTTTACAATATTACATAACATAAACTTGTTTAACATGATAACACTCGTTATCATTTTAGAAATAAAACATTTCTTTTAACTTTTAACATTTAAAAGTAGCATTTTAATTTAATTGTATTCAACTGTTCTCTGTAATCACTTTTCACTAAAATGATGGGCTGCTGTTTGCCAGGGGAATTGTGAACTTTAGACCACCGCCTCATGTTTCACTCGTTGCTGAAAGATGCCATGACTGACTCCATAACCTGCCCATAAACAAACAGTACTAAGATTAGAGACCATATTTTAACACCAAAATAAATTAAATGAATTATTCTAAAAAATAAAATCTGTTTATGTTATGCAAAGCAAAAGGTGTTTCTGTCTTGTGAAATGAACAACTGCTGACTGACGCAGATGACTGACATCTCATCCTTGTATGTTGCGTTGTGTAAAATAATATCATTCACAGCACAGTAAAGACTTGAAATAAAATGTGTACAAACCTTTATTTCACTAAAGAAGTTCACAGGGGCACTGAGAACCACTCTATCTTGTGGAGAACTCAAAAAGCCTGCGCTCTGACTATAACTAATAACAGCTGGGTTGTTTCGTCTGAGACAGGCTCAACCCAGCGGTTGGGTAGAAAAAATGACCCAGCAGCTTAGTTATAGAGAAACTACCCAGCACCTAGGTAGAAATATGAAAAATAACCCAATAAAATGAACAATAAAATCAGGCTAAACCCAGCATTTTTTATTGTGTACCTACCAACCACTTATATCAGCCTGTAACATCTTAAAGGAGAACTCCGGTGTGATTTTGACCTAAAGTGTATTGAATCATGATACCGAGTGTGAACGTACCTTGCATATCTCATCTCGTCTTGTCCACTGCTGTCCGAAATCTGGGGTCAGTTAGCCGATGCTCACAACAGCTTGTCAATGAAAGTCAATCGGGCATCGAAGGAGCCATGTAAATAAATCACTGTTTTACGCCATTTACGAGGCACAAAGTAGCTCCACACTTCATTGGTAGACTTCCAAGGGCCCTGACATTTAAAACGAGACATTGAGAACTCAGAAAAAGCACCGGTAGTTTATTTACAAGTAGATTTATACAGACAGTACCTGCAAGAAGTTTAGCGCCCGCCGCCATCTTAAATGTAGGCACGATAAGTCGAGTGTCGAACACCAAGGAAACTACAACCTGATACGTTGATAAGCTGATAAATTCCTTGGTGCTCGACACTCGACTTATCGTGCCTACATTTAAGATGGCGGCGGGCGCTAAACTTCTTGCAGGTACTGTCTGTATAAATCTACTTGTAAATAAACTACCGGTGCTTTTTCTGAGTTCTCAATGTCTCGTTTTAAATGTCAGGGCCCTTGGAAGTCTACCAATGAAGTGTGGAGCTACTTTGTGCCTCGTAAATGGCGTAAAACAGTGATTTATTTACATGGCTCCTTCGATGCCCGATTGACTTTCATTGACAAGCTGTTGTGAGCATCGGCTAACTGACCCCAGATTTCGGACAGCAGTGGACAAGACGAGATGAGATATGCAAGGTACGTTTACACTCGGTATCATGATTCAATACACTTTAGGTCAAAATCACACCGGAGTTCTCCTTTAACAGCCAGTTTCAGAATGATTTTTAGATTGATACATCTGAGTTCGACTGATATAATGACCTTTTATTTTTATTTTTAATCAGTGTAAGCATGTGTGTGAGTGCATCTGTACGCACGTTCAAGCATGTATGTATGCTTGTGTGTGTGAGCACCTCCGTGTGCGTTATCTCTATGCAACTCTGTGTTTATCTAAGTGCAGGCATTATGGACCCTCATGGCCCAGCGCTGGCAGTATATGAGTTGCAGAGGAAAGAGCTTATCCACAATAGATCAACCCTGAATTACCATCTTCTCTCACATCTGGGCTTTTGTTCACTTTTTCCAAACTGCCAGAAATGATTGAGCTTCTTTCACTGTTTCCCCTCCCCTTTTCATGCTCTTTTTTTTCCTTTTTTTAAAAAGCTTCCTTTTGTTAAACTACACAAAGACTGTTTAATAGTTTGGAAATCTAAGATAGTCTGCCGAACAAGGGTGAATAGGGCAAAAGTTCAGATGGGAGAATAAGCTCTTTTTGGGCGTACAGAAAAGTAAATCCTCTCTTGTTTCAATACTGTTTTAGACTTGACAGACATGTGTGATTTCTTTTTTTTCTTTTTTTTTTGTAGGAAATGTCTTGTTTGGCAACTTTGTAAAGGTTTTATAAACGTTATTCGTATTGAATATATGGCCTGCTGAAACACTTCAGCTTAAGCTGGTTTTAGATGGCATAAAAACCAGCAAACTAGCTTGTTTTTTTGTTTATTTATTTTTCAGCAGGATGGTGTCAAAAAATTATTTAGATTTCTTAAAAAGTCATAATACAGTAGTGAATACAGTTGAGGTCAAAGCTACATACACCTTGTAGAATCTGCAAAATGTTAATTATTTGACCAAAATAGGAGGGATCATACAAAATGCATGTTATTTTTTATTTAGTACTGACCTGAATAAGATGTTTCACATAAAAGACATTTACATATAGTCCACAAGAGAAAATGATAATTGAATTTATAAAAATGGCCCTGTTCACTTGATTCTTAATACTGTGTTGTTACCTGAATAATCCACAGCTGTTTTTTTTTTTTTTTTTTTTTTTTTTTTTTCAGTGATAATTGTTCATGAGTCCCTTGTTTGTCCTGAACAGTTAAACTGCTACTGCTCTTTAATAAAATCCTTCAGGTCCCACAAATTGTTTGGTTTTTCAGCATTTTTGTGTATTTAAACCCTTTCCAACAATGACTTCAGAAGGAAAAACGATGCATAAAGAGCCAGGGGTGTAAACTTTTGAACAGAATAAAGATGTGTACATTTTTCTTATTTTGCCTAAATATAATGTTATTTATTTAGTACTGCCCTTCTGAAGCTGCAGAAGATACATCTTTCCCAAAAGAAAAATTTTTACCTTGATCTTCAAATTCAAAAAGTTTTCACCCACGGCTCTTAATGCATCGTGTTTCGTTCTGAAGCATCAGTGAGCGTTTGAACCTTCTGTAATAGTTGCATACGAGTCCCTCAGTTGTCCTCAGTGTGAAAAGATGGGTCTCAAAATCATACAGTCATTGTTGGAAAGGGTTCAAATACACAAAAATGCTGAAAAACCAAAGAATTTGTGGGACCTGAAAGATTTTTCTGAAGAACAGCGGGCAGTTTAACTGTTCAGGAAAAACAAGGGACTAATGATCAACTACCCCTAAACCAAAAAAAAAAAAAAAAACACAGCTGTGGATCATTCAGGTAACAACACAGTATTAAGACTCAAGTGTATGTAAACTTTTGAACAGGGTCATCTTTATGAATTTAACTATTATTTTCTCTTGTGGACTATATGTAAACATCTTTAAAGTGAAATACCTTATTCAGGTCAGTACTAACATGCATTTTGTATGATCCCTCTTATTTTGCTAAAATAATTATTATTTCGTAATTATTATTCTGCAAGGTGTATGTAAACTTTTGACTTCAACTGTATATGCTGTATTTTAAAAGTCAAAGAAATCCATTTACTTGTTTCATTATTATTTGGTTATATCTGCACATTTAAAGGCCCGATTGTCTGTATTACAGAGTGTTTACGATCTGATCCGACATTAGTCTATATTAAGTGCTAATGCAATGATAATCAAAGGCAACGAAGCCATGACACAGAACATGTCCGCTTGCCAAACAGCCCCACAGCTGATTTACTGTCCCTACAAACGACCTGTCCACTCACCCGCGAGATCTTGCCTTTAATTACACCATAGATTTCCCCCTGATGAACTCCCTCAGAATTAACACAGCCACGGCTAATTCCAGCCCCCCCTCTTTTACCCTCACTCCATGTATTATTGTTGTACAGAGAGCGCCGGCGCAGTTTAGCTACACAAACATTAGTATTAACGATTGGCCAGTTTGGAATTGGTGACAAACTGCAGGCGGAGCGCAAAGTTTTGTAGCCTGAAACCAATCAGGAAGTTAATGAGGAGAAAAATTACTCCTTTTCGCCAGCACCCCTTAATTACCTCCACGCCAGAGCAGCGCAGGAGGAGAGGCAGATGAAAAAAGAGGGAGGGCAAGAAGGGATGAGAGGCACAGTAAGATCCTTTATGCTCCTTTTCTCAGGTTATGAAGGTCAGAAAAGCAGATGAACAGGATTTGTGTGTGTCGCCCCTCCCGACACTCGTAACTTTGATAGACTCGGTAGAGACTGTAATGTATTAGAATCATATGCATATGGAGATGAGCGGTGACCTGGCTCAATGCACAAACCACCATGCATGTTTATAGGGAACTATAACGTTTGTGCTGCTAGTGTTTCGGTTTTACATTTACATTTTACATTTAAGCAGATGATTTGGCCCTGGTGTTAAAATGTAACCTAATAACTATCAAAGTTTATTTAATGCCATCCGGAGCATTAATGTGATTCTGATTTTGGTCTGTACACAGGTATTGCACAAAGTCAGAACAGTACAGTCATGTCCTGTGCTGCTTGCTCTATAGCCTTGTGCTCACTCAGCAGTCTGTCTTGCTCAATACGCGTATCTTCTGCTTGAGTGAGTTTGCAAAAGTAGCCAGAACTTACTGCAGTGTGTGATTGTCAAAAAGCAGCACTGTCTTTACTTTGTTATAATGTTGAGTGCTGAGAGCACTGCTCATACAGTAGAACTGTCACAATAAATTGAAGCATCACGATTCATGGATCGATTCTGAATGCATTGCGATTCTCTCTGGAATCGATTCTGAGCTTAGATTTTAACAGCAGATGGCGCTCTTTTTATCCGAAGAAGAGTGCTGAAGAGCACTTGTGCGTTTGGCTGAGTGATATAATTACACCTTGGCCATGAACGCCTTTATGACACGAGATTAATGTAAACACAGCTCAATGTAAATTCGCTTCAAACTTTTCAAACTTAATGAATTATTTTTTTAGGTTCAAGTGTGTGTAAAGAACAGGAACCAAGCAGAGTACGGCTGTTTCTAAAGCATGCAGTACCAGCTGCTGTTAAAAACTAAGCTCAGAATAAATTCGAGAGAAAATTGCGATGCATTTGGAAAATCTCAAAATCAATGCAGAATTATTTCTCGATTTGCGATGCATTGTTTTATTTCCCCAGTCCTATCATACAGTTGGTTTAAATGCCAAGTTCTGTGAAAGTTCATAAAACTCTAGATGGAAAATGCTGATGGGTGCTTAATTCAAATTGATGATATTTACATCATTAAACTCTTGGCACAAGCTGATTGGTTCATGTTGCATACACAGCCAATGAGCTTGCTACTTTACATTTAAATTGCTGGTTAGCATTCATTTGTGCATTTCAGAACGTGCTTTCAGAGTTTCTCTGAAACCCTCTACCTCCCCAGCTATAATCACATATTAAAGGACACATATCATGAACATCTGACTTTTTTCATGTTAAAGTGCTATAATCAGGTCCCCAGTGCATCTACCAACCCAGAAAATGTCAAACAGCACAACCTAGTAACTTTGCTTTGGTAAGCCTTTCTCTGCAATCATGTGAACAAGACATAGAAAGGGGATCTTATTATAATATTACCACCCCTTAATCTGCAAGATTCCACCCACAGCGCCGTCATTTAGTTTTCATAAGCAACAATGGTGTACCAGTTCTAACACCATGGCAAAAGTTTGAGCAAAGCATGCTAACTGTTCTGTCGTTGGCTGCATAGACGAGCACAGAACACTATTTAGAGTCCCAGCCTCAGACGAGACAAGAGAGCAGTGGATTTATTGATTTATTTACTGTATATTACGCTGCTGCCACACAGATATAATATAAACATGTGATTTCTTTCCCAGCTGTTTTCCTTCACAGACATAGCTGACTATTTTTGTAACTCCTGTGTTTTTAACATAAACTTGTGTGGATTTGAAAGTTTAAGTGCAATAAGACATGAAAGAGAGTTCCACTTTTTGTGCGTGCTTTGGATGTGTGCGCTATATCAAAAAGTTACCCTATATCAGAAGTTTGAAGTAATATGGTTTAAAACGCATGATTTCAGCATGATAGAAAAGATGTTTTTTTTTTTTTTTTTTTTATCAGAGTATCCGAGTAACGAGCTGTAAATGCACAGTCCTATTCTGGAAAAGGGGGCGGGGAGCAGCAGTTTATTTGCATTTAAAAAACATGCATTAAAAACATGTTTCTGTTCCACTCAAAATAGGCATTTTCAAAATTATATAATAAATGTAATAGTGAGGTATTTTGAGCCGAAACTTTACAGTCGCATTCTGGGGACACCTGAGACTTGTATTATAATTGTAAAAAGGGGCATAATAGGTCTCCTTTAAATTATAGCAATTTAGCAATATTGCTGGTTTTACTGTTTCGATCTAAACTTTTCAACAGCAGTGTATGAAAATGTTTGCCCTCAAGTTCACACAGGTATCCACGTGTATATTCAGATCTATTGTTTATTGTTGTTAAAACTTAACATTCAGATAAACGCTTCTTGGCTTGATATTTTGTTTCTAATCCAAAGACATTCAAAGATTTTTATGTAAGGCTTAAGTGTCCAAATACTCTTTGGCACCATTGTACTTTGCCATTAAATGTGAAAATGTCAGGAACCAAAAAGCTCAAGTTACATGCATGCTTCAGGTTTCATGTATCACAGATGCCATAATCAGATTGTGCTCAGGCACAAAAAAAAGTCTTTACTGATAAACAAAAAATAGTTTGTCATGATCCATCTTATTTCAGCTTTCTCTGATGGAGTTCAAGACTCAGTGTCCATCACCTCAATGATCAACAATGAGAACAAGCTGGAGTGCGAGAGCAGCTCTGAGTCTATAACCTTCTCCGTCGACTCCATCGTAGAGGGGCCAACCAAATAAAGAACACCTGCATCAATCTCCCATCTAATTGAATTCTGTATTTTTCAACTAAAAGTACAATGATTTTGTAACCAAACACTACCTATTGTTCAAGAGTTTTGTCGTTTGTACTGATCACGTTAAGGTGTTCAACTTTTTAGGGGTTACAGTTGTGTAAGATTTACATAGTTTGCCATGCTTCATAATGTTTGATAGATTCAGTTTGTTTACTTTAATGCTGCAGTTTTTTAAATTTAGAGTAATTCACTTCCACTCCTGTACGCTAGTGAAAAAATGGCACAGCTCAGCGATTTATTGTCACATATCAGTTTTTAGCTCAGTATTGCTGTCCTTGGCCTAATAGATAATCTAGCTTCTTCCCATGACCTTCAAGATGCAAAGTATATGAGCTCTTGTCCTGTGTCTCCATAGTGTTGTGTTGTAGGCTGTGGGACAGTTGAGTTAGAAGAGATACTATTAAATTATGCTTCAATCTCACAGTGAACGGCTTGTTTATTTATGGCCATCGCTAAAGCACATCATTTAACTTTTGATGATTTGCATCTACCCTGTTCCTATGCATGATCCAGCTAATGTTCAGCACTCTTCTGTGCTTTCTTTGTATAATATGAAGCTGTGCCCTTGATTTTAATGGCGTTGGCACAGATAGTGTCCTCAGTCAAGTCACGAATAAATGGTAAAGGAGAAGAGGGACACAAAACTTTTTTCTTTTAGGTTCGGTTTGTTGCAGACAAAAAATTTTTAAATTTTTGATATGATAGATATGAGCAGTATTCATGGTAAATGTATTTTTGAAAGTGAAATGTAACTTTTATATTTGATTTTCATCATAGTGGAAGGCCATTTAATATGCATCAAGACAATCTGTATTTCTTTTGCACTTACATAGAATATGGAACAAAAATGAATAGCCTTTTTCTAAAAAAAAATGATTGCAAAATTTTGGTGATTTTGTACAAAGAATAACAGTTTATGGTTTGATTCATTTGTTAATTTGTTTTGCAGACGCCGGTTTTATGTAAACGTACTGTATTTTTCTCCTGATGTGGTGAGGTCTTGTTCGCTGACAGCATGTTACAAATATTTTTATTATTGTTACGATTATAAAACAATACAAAAGCTAATTTGCAATGGTTGTGTGTTTATATGCTCTCATGTTCAGTGGAAATAAAATGATTATTGATGACTGACTCTTTCACAAGGCTTGAGTGTTGGGAGCGATATAAAATCCGAAATGAAAATTACTTGTATTTTCTTTGCTCTGCACCCTGAAAACATTCATTCGATTCTGCCCCATCTGCTGTAATCAATAACCTGACCATCTTGTTTTTTTTATTAAATGCACTTACTCTTAATTTCATCCCCCAGTGGTTTTAGTGAGAAGAATGTGGAGTTACCTATATGGCTTTGGCATTATAAATCACTTCTGGAGAGCAGATTGTACAGCAGTATCGATTGATCCTGATATATCACAGAAATTTACTGTCACTTCTGTTTTCAATTAAAGATACAATCAGTCAGATAATGACTTAATTGGATTTTACAGAAGATTGAGTTTTATTGTCCCGTGCTTTACGAGTTTAGTTAAGGAAGGCCGCTTTATCATAGGCTGTCAGCGCTGGGCTCCGGCGTGCCGCCGTGTCCTTCTGTTGCTGCTCCGGGTTTGTGTTCCAGCGACAGCCTGAAAAGTGTCTGTGGATTTGTTTTCCTTGAGCTGCTATTGTGCCATCAATCACACGGGCTGCGTGAAAGATAAAGCCGCCCCGTCCCAAAGCCTCAGTGCATACAGGAGGGGGGTTCAGGTGCTGGAGCTGCATTTTCTTAAGTCAGGGCTTTTGGATTTAAGAGAGGAAGAGGTCATCATAAAAGTGTTTGATGACTGTATAGTCTGAAACAAGGCCCGCTTTAATCTGTAATAATACATTTATTTGAATTGAATGCATTTTATTTTGAGGGGTTTGTAAAGATATTAAAGAAGATTACTGGACAGTGAGAGTAGATAAGAAAATGCAACATTAATAAAACCTTGACAGTCAAATTTATGGAGAACATCCGGTTGGTTGTTGTGTTGGAGTATTCAATATTACTTATTTTACAATGTTATGTTGACCAAAATATAGTCAAAAATCAAATATTACCATACTTTATTATAACCATCTGTTTGGATGATTAAAAACACTGCACCTGAGTACAACAATATTGTGGTTACATATTCTTTGCCAACATATCAATGGGTCTAAAAGAACCTTTTTACAATTATGCTGTATACTACGCCCTGAAAGTATGTAATCTTTTTGTGAAGAAAAAGTACATACAGTTGAGGTCAAAAGTTTACATACACCTTGCAGAATCTGCAAAATGTTAATTATTTTAGCCAAATAAGAGGGATCATACAAAATGCATATTGTTTTTTATTTAGTACTGACCTGAATAAGATATTTCACATAAAAGACATTTACATATAGTCCACAAGAGAAAATAATAGTTGAATTTATCAAAATGACCCTGTTCAAAAATTTACATACACTTGATTCTAAATACTGTGTTGTTGCCTGAATAATCCACAGCTGTGTTTTTTGTTTAGTGATAGTTGTTCATGAGTCCCTTGTTTGTCCTGAACAGTTCAACTTCCCACTGTTCTTCAGAAAAATCCTTCAGGTCCCACAGAATCTTTGGTTCTTTGCTTTTTTGTGTAATTGAACTTTTTCCAACAATGACTGTATGATTTTGAGATCCATCTTTTCACACTAGGAACAACTGAGAAAGTCATATGCAACTATTACAGGAGGTTTAAACGCTCACTGATGCTTCAAACGATGCATTAGGAGGAGATGTGTACATTTTTCTTAATTTTTTTTTTCATTAAGTACTGCCCTTCAAAAGCTACAGAAGATACTTACATGTTTCCTAGAAGACAAAATAAGTTAAATGTACCCTGATCTTCAAATTCAAAAAGTTTTCACCTCTGGTTCTTAATGCATTGTGTTTCCTTCTGAAGCGTCAGTAAGCATTTGAACCTTGTGTAATAGTTGCATATGTACTGTGGTTGCATAGGTGAAACTTAAACCATCTTGAGTCCAACAGTTGTCCTCAGTTTGATAAGATAGATCTCAAAATTATACAGTCATTGTTGGAAAGAGTTCAAATACACAAAAATGCTAAAAAACCAAAGAATTTGTGGGACCTGAAAGATATTTCTGAAGAACAGCGGGCAGTTTAACTTTTCAGGATAAACAAGGGACTCGTGAACAACTATTACTTAACAAAAATATCTTATTCAGGTCACTACGTAGGGTGACCACCCGTCCCGCGTAGCGTGTGCGCGCACAGCGTTTGAAGCCCAATTCATGCGTCCCGCAAATTGAGACCGTGTCACGCATAATCAATGCTTGCTCAAAAAAAAAAGTTGGTCACTCTATATCCTCGAGCCCCAGGCAGCCAAACGAACATTACTTGACAGTTCAGCACGCTACTGTTGCCACACCCACCCCTCACTTGAACTGCTGACTAAGTTGTTGTCAACTTTTTCGTTGTTGTCATGACAGCGCTCTCACGTGCATACCAGACACACTGGGAAGGAACTTTTAGATGCGCGCTTTCCAATTCGAAAAATGGAGAAAGAGACTGAGTCTGAGGCACCGCCATCATCAATTAAAAAGAGAAGGTGTGGGTACAAGAAAGACTGGGAAAATGAATATTTGTGGCTGAAAGGTGTTGAGGGGGATACCGAGAGGGCTTTTTGTGACCTTTGCAAAATGTCCTTCTCAATCGGACATGGAGGGGAATATGATGTCAAACGACACAGACTCACAAGAAACGTGTCCAAATCTATGGATGCTTTTCTCTGACCTAAAAATGACTTTCTAGCTGACAAAGTGACTGCTGCAGAGGTGACGAGTGTGTATCACACTGTCCAACACGCTACATCATATCGAGCAGGAGATTGTGGCACAAAGCCACAGGATGCTGGACGGACACAAGGAACAGATGTTCGGTAAACCTCATCAAGTCAGAAATCCAGGTGAAGAGCAACTTCACATTCGGTTGCAAGGACTTCTACACTTATGTAGTGAAAGAGAAGGTTCTCCTCAATGCTGTACGATCCAACAAGAAATACAAGTTCAAGAAGAAACCTGAAGGTAAGAAACCTAGTTATGTAAGACCCCATTTGTCTAAGATGAAGTTTGATTTATTTTGAACATTGGTGGATTGTCCACAGGGGTGCAAATGTGTCACTTTTAGGAAACAGTAGCTTTTTAGGTCAAAATATGTCATTATTTTGCATAGGATTGTATCTTGGCACCTTTTTGTATTGTTGTCACCTTGTGATGGTGATGGGTTTGCCCTCCTCTGTCTATGCTGGAAAACCAGTTGGAAGCTTATCATAAAAATGAATGTTGCTTTAATTCTGTCTCTTATCTTTCTTCCTTATTTGATTCAGATGCTGGTGAAAAGGTTTGAGTCCTAAAGGTGTCCCCAGAACACTGAACAGGTTTTTTTTCCTGCTCCTGCCTTTACTAACATGCAAGTTCACCATCCTTCCTCCCCCTTCTCGTTCTGTGAACCTCTGGAGTTGTGAGTTAAGACTTTTTTTTTTTCAACTGCTCCTGTGGTGTTGAGCAACTACAATTCCTGTTAATCCATATTCTGATTTATTTAAAGTGAATAAATTGTAATGAAAAATAAATAAAATTAAATAGCTAAAGTAAATCGTAAGTGGAAGTGCATCTGTCAATTCACTGAATGTTCAAAATATTTTGAATCTTTATTTAGAAAAAAATGCACATTGGTTGGCCTATTCATGAGCATACATCAGCAATTACACATGTTTGGGGGAATAGGGCATTATTAATATACCATTTAGGGTGGTATGTGCTAGAAATGGGTAAACCACTATCAGTGAGTCTGCCCGTGGGGTGGGGGCACCGTCGCTCCAGGCAGTGTCCCTCAGAAACATACCCCTTGTCCCCCCTTGGGCTTATTAGCAGGTGGTCACCCTATCAGTACTAAATAAAAAACAACAACATGCATTTTGTAGAATCTTCTAGGATCTCCTCTTGTTTTGGTAAAATAATTAACATTTTGCAGATTCTGCAAGGTGTACTTAAACGTTTGAGTATGAAGCAGAATAGTATGCAGAATAGATGTTCTTTTGCCTAATTATGTGCATTCTGCCACTGTTTGAACTGCCCTATCAATCATCTTGTCACAGTTAACATCATCCACATTTTGTTTCATTTAATTTCCTACCATAGTGGAGAGAAATAAAGAGGCATCTGACACTCGCAGGTCTGTCATGCCGAGAACTCTCCTCATGTGTTCACATGATGCATTTAAAAGTTAATGACCAAACGGATGCTTTAAAAAAAAAAAGTTCACAGTGTTATTAAAGATAAAATGTAATGTGGATAACATTAAATAAATATACTGTTATCAGGTTAGATACTGATTAGTTATCACTCAAACACCTGTCATCGTTCTTCCATATCCAGGGTTGCCAGGTTTTCGCAACAAAATGTGCCCAATTGCAATGCAATCACATTTCGGTGGAGTCCCCAGTAAAAATCGCATTCCAAGGGGTAAAAATTTGCTAAATATTAATTTATTTAGCATTGCTTTAACCTGCAGACATGAGAAACAACCTGGAGCAGACAGTGTTAAAGTAGCCCAATTCAACACTGCCCATATCCACTATGTTCATAGTTTTTTGTTGTTGTTGTTGTTTTACACTTTTTATGTGTTTGTAGATCTAATTTAATCCTTGTCCAAAAGCCATTAAGAGTGTGCATGGATCTGCCCTTTAAATTTCCACCAGGAATAGAACATTTCAACACACTTCAATTTGGGACACAGTAAAGGGGCGGTCACACTGCACTTTTCATTCCATTGACTTTTCATACGCACGTGAATGTGCCGGACCGGAAACGCAAGCTCGTGTGAAAAGTTTCACATTTCACTGTGTTCCAAAAGTTTAAGCTTGGTGAACTCTGACCTGTCAATTCGCATCCCATGAAACCATGTGACCAGCAGGAGATCGATATGTCACAGCATGACCTCAAAACAAAAATTTAAAATTGCAGAAAAGCGGAGTAGATTGTATATATTTTTTTCATTTTAGATGTATTAATATTTATGTGTTAGGCTGAACTGTTCCTTTAAGTTATATGACCCATTTAGTTCATGCCCTATGTAAACAATATGATCAAGCACCTGTGAATGTAACGGCATGAATATGAAACCCCTTTTCCCAGGCTGTACTAAGTCTGATTGATTGAATATGAAGCTGTCAAGTCTGTTACTGTCAATGTCTTAGTTGTAGTTCTAACTTAAAAGTTTCAATTGCACTTAGTTATATAATTGAAGTCCCATTAGAGTGGGTTATAGAGGCAGACAACTATATTGCTCTCTGCCTTTGTTCATGCTGAGATGGAGAGGGTGTGGCGAGGAGGTGTGGGTGCTGTCAGAGCCTCAATGATTTGGCTGCCCTTGGAGGCTCTGTCCATACAGAGAGAATAACCAGACATTTCACTGGACAGATGTCCCGTCATTACTCACAACACTGAAAACTATTGGCTGCCTGTCAGAGAGCCGCAATGAAAGAGCAGCCGATTGGGCTCTCGATAGACAGCTCACAGACTCAACATCGCGTCTACACATAATTACCACTAAAACCTCAATCAAAGCCAACAGGAAGTACAAAAAGAGCAATCAAATTAAATATAAGAGTTAAGTGCATTGCTGAGTTAAGCGCAGAAATCAAACTCAATACTTCAGTTTTAATAAGTTTTTTTTTTTTACTATTTTGCATCTGCAGTACAGTAAATTGCAAATATTTATTAAACAGATATGGTGTGGATGAATGCTCAATGGCTAAAAACCTTAATAGAAGTAACCCTTGTGTATGTAGCCTATGGTAGCACTATTGTTTTCTCTCTGAGGTTAATCTTTATTATTCTCATTCGTAACTTGCAAGGCTAACTGCATTTGCTAAATTAATAATGTAAATGTAAATTGTTAGGGAGTACAAGTACCTCCCACACTGAATGGCTGACTAGATAGATTTAGTTGGTGTCATATACTTAGTTTATGGTTTCTTGGATCTTAGACCTCAGACATTTACTGGCTTTATTCTGTCCTTCAGTTCAGTATAAACAGTGCATGGGCTCCACATAGATAAACCACAGTCTAGTGCTGCTAACAGTGCTTCACTTACCCACAGAAATGTCCATACGAATCGTAACCTTTCACCATTAAAAAAAACTAAACACTTTTTTTAACTCATTTCATTTTGAATGTGGCATTAAAGTCATACTTATTTCTGTTAGGAGTATTGTTTCTCTCTGTCCAAACATGAGACGTACCATCTCTATTCTCTTGTTTG